>NW_028319515.1:386470-755441 GCF_062004578.1 Staurois parvus | reverse complement strand
GGGCTAGGTTTTTGCTTGAGATGTGAAAATGTACTTTGACCATGCTCTGCACAAATCAACCCCAACATTAACATCTACAACATACATGTCTCTCTGGTGGCTGGAAAAGGGAACAGTTTTGGAAAGCCACAAACTATACACAACCTTCTCACTGTCAGGCCTGCGGTCGGCGAGTGCGCATTTCTGCTATAATTACCTGTCACAAGCTATTTACAGCAAGAGGAAGTTTCATTGGTGCCACACATGAATGACATTTATTGCACGAACTCACATGAACTTTTATAATATGTTTTAGCGCTGCACTTTATTTACTATTATCATATGAGGTTATTGTGATTCCCTCTAGTGTTCTAGCTGCTAATCTTTTTATATGAGCGCTCGCTTTGTTTTCTTATATTGGTCTTCCAAGTAGCACTGACCCCAGAACTATGTAAGTACTAACAGATGGGAGGTCAATCAGCCACAGCTCAAGCCACCCTTAGCAATTTTCTGGAGGAGTCCTACGTTCCACCAAACCCTGGCTGAGAACAGCGGCTCCCAACGTTGGTCTAGCACACATGGCTTCTTGTGTTTGAGTGTAGTGCTACCTTCGTGAGGGCCACTGTGTTGTGGGTTACTGTCAGGGTCCTGTCCACGGCAGAAGTTCTGGAAGATCTGGCATTTCTGCCAGTATCCTGCATGGCCACAGAAGCACACATCAGCCTCAGTTTGGTGCCAGACGGCCTTTATAAGGAGGCTCATCACTTCCTCAAGCTGCTGGATGATCTCTAGCTCCCCGTGCCCTGTTCCTGTTTCCTGTGATTGTGATCTGTGATTTCCTGTTACCGACTCGGCTTGCTCCTGGACCCGTCTACTCTGCTTACCCCTGATCTGACCTCGGCTTGGCTTACGGATACTCTCTCTCTCTCTCTCTCTCTCCTCTGTGTATGACCTCGGCTATCCCACCTGACTACGTCTGCTCTGATTCCCACCTGGTACCTGACCTCGGCTTGAACCGACTACCCAGTAAACATCCAAATCCCGGAAGGGCTTGCATACCACGCACAGGCGCCTCCTGTCTGCAGACCTATCTCCGTGCACCAGCTGTGCTTCTGAGTGGACCACCAACCAGCACTCCTACAGGCGACCTGTGCAACTTTGGGTCTGACTCCCGCTGTCCCACTCTCAGGGGAGTCCGGAACTTAGCCGCAAGGGAAGCCCTCTCTCCATTGGCCTCCATCACCAGGTACGTGATAGTTCCCCTGTGCGTCTTTCTGCACAGCCAGGCAACAGGAATTTCTCACATAGACAGACTTGCATCCAAGAGACATTGACCAGTCCTTGGCTTGGTTTTGATGTTTTAAGGGAAATCAACTTGGATAGGGAAATAGGAATTATGGGATGCCCACAGGGGCGTATTTGCCGCGAGGCAAACAAGGCGCTTGCCTAGGGCGGCACCCCCCCCTTTCCCACGGAAGGGACACTTAGTACGGACGGGCTGCTGTACCTTACCTGGGTCTACGACTCCGTGTCTCTGTCCCACGTCGGTCCACGAGGCGCTGCTGGAGGAGGGGTAGAGCGGTTGTCAGGTCAGCAGGTCCGGCGTCTTCAGTTCCCTGGATTGCGAAGTGTGGGCGGGATCACATGTGCCTCTGTCATCTGGTCACACCCCCTGGGATCACTCTACAGCCTATGGCAGCTTGTCCCTCCCTCTGTAAACTCCGCCTCCTCGCCGGTGATTGGCCGCCGAAACTGTAGCTTAGGAAAGGCACACAGGCAGCCAATCACTGGAGAGGAGGAGCCGAGCGGCAACGCGAGGGTCAAAGAAGATCGAGTGAGGGAGAAGGAAGACAGCTGACAGGTAAGTGTCTGTGCCGTGCAGATGATGCTGCTGCAGACAGGTATGCTGGCTGTGGATGGGAGAGGGAGCAAGCCCAGGCTGGAACAGGGGTCAGCAAGGTAAGTATCATTGGTGTCAGTGGGAGGAATAGTGTCCCATCATTGGTGTCACTAATACCAATGATGGGGCACTATTCTTCCCACTGACACCAATGATGGGGCACTATTTCCCCCCCCACTGACACCAACGATGGGGCACTATTCCTCCCCCCACTGACACCAACGATGGGGCACTATTCCTCCCCCCACTGACACCAACGATGGGGCACTATTCATTCCCCCACTGACACCAACAATGGGGCACTATTCCCCCCCCCACTGACACCAACGATGGGACACTATTCCCCCCACTGACACCAACCATGGGTCACTATTCCTCCCACTGACACCAATGATGGGGCACTATTCCTCCCACACTGACACTAATGATGGGGTATCAGTGGGAGGAATAGTGCCCCATCATTGGTGTCAGTGAGAGGAATAGTGCCCCATCATTGGTGTCAGTGGGAGGAATAGCGCCCCATCATTGTTGTCAGTGGGTGGAGCTCTAATAGGAAAAGGTGGAGACTGAATAGGAAGGGGTGGAGTTTACAGATGAAGGGGTGGATCTTAAACAGGAAGGGGAGAGACAAATTTAGATCGGGGGGGTGCCCGATTTTAGTCTTGCCTAGGGCAGCACGAAACCAAAATACACCACTGGATGCCCAACGAGATTAAATGAATGGAAGGGGGACACTTCCTTCCTATGTATAACCTCAGATCCTGGACTGTTCTTTTCTTGAAAGCCATCAGTCATAGAGGATCAGTAGCAACTGCCCATTACGGGCGAGGAACTAGCAGCCCCTCAAAAATCTTTTTAACTTCTCTTGACCACATGCACGGATGTCTGTTCTACGTCTTGTAGAGCTGCTCCCATCTCCACGTCTGCAGACACTACCAGTCCTTCTGGCTTCTCGGAAGATCTCCCAGGGCAAGGGTAAAGGATTAAGCCCAGCACTGTTCTTTAGAACAGTGTTTCTCAACCTTTTTTCAGTCAAGGCACCCTCTAAAATTATGGACAGTCCCGAGGAACCCTCTAAAATTATGGACAGTCCCGAGGAACCCTCTAAAATTATGAACAGTCCTGAGGCACCCTCTAAAATTATGGACAGTCCCAAGGCACCCTCTAAAATTATAGACAGTCCCGAGGCACCCTCTAAAATTATGGACAGTCCCGAGGCACCTTTTAGAATTATGGACAGTCCCGAGGAACCCCATCCTAAAATGTAAAAAACTGTTCTAATTTATTATTCCAAATCAAATACACTTTTTCATACTGGTCCTGACTAGTATTTCAGTGTTTCTCTTGACAGCTGACATACTCATCAACTGATGACGTCATTGGTTGTCAGGATGCTGGTGGCTAGAAGGTCATAATGGCGTACAATGAAAACCCGTGACTATAAGACAGGCTTGTTCCACCCGCTGGTTTGTATACACGTTTTGAGCAACTTATAAACATTTTGCTAAGGCACCCCTGAAGAAACCTCAAGGCACCCCAGGGCTGCCAACCTCAAACCTCAAGGCAAGGCTGCCTTAGAAGCTTGCTACGTATGGTAGTCTTCCCCTCTTGTGCATCCCAGGGTGTGCTGTACTCACTCTGTCCTTTCTGCTCCTCACTGCTCCGGGCCTTCATCCCATTCATGCTGCACTGCAGAATGTATCCTCCTGCACCAGCCTGAGCCCAGCCTAGAGGCGGCCCCCCCCTCCTCCCCAGATTTAGGGGACCCCACCCAGGCACTGAAAGTCTTCTTAGCACTCCATCTTCCACCCGACTCCTCTGTCAGCATGACTCTTCCATATTTAGGGGCCATTCCACCACTCTACCAGGGCCTCCAAACCTGTGATTGGCTGGACTCCCATAACATGCAGATTAGGTCTCCACCCCTTCCTGCTTACTGACTTCTGGAAGGTTCTATAGTCCTCCAGAGTCAGGAGGAGGCAATAGAGCCACAACCTGTTAGGTCATCCAGCTGACCTGCAATAACCGGACCTCAATCACATGACTCACACAGCTACCATGAGTCCTACATAATGCTTTTACCCACAATACACTACACTTCCATGACCGGCTGAACATTAAACCTCCTATTCTGTCTGTGGATTGTATGTGTGGCATTCCCTGACCTCCATTCTGTGTTACACACCTGATTCCATGACAGAAAACACAACGGATGTATTTTTCTTCGTCTCGCAGACTTGGAGAACATTTTTCAAACTTTGTTTCAGCTCATCTGGTGTGTCGGAGATGTGGATGTTCTTCAATGGAGTTCCTCTGAAGTCCGGCAACGTCTTGGTTTCTGTCCAGGAGGAAATAGAATCAGTGTTGAGGCCGGGACACAGGAGGATATTGTTTGTGATACTATTTTATTTACGCCAACAGGTACGTTTTCAGGACAACCTTCAGAGGTGCCCACCCCCTTCTTCTAGGGGTCACCGCTAGGTCTGCCCAATTGTGGATGACAGTTCTGTCAGTTGCTGGTCAGACACACACAATCGCCCGCAGCTAGCGGTGACATCATTGATGCTGGAACCAGGGGCGGACTGACAACTCATGGGGCCCCCGGGCAATAGGGGATCATGGGGCCCCTGTGTCCTTGCCCAAACTCAAAAAAGCCTATGAAAAAGGTACCGGGGGCATCTCATGGGGCCCCCTACTGATCCCGGGCCCTCGGGCAGTGCCCGAGTTTCCAAATGGTCAGTCCGCCCCTGGCTGGAACCATTTTTTTCAAAAGTCCGGTCTCTTTATTTTTTCACACTTTTAACCCTTTAGTGAATGGGTACCCCTTACTCATTCACAAGGGTGGGGGGGGGGGCATCAACAGGGGGCACCCTTATTTAAAGGGGTACCCTGATGCTAATGAGCCCCCCTGCCCGCAGACCCCCCACAACCACTGGGCCAGGGTTGAGGGAAGAAGCCCTTGTCCTAATCAGCATGGGGACACCTTCCCGATGCTGAGGGCACGTGGCCTGGTAAGGCCCAGGGGGCGGGGCATTAGTTCTCCCCCCCTTTCATGGCATGCCAGGCCTCTGCTCGGATCAAGGGTCTGGTAGAAATTTAGGGGGGACCCATGCTTTTTTCTTCCCCATTTTTTGGGGTCTGTTATGGCTTTTAGGGGTAACCCCAGGCACTTTTTTAATTATTTTTTTACCGTGGGGGCCCTCCTAACCTTCCTGCAAGACCTAAAGGTTCTGGTAAAGATTGGAGGGGGGGGGGGGGGGTGACCCCACGCCGTTTTTTTTATAAAAATTTAATTTTTTTAAAAATATCAGTCCTGCTGCAGCAGATTCCATGCATTGTACATATGTGCAACTTTGTAGGTAGTTTAAGGGGACCCCCCCGGGCATGATATTTAAAGGAATTTAAAAATGTTTTTTTATTACTTTAAGCAATGAAAAATGACTGCCCCTTTAACCCCTTCAGGCTGGTGCCTCCTGGCCCTTTAAGAGTTTCAGAAGCCGGGAGGCGGGGTTTAGGGTCATGTGATGCGCCATCACGGCAGTCACATGATCGGTAAAGGTCCAGATCGAAAGAGGAGATCGGGACCTTTCCGTGAGTACCGGACATGTGTGCTGGGAGCGCGCTGGGCGTGCGCTCTCGGCACATATGTCCTTTTTTAATAGAACGCAAATGTGCGGCCGCTCGGCGTCTAGGCCCAGACGCCGGGAGGCCGCACATTTGCGTTCGGCCGGCGTGAAGAGGTTAAAAACAGTACTTTTTGAAAAATGTTTTTTCACTGATTCATGTCCCTCAGGGCGGCCCCCCCCCCCCCAAGTCCCCATAACTGGCCTATAAGCCTTCAAAATGGGCACTTTTGAATTTACGAGTTGGAGTCCCATAGACTTGCATTATGTTCGATGTTCGCAGTAGAACTTCCTTTAGGCTCAAATGTTCGACCGCAAAACCAAATGTGAGGGGGAGGGGGGAGTGTTCAGCCCATCACTATGTATACAGTATTTGGACATACAGTTGTGTTCAAAATACTAGCAGTCAGACATCACTAACCGGATCAATCACTGTTTTTGGTGGAAATGATATTTCTACATGGCAAATAATTTCCTAGCAGGTGTAGTGGAGTCATAGAAATCCAACAGACCCCACAGTCATGACATGCATGCTGCTGATTCTGTGTCATTGAATCACTCATTGAAAGAGGCGTGTTCACAATAATAGCCGTGTGGAGTTCTATTAGTGACGTCATTCATTCTTTGAAAAACAGGCGGCAATTATTGCCCTTATTTAAGGAAGGAAGGCAGCAAATGTTGGACATGCTGGTTACAGTGCATTTCTCTCTGAAATTCTGAGGAAAATGGGTCGTTCCAGACATTGTTCAGAAGAACAGCGTACCTTGATTAAAAAGTTGATTGGAGAGAGGAAAACATATAAAGAAGTGCAGAAAATGATCGGCTGCTCAGCTAAAATGATGGCAAATGCTTTAAAATGGCAACCAAAACCTGAAAGACGCGGAAGAAAGCGAAAAACTACCATTGGAATGGATAGAAGAATAGCCAAAATGGGGCGGACTCAGCCAACAATCAGCTCCAGGAAGATGAAAGAAGGTGTGATGTTCCCTGTGAGGACTCAGCCAACAATCAGCTCCAGGAAGATGAAAGAAGGTGTGACGTTCCCTGTGAGGACTGTTACAATTAGAAGACGCCGATGTGAAGCCAAGCTATCTGCAAGAAGTCCCCGCAAAGTCCCACTGTTGGGGGAAAGACGTGTGCTGAAGAGGTTACAATCTGCCAAAGAGCACATTGACCGGCCTAAAGAGAAATGGGGCAACATTTTGTGGACTGATGGAAGTAAGATTGTTCTTTTTCGGTCTAGTGGGCGGAGACAGTTTGTCAGACGGCCCCCAAACACTGAATTCAAGCCACAGTACACTGTGAAGACCGTGAAGCATGGTGGTGCAAGCATCATGATATGGGGATGTTTCTCATACTACGGTGTTGGGCCTATTTATCGCATACCAGGGATCATGGATCAGTTTGAATACATCAGAATACTTGAAGAGGTCATGCTGCCTTATGCTGAAGAGGAAATGCCCTTGAAATGGGGGTTCCAACAAGACAACGACCCCAAACACACCAGTAAACGTGCAACATCTTGGTTCCAGACCAACAAGATGGATGTTATGGAGTGGCCAGCCCAATCCCCGGATCTTCATCCAATAGAAAACTTGTGGGGTGACATCAAAAATGCAGTTTCTGAGGCCAAACCAAGAAATAGAGAAGAACTGTGGAATGTGGTCCAATCATCCTGGGCTGGAATACCTGATCACAGGGGCCAGAAGTTGGGGGACTCCATGCAACACAGATGTACAGCAGTTCTCAGAAACAGTGCGACTACAACCAAATATTCATGAAGTCATTCAAAGGAAAGCAAAATCTTCAAACATTTCTCAGTTTATATATTGAATGTTGGAGTTTGTAAAGAAGAATACAAACACGGCCATTTTTTTGAACCGTCTAATATTCACTTTTCTTCCATTTTTTTAGAGGAACAACACAAATTTGATGTATTTTTCTTCATGTTGTGATTTGGAATAGAATGTGTCGTGTTCCCAATGCATTTGTGTGGATGGAAATAAAAGGATTAGAAGGATTTTCAGCTTTACTCACTTTTCTCATCACACGGATATTATTCTGAACACAACTGTATGTTGGCCCGGGCTTACGGCACAAATGACATTTCAATTGTGTTATTTCTTTACCTGGTGTGGACAGGATGACAATAATGTCGGCCATTTCCGTGGTTGCATCTCCTTTCTTCACCTGAAATGTGACCTGTCCGATCTTCCACTCGTGTGTTCCCTGCGCTGAACTTCTCACTGTTAGAGACGCAATGACAGTGATCAAAGTTTCCGAAAATTGTCAATAAACTCCTAATGTGTGGCAGCCAATCACCTCTCAGGACTGCAGGGCTGATATTGGGGATATTTTGTGATAAAGTGAAGCTAAATGATATCCTAATCTTTAAAAAATACTCCCGACACTCCAGACACATCCTCTACTTAATGGCCGGCAATCTGCTTTTCATGACATTATTTCTTGCTGTGTTTATCCACATCCTTGTAATGCCCTCTGTGAGGTCCCGGGCCTCTCCTTTTCCTTCTCACTTCTATTTGTGTGGAACATGCAGTGCGGGTTAGTTCCAGTCATCTACACTGCTCTATGTACACTAAACATTGTCCTTGATCCCTAGTCCTTAGTCCACTGTCTATAGTCAATTGTGCCTAGTCTGTAGTCCATAGTCCATAGGCCACAGTCCATTGTCTCTAGTCCATAGTCCCTTGTCCATAGGCCATTGTCTATAGTCCATTGTGCCTAGTCCTTAGTCTGTAGGCCATAGTCACTTGTCTCTAATCCATAGTCCCTTGCCTATAGGCCATTGTCTTTAGTCCATAGTTCATTGTGCCTAGTCCATAGGCCATAGTCCATTGTCTCTAGTCCACAGTCCCTTGTCCATAGGCCATTATCTCTAGTCCTTAGTCCATTGTTCTTTGTCCATAGGACATAGTCCATTTTCTCTAGTTCCTAGTCCTTAGCTCTTAGTTCAGAGGTCATTGTCCATTGTCTCTAGTCCATTGTCCTTAGTCAATCGTCCTTTGTCCATTCATTGCCCCTAGTTCCTAGTCCTCATTTCATAGGTCATAGTCTATTGTCCCTAGTCCATAGCTCTTAGTTCACAGGTCATAGTTCATTGTCCTTAGCCCATAACCCTTGTCCCTAGTCCATAGCTTTTAGTCCTTAGGTCACAGTCCATTTTACATAGTCCATATGCGATGGAGGACAGGTGATGAATGAAGGGTGATGGAGTACAGGTGATGGAGGATGAGTGGTGGCTGACTGGTGAAGGTGGATTGGTGATGGAGGATGGGTGATGGTGGAAGTGTGATGGCAGATGGGTGATGGTGGACTAGTGATGGAGGATGGGTGATGGCGGACAGTCATAGTGGACTAGTGATAGTGGATTGGTGATGGAGGATATGTGATGGTGGACGAGTGATGGTCGGACTAGTGATGGTGGATTGGTGATGGAGGATGGGTCATGGCAGAACTAGTGATGGTGGATTGATGATAGAGGATGGGTGATAGCGGATGGGTAATGGGGCTAGTGATGGTGGACTAGTGATGGCAGATGGGTGATGGAGGACTAGTGATGGTGGATTGATGATGGAAGATGGGTGATGGCGGACTAGTGATGGAGGGCGGGTGATGGCGGACGGGTGATGGTGGATGGGTGATGGCGGACGGGTGATGGCGGACAGGTAATGGAATAGTGATGGTGGATTGGTGATGGAGGATGGGTAATAGTGGACAAGTGATGGCGGACGGGTGATGAACTAGTGATGGAGGACGGGTGATAACGGACTGATGATGGATTGGTGATGGAGAATAGGTGATGGCGGACAGGTGATGGCAGACGGGTGATGGCGGATTGGTGATGGCGGATTGGTGATGGAGGATGGGTGATGGCAGACGGGTGATGACAGATGGGTAATGGCGGACTAGTAATAGTGGATTGGTGATGGAGGATGGGTAATAGCGGACTGGTGATGGTGGACTAGTGATGGCGGACTAGTGATGGCGGACTAGTGATGGCGGACTAGTGATGGCAGACTAGTGATGGCGGACTAGTAATGGTGGACTAGTGATGGCAGACTAGTGATGGTGGACTAGTGATGGTGGATTGGTGATGGAAGACGGGTGATGGTGGATTGTGATGGAGGACGCCTGATGGAGGATGAGTGATAGCGGACGGGTGATAGCAGATGGTGGATTGGTGATGGAGGACGGGTGATGGCGGATTAGTGGTGGTGGATTGTGATGGAGGACGCGTGTTGGAGGATGAGTGATAGCGGACGGGTGATAGCAGATGGGTGATGGCGGACTGGTGATGGTGGATTGGTGATGGCGGATGGATGATGATGGACTAGTGATGGAGGACAGGTGATGGCGGATGGGTGATGGCAGACTAGTGATGGAAGATGGGTGAAGGCAGACTAGTGATGGCAGACTAGTGATGGTGAACTGGTGATGGTGGACTAGTGATGGAGGACAGGTGATAGAAGACAGGTAATGGTGGATTGGTAATGGAGGACAGGTAATGGTGGACGGATGATGGCGGACTAGTGATTGGTGAGCTGGTGATGGTGGACTGGTGATGGAGAACGGTTGATGGTGGACTAATGATGGTGGATTGGTGATGGAGGACAAGTGATGGAGGATGGGTGATGATGGACGGGTGATGAAAGTTTGGGATTACATTTTGCTATTGGGCCACTACATGGCTGAAACATAGCTGGTGATTTATATATGTCCTATGTAAACACTACATCACAAGGAAGCACCAGACTACAGGGAAGCAGAGACCGCACACAATTTACATCGTTTTATCTGGAAGTCACTCACCCGAAGCTTCTTTATGGCTCCCGGTCTTTTTTTCCAGTTCAGCTAAGAATGCCTGATCACAAAGAATAACACAGATATAATATCTGCTGGTTGCAGAGAAAAACACAGAGATAATATTTGTGGATAACATGGAATATAAGAGATACGAAGGTTCATCACGTCTGGATTGTATGCTGTGGTCAGGGTCAGGTGGCAGATCTCAGGAATGTTATGTTACCTTTACGGTTTCGGAGTCTTTGGGGTGCATCAGGACGTTCACCACCTTCAGATGGAGCGGTTTCTTTTTGCTGCTAAAGTTAAGAATTTCTTCAAACATTAAAGCACCGACAGTAGATCTCGGAAATCCGAGGTTCCCGGTCCCAATCGCCGGGAGGGTTATGGAGACCTTCTTCCTCTCCTCTGTCTCACTTAGACACTTCTTTATAATGTCCCTTAATATCTGTTAAAAATAATATGAATATTAGTTATTAACATCATATCTAATAAATACATGCGGTGGCTGCATTCATTTTCTGTTGCCAGTCTAAGAACATTTTCAGCAAGTACAGAATAACTCTGGTTGATCCTGTCAGAACTCCTATGTCCTTGTAACCTGTGCACCGGGATGATATCTCAAACAATGTCATCAGCTTTCCCAACTATCTTCTTTGAAGTATAAAACACCTCCCCCTATGTAATGAAGAAGAGGGGGGAGATGAAGAAAGGGGAGGTGCTTGTAGCACAAATCTGAAGTGAAAGGTGACAATGCTGCTACTTCATAGATACAGTAAAGTGAGTGTTGTCACCCAAGGACAGGAAGTGTGTTACTGGTGGTTACACAGGTGAAAATAAAGGGGGAAAAAGCCTGAAAAAAAGAGAACGAATGCAGACACCACATCTAAGGACCAGAAAGCTGCAATGTATGACATTCAACTCATAGTTACAATATGTGTCCAACATCCTCGACTTTCCAAACAATTACAGCATAGCAGCTGCAATAAATGACATTTTTGTTCTTGGGTTTAAAAGCTTTAAAGTACAATTCCAGGCTAAACCTAACTGGTCTTAAAAATGTACCCCCCCCTCCCCCAACACCTCTGCTGACTAACCTGCGTAAGAAAGTAACTATATATAGTGAGGAACAGAAGTATTTGAACCCCCTGCGATTCTGCAAGTTCTCCCACCTCTCCATCATGGAGGGTCTGACATTCCCATTGCAGGGGATTCCCACTCTGAGGACAGAATTCAGGAGATCACATTGTATGATTTGTAAAGAATGTATTTGTCTCGCACGGCTGAACAGAAGTATTTGAACCCCTGAGAAGATCCGTGTTAATATTTGGTACAGAAGCCTTTGTCTGCAATTACAGAGGTCAGACGTTTCCTGTAGTCCTTGGCCAGGTTTGCACTGCAACAGGGATTTTGGCCGACTCCTCCACACCGATCTCCTCTAGATCTGTCAGGTTTCGGGGCTGTCCCTGAGCAACATGGAGATTCAGCTCCCTCCAAAGATGTTCTATTGGATTTAGGTGTGGAGACTGGCTAGGCCACTCCAGAACCTTGATATGCTTCTTACGGAGCCACTCCTTGGTTCTCCTGGCTGTGTGCTTCGGGTCGTTGTCATGTTGGAAGACCCAGCCACGACCCATCTTCAATGCTCTGACTGAGGGAAGGAGGTTGTTGCTGAAAATCTCACCATAAATGGCCCCATTCATCCTCTCCTTAATACAGTGCAGTCGTCCTGTCCCCTTCGCAGAAAAGCACCCCCAAAGCATGATGTTACCACCCCCATGCTTCACAGTAGGGATGGTGTTCTTGGGATGCAACTCATCCTTCTTTTTCCTCCAAACACGACGAGTGAAGTTTAGACCAAAGAGTTCTCCTTTGGTCTCATCTGACCACATGACTTTCTCCCATCCCTCCTCTGCATCATCCAGATGGTCATTGGCAACCTTCAGACGGGCCTGGACATGTGATGACTGGAGCAGGGGAACCTTCAGACGGGCCTGGACATGTGATGACTTGAGCAGGGGAACCTTCAGACGGGCCTGGACATGTGATGACTTGAGCAGGGGAACCTTCCGTGCAATGCATGATTGGAAACCATGACGGCGTAGTGTTCTACCAACAGTGACCTGTGAAACTGTGGTCCCAGCTCTCTTCATGTCATTGACCAGCTCCTCCCTTGTAGTTCTGGGCTGATTCCTCACCTTTCTTCTCATCAGTGATACCCCACGAGGGGACATCTTGCATGGAGCCCCAGTCCGAGGGAGACTGACAGTCGTCTTTAGCCTCTTCCATTTTCTAACAATTGCTCCAACAGTTGATCTATTTTCACCAAGCTGCTTGGCAATTGCCCCGTAGCCCTTTCCAGCCTTGTGGAGGTCCACCATTTTGTCTCTGGTGTCTTTTGACAGCTCTTTGGTCTTGCCCATGGTAGTAGTTGGCGTCTGACTGACTGTGGGGTGGACAGGTGTCTTTAAAGAGCTCAGACAGGTGCTACTAAGTGAGATGAATGAGTGGAGTAGAGGTGGGCTTTGTAAAGGCGCAGTAACAGGTCTTTGAGAGCCAGAATTCTTGCTGTTTCTCAGGGGTTCAAATACTTCTGTTCAGCCGTGCGAGACAAATACATTCTTTACAAATCATACAATGTGATCTCCTGAATTTTTTTTTAATTCTGTCTCTCAGAGTGGGAATCCCCTACAATGTGAATGTCAGACCCCTCCATGATGGAGAAGTGGGAGAACTTGCAAAATCGCAGGGGGTTCAAATACTTCTGTTCCTCACTGTACTTTTAGGCAGGTGCAGTCTGTTTTCTCCACTGTAGATGGCGCTCCATTGCAATCGAAGGGGAGTTCAAGAGGAACACTGTTCCTCTACGGTTTCCTGGGTCACCGGGGAAGATATCCAATTGGATGCGGCTGCATCTATGAAGACTCCACCCAGGATTTTAGTAGTGAGACATTCATTCGTGTTCCTGGTGTCAGTGGGGTTCCTGGTGTCAGTGGGGTTCCTGGCTGACAGCTGAATATCAAACTAATTGTCGGCATTGCCTGACAATTAAAAAAAAAATGTGTGGGGTCCCCCCTCCCATCCATACCAAGCCCTTCAGGTCTGGTATGGATTTTGAGGGGAACCCCATGCCAGAATTTAAAAAGAAATGGCGTGGGGGTCCCCCCCAGAATCCATACCAGATCCTTATCCAAGCATGCAGCCCGGCAGGCCAGGAAAGGGGGGAACACGAGAGAGTGCCCCCCCTCTCCTGAACCATACCAGGCCACATGCCCTCAACATGGGAAGGTGCTTTGAGGCAGCGGGGCTCCCCCCCCAAAGCGCCTTGTCCCCAGGTATATGGGAACAAGGGCCTCTTCCCCACAACCGAGGAGATAATTTTTCCATACCGCCAGCTATCGGCCTGCTATTTTTACCTTTTTGATGATTTTATTTGCACCCGCCGACCATTGTGGGAGGCCCAATGGAAACCCTTCTTGAAGATTGTAATAAACGGTACAAATCTTTTTTATTCTTTCTCCACTATGGAAGTGTACTTTTTATCTCTTGCTGCTAATGATCTCCTGCCGTGGGGAGCTCCATGCCGACGTGATGGAACTAGTGGAAGAAATTTACAGGCGCTTTTGGCCATTTACAGTCAGGCCCATAAATATTGGGACATGGGCACAATTCTAACATTTTTGGCTCTATACACCACAATGGATTTGAAATGAAAGAAACAAGATGTGTTTCTCTTCTCATTGGCCTACCCCAGTGCAGGCTCTCCCCGCTCCAGACCATCCTGAACTCAGCGGCTAGACTCATCCACCTCACCACCCGCTCCACCTCTGCCACCCCCCTCTGCCTCTCCCTCCACTGGCTCCCGATTGCCCAACGCATCAAATTTAAACTTCTAATCCTGACCTACAAAGCCGTTCACAACACTGCCCCTGACTACCTCACCAACCTGATCCCCAAGTACCACCCTACCCGTACCCTTCGCTCCTCACAGGACCTCCTTCTATCCTGCTCCCTGGTCTCCTCCTCCCATGCACGACTGCAGGACTTCTCCAGGTCCTCCCCTATCCTCTGGAACTCACTGCCCCAATCCATCCGACTGTCGCCTTCCCTCCCCACATTCAGGCGCTCCCTCAAAACCCATCTCTTCAGGGAAGCCTACCCCACCCTCACCTAATGGCCATCCTCCCTCATTCCTCCCACCACTTCATCCCCCTCAGCCACTTCATTCCCCTCAGCCACTTCCTATTGTTCCACTACCCCCTCCCTCCTAGATTGTAAGCTTGAAAGAGTAGGGCCCTCTTACCCCTCGTGCGCTGTCTGTTTTTGTTGTACTGTGCCATGTATTGTCCCCCCCCCCTATTGTACAGCGCTGAGCAAACCCTTTGGCGCTATATAAACTCGATGTAATAATAATGTAATAATAATGTGCTTTAACTGCAGGCTGTCAGCTTTAATTTGAGGGTATTTACATCCAAATCAGGTGAACGGTGTAGGAATTACAACAGTTTGCATATGTGCCTCCCACTTGTTAAGGGACCAAAAGTAATGGGACAGAATAATAATCATAAATCAAACCTGTTGGTGGTTCTTTTATACCTAATAAAAGGTGTTCAATTTTACAAATTGTCATTACATTTTTGTTTAATTTATGTTTATTGATTGGTTTGGTACATCTAAAGCCCCATTAGTTTTTCTTGATTAGGGTCCAATTCAATATATATATCTCTTCAAATATTCAATATATATATCTCCTACCTTCAGCTAATAACCAAATCTTCTATTTCTCCCATCAGTCCATCTCCCACAGTTATTACCTTTTGTACGACTAGCCCCTCCCCATTAGATGGTAAGCTCCCAGGATCAGGGCCCTCCTAATGCCGGCCATAGATGGGTTGAATCGGCCGATTTTCGCACTGTTAGTGGGTTAATTGGTTGGCCATTTTCAGGGTTTTTGCACATTTTTTTTAGAAGAAGAAAGAGAGGGAGAGGGAGAAGAAGAAGAAGAAGAAGAAGGAGAAGAGGAAGAGGAAGAAAAAAAAGAAGAGGAGGAAGAAGAAGAAGAAGAAGACATTTTATTCTGCTAAAGTGAATCGCTCATAGGAATGGGAGACACCTGAATCCTTCCTACGAACCGGTCCAGTCCGCTATTATATTTTATATGAAAAAGTCTTGCGGTTGCAACAATGTATCCATTTGTATCCGAATAAAAACATTGTAATCCAAATAATGTATTTGTATTGCTGTCACATTGTATGGTGTGCTCCTCTGCAAGGGACAGAAGTTACGGGGTTAATGCCGGCCATAGACAGGTCGAAAATCAGCCGATTTTTTTAACGCTGGTGGCAACGTCGGCCGATCGAACGACCAATTTTTCGTTTTTGTTTTTTTTTTAAATCGGCTGATGTTCGACCCGTCTATGGCCTGCTTTACTCTCTCGTATTGAACTGTATTGTTGCTGTATTGTCTCCCGTTATATTGTACAGCGCTGAGGACACTGTTGGCTCCATAAATCCTGTATAATAATATATAATAATAATAAGATCAGCCCCCTCCCTCTTAGATTGTAAACTCCCAGGATCAGCTCCTCCCCCTTAGATTGTAAGCTCCGAGGATCAGCCCCCTCCCTCTTAGATTGTAAACTCCCAGGATCAGCCCCTCCCTCTTAGATTGTAAGCTCCCAGGATCAGCCCCTCCCTCTTAGACTGTAAGCTCCCAGGATCAGGCCCTCCCTCTTAGATTGTAAGCTCCCAGGATCAGCCCCTCCCTCTTAGATTGTAAGCTCCCAGGATCAGCCCCTCCCTCTTAGATTGTAAGCTCCCAGGATCAGCCCCTCCCTCTTAGATTGTAAACTCCCAGGATCAGGCCCCTCCCTCTTAGATTGTAAACTCCCAGGATCAGGCCCTCCCTCTTAGATTGTAAGCTCCCAGGATCAGGGCCCTCCCTCTTAGATTGTAAGCTCCCAGGATCAGCCCCTCCCTCTTAGATTGTAAGCTCCCAGGATCAGCCCCTCCCTCTTAGATTGTAAGCTCCCGGGATCAGCCTCTCCCTCTTAGATTGTAAGCTCCGAGGATCAGCCCCCTCCCTCTTAGATTGTAAACTCCCAGGATCAGCCCCTCCCTCTTAGATTGTAAGCTCCCAGGATCAGCCCCTCCCTCTTAGACTGTAAGCTCCCAGGATCAGGCCCCTCCCTCTTAGATTGTAAACTCCCAGGATCAGGCCCTCCCTCTTAGATTGTAAGCTCCCAGGATCAGGCCCTCCCTCTTAGATTGTAAGCTCCCAGGATCAGGGCCCTCCTATCCCTCTTGTATTGATCTGTATTGTTGCTGTATTGTCTCCCGTTATATTGTACAGCGCTGAGCAAACAGTTGGTGCCATAAATCCTGTATAATAATAACAATAGCGCTGCTTTTTTGTTGTATTTACACTCATGCCCAGCCTAGACCTGGGGAAATCCTCGTAACAACTGGTTTTGGGATTGGAGTCGTGGTGATCAAGTACAAGGGTTATGCAGGCCATAGATGGGTCAAAAATCGGCTGATTTTCGCATCGTTAGTGGGTTAATTGGTCGGCCGTTTTTCAGGATTTTGGCACATTTTTTTTTATCGGTAAAGTTGAAAAAAAATTGGGCAATTTTGCTGATCAGTCGATTTTCACGGCAATGATCGGCAAATCGGCCAATCTTTTTACCAATAAAAAATCTGAGCATGAGCTGTGACCTGCAAGAAAAAGAAGAAGAAGAAAAAGAATAAGAATTCCAGTCCGCTATTATATTTGACATGAAAAAGTCTTGCGGCTGCAACAATGTATCTATTTGTATCTGAATAAAAACCTCTGTATCTGAAATGGATACAAATGGATACATTGTTGCAACCGCAGGACTTTTTCATGTCAAATAAGCGGAGCTCTCTGCCGGGACAGAAGTCATTAAATGCCGGCCGTAGGCTGTAACAAAATTGGACACATTTTTTTACTGTTGGTGGTAACGTCGGCCTATTGAACGACCAATTTTTTTTTTTTAAAAAACGGCCGGTTTTCGACCCATCTATGGCCGGCATTAGCCAGAGTGGTGACCGGGAAAGTTCCCTCAGTAAACCAGTCAAAACACCTGGGCACTTGCATCGCCTGTGTCAAGAAGGTACCCCAACATTTATATGGGCACATCACAGTCACCTTCACCCAATCACCATGGAATGTGTAGTTGATTGGCCAATGGGAGGCGTGAGAGTTTTGGACCCTCCTGATTTAATAGCAGTGGTTTCAGATTAGTTGAGAAATGTCTTCCACATTACAAAACAAGTAACTGCGACCAGATACACCATGACCTAGAAGGAGGACCTTCATGGACACGTGTGTATTCTTACCTTCTCAGAAGAACCATTTGGACCATCCCACGGAGGAACCACAACATGAATGACGGTGTCACAGGTCAGGTTACAGCCATCGGTAACAAATATGGAGCCTTCTTCCACCTGCCTCCCCTGTCTCTGTTCATTCAGGAGATTCTGGAGCTTGTTTCCGGCCTTCCTGAACAGAGCCTTGGACACAGCTCCGGAATTAAGATCGAGGTCCCTCCCCACACTGTTCACCACCACATTGGTCTACAGTAAGAAAAAAATACAATCGTTATTGTATGGTCGGGGCTTTTTGTTAGTGGGAACGTGGGGGGGGGGGGGAACGCAGTTCCAGCAACTCCAGCACTGAATTTATGTAATGGCAAGGGGTGCTGGAGGGTCTATTTATGCTGACTGCTGAAGGATCTATTGTTGCGGGAGGGGAATCTATTTTGCATGGAAGTCTATTGTTGCTGGGGTTTCCATTTCTGCTGGTGGGGGATCTATTGTTACAAGGAGGGTCATATGTTTGGGGGGGTCATTTGTTGCTGGGAAAGATCTACTGTTGAGGGAGAGGTCTATTGCTGCTGGTGGGGGATATATTGTTGCAAGGCAGAGTCTTATGTTTCGGGGGGGGGGGGTCATTTGTTGCTGGGAAAGATCTACTGTTGAGGGAGAGGTCTATTGCTGCTGGTGGGGGATCTATTGTTGCAAGGGGAGTCTTATGTTTCTAGGGAGTCATTTGTTGCTGGGAGAGATCTACTGTTGAGGGAGAGGTCTGTTGCTGCTGGTGGGGGATCTAATGTTGCAAGGCGGGGTCTTATGTTTTGGGGGGGTAATTTGTTGCTGGGAAAGATCTACTCTTGAGGGAGAGGTCTATTGTTGCCGGGGGATGTGTTACACCCCTCCATCAGGGAGGTGAAGCCTCCATCAATCAGTATGTAATATCCTGCCCCCATTGTGTTTAGCTGCTTAGTGGGCATGGAGGAGGAGGAGGGACGGAGTGGGCTGTCATTGACCACTGTTCCCCTCCCAAAGCACCTTGTCCCCATGTTGATGGGGACAAGGGCCACTTCCCCACAACCCTGTGGTTGTGGGGGTCTGTGGGAGGGGGGACTTATCGGACTCTGGAAGCCCCATTACCAAGGGGGCCCCCAGATCCCACCCCCTCTATGTGAATGAGTATGGGGTACATGGTACCGCTACCCATTCACAAAAAAAAAAAAGCGAAGTGTGAAAAAACACAGGAGACAGTCTCTGACAAGTCCAACAAAAGGAAAAAAATGTTGTAACTCCTTAACCCCTTCCCGATCGGCCCATGTATATAAACGGACGGACGGTGGCAGTGCAGGGTCAGGTCGCCATTTATAAACGGCCTCCCTGCCCCCTGCTTGTGCACACTCCCTGGGAGCGCGCAGCACCGTGATCCGATGTCCTCCAGACACAGTGGAACACCGATCGTTGGATGGGACCTCTGTGTGAGATCCTGATCATGTGATCACTCACTGGCTAATCAGTGATCACATGAAGAGCAGTAAGCAAGATGTCACTTCTGACATCATTGCTTACTACGTGTGAAATCTGTGAATGATCACAGAGGTCACATGGTACAGGGCCATTCACAACAGCTTTGTACCATGTGACAAGCTGTGACCAATCACAGCTCACACAGTAGCTCTCAATGGCTGCAAGAATGCAGCCAGAGAGAAGGAGAAATGATTCCACTTACAGCCTTTATGGGTGTAAATGCAATCAGTGTAAAAAAAAAAAAAAATCTTCATCACCCCCCACAAGTAGTGACACCGCACTGCTAGGGTGACTGTATGTAAAAAAAACCAAAAACATAAATAATAATAATATTATTAATAAATAATAATAATAATATAAAAAAAATTAAATAAATATGTAAAAATGTTTTAAAAATTTGAATTTTTGGTTATAAACTAATTTGTTTTTTTTTGTTGTTTTTTTACTAAAAAGATAACGGAATACATTTTGGCCGAGATTTATAATGAAATATTATTTATTTGCAAAATTTTAGAAGAAAAACACTTTTTTTTTCAACATTTTTGGACTTTTCATTTACATAGCAAAAAAAATAAAAATCCCAGCGGTGAATAAATTCCACCAAAATTAAGTTTTATCTGTCTCAAAAACTTATATGGGTACAATGTTGCATGACTGCGCAATTGTCATTCAAAGTGTGATAGCACTGAAAGCTGAAAATTGGCCTGGACAGGAAGGGGGTGAAAGTGTCCGGACAGGAAGGGGGTGAAAGTGTCCGGACAGGAAGGGGGTGAAAGTGTCCGGACTGGAAGGGGGGTGAAAGTGTCCGGATTGGAAGGGGGGAAAAGTGTCCGGACTGGAAGGGGGGGAAAGTGTCTGGACTGGAAGGGGGTGAAAGTGTCCAGACTGGAAGGGGGGGAAAGTGTCTGGACTGGAAGGGGGGGAAAGTGTCTGGACTGGAAGGGGGGGGGGGAAGTGTCCAGACTGGAAGGGGGGAAAATGACTGAACTGGAAGGGGGGGAAAGTGTCCAGACTGGAAGGGGAGGAAAGTGTCCGGACTGGAAGGGGGGGGAAGTGTCCGGACTGGAAGGGGGGGAAAATGTCCGGACTGGAAGGGGGGGAAAATGTCCGGACTGGAAGGGGGGGAAAGTGTCCGGACTGGAAGGGGGGGAAAGTGTCCAGACTGGAAGGGGGGGAAAGTGTCCAGACTGGAAGGGGGGGAAAGTGTCCAGACTGGAAGGGGGGGAAAGCGTCCAGACTGGAAGGGGGGGAAAGCGTCCGGACTGGAAGTGGGGAAAGCGTCCGGACTGGAAGGGGGGGAAAGCGTCCGGACTGGAAGGGGGGGAAAGTGTCCGGACTGGAAGGGGGGGAAAGTGTCCGGACTGGAAGGGGGGGAAAGTGTCCGGACTGGAAGGGGGGGAAAGTGTCCGGACTGGAAGGGGGGGAAAGTGTCCGGACTGGAAGGGGGGGAAAGTGTCCGGACTGGAAGGGGGGGAAAGTGTCCGGACTGGAAGGGGGGGAAAGTGTCCGGACTGGAAGTGGGGGAAAGTGTCCGGACTGGAAGTGGGGGAAAGTGTCCGGACTGGAAGGGGGGGAAAGTGTCCGGACTGGAAGGGGGGGAAAGTGTCCGGACTGGAAGGGGGGGAAAGTGTCCGGACTGGAAGGGGGGGAAAGTGTCCGGACTGGAAGGGGGGGAAAGTGTCCGGACTGGAAGGGGGGGAAAGTGTCCGGACTGGAAGGGGGGGAAAGTGTCCGGACTGGAAGGGGGGGAAAGTGTCCGGACTGGAAGGGGGGGAAAGTGTCCGGACTGGAAGGGGGGAAAGTGTCCGGACTGGAAGGGGGGAAAGTGTCCGGACTGGAAGGGGGTGAAAGTGTCCGGACTGGAAGGGGGGTAAAGCGTCCGGACTGGAAGGGGGTGAAAGCGTCCGGACTGGAAGGGGGTGAAAGCGTCCGGACTGGAAGGGGGTGAAAGCGTCCGGACTGGAAGGGGGTGAAAGCGTCCGGACTGGAAGGGGGGGAAAGCGTCCGGACTGGAAGGGGGTGAAAGTGTCCGGACTGGAAGGGGGGGGGAAGTGTCCGGACTGGAAGGGGGGGAAAGTGGCCGGACTGGAAGGGGAGTAAAGTGTCTGGACTGGAAGGGGGGGGAAGTGTCCGGACTGGATGGGGGGGGGGGAAGTGTCCGGACTGGAAGTGGGGGAAAGCGTCCGGACTGGAAGGGGGTGAAAGTGTCCGGACTGGAAGGGGGGGAAAGTGTCCGGACTGGAAGGGGGGGAAAGTGTCCGGACTGGAAGGGGGGGGGGAAGCGTCTGGACTGGAAGGGGGGGGGGGAAAGTGTCCGGACTGGAAGGGGGGGGAAGTGTCCGGACTGGAAGGGGGGGAAAGTGTCCGGACTGGAAGTGGTTAAAATTGAGTTAGGGGTTACATTGAGTTAGGGGTTTATTTGTTCCTTGTTTACTTAAAAGTTCAACTAAAACTACATCTAAGCCTACCTGGTCCACAGGGCAACAACACCGCTGTGTGATTCCACTGCAGAACACAGAGCATTGTCATCTTGTCACAGAAAGTGGAACAAATAATGGATCTGCTGGCAGAATAACCCTACCATAGATAATACTTACTGTTGTATCCTCAATGTTCCCCTGTAGTACATTGACGTGCATTCCTTCTTTAGTTACCATGGTGTTAAGGTCACTTTTTCTCATTGTTTCCCCTTTCTTTGAAGTCTTCTTCGGATGAGACTTTTTCTTTGAATGTTTTGGGGTGACCTGCACAAGCTCCTCACCGTACTCATCCTTCAGGGCACTGGTTAAAGTCTTCAGTGTGTGGTCATCGTTGTCTACAAGGTGGATGTTTTTGACCCCTTCTCTATTTTCTGCGTATTGTTTGATGGATTTCAAAATATTCTCCACACATACGCTTACAGGAATTCCAGAGACTACGAAACTGCTCACAGAAATTGCAGCAGAGTTGAGAACATTCCCTGAAGCTGCCTCTAAGCTGTTGGTGATGGCTCTCCGCAGAAGCCGCCCACATTTCGATTTATCCTTTTCACTGGATTTAGGGCCAACTGCATGAATCACCTTCTTGCATGGCAAGTTCTCCACATCCGTTACTGCATGCTCCCCCGGCTCCAGCTCCCCTTCCTTCTGAACAATACGCTCACATTCTTTCAGAAGTTTGGGCCCTGCTGCTTTCAGCAAAGCCAGTGCTGGACCCTCAGTGGGCTTTAAATCTTTATTTGATGCAATGATGATGACATCGGCGCTGTGTTGGCACAGGTCACCTTTATATAATGCCATTGTGACTTCATTTTGGAGGTTGACTTGGCAAAGAGGTTCAGCTTGGCTGGGCTGATGACTTGAAATGCTGGCATCTCCATCCTTCAAAAAATGTATCACACAGCCATATTTATTCTTTGCTGTATTAATGTAGATGTCTTCATTGTCAATGCAGAATTTTTTGGCTCCAGGTTTATCGATGTACAATGTGTCAGAATGAAGTGTAGAATCCATTCTTGTTACACAGCTTTCCGCTTCCTCTACATATATCTTTGGACCGGACAAGGAGATGAAGTTCTGTTTCTGTACAACCTTCACATTCTTTACGATTCCATTCCATTCCTTCTTCCTGTCTCCCTCCATAAACTGCAACACCGCCACTGACCTCAGCTTGATGTCCTTCTCCACCAAAGTGTTCTTCTCCAAAAACATACGGACCTGCTGGTGAGCTTCTTCTACGGATGAAGATAGACCGGTGACCACCACCTCATTTCCATCCTTCAGACGGAGCTCCTCTATGGAAACCTTCATCCCGCCAGCATTACACATCTCGTTTAGAAAAGACATTAATTTTCTCCACTCCGGACTCTGAGTGACATTTTTATCCTCAACAGAAACCCGCTTACAGACCAATTCTTTCTTCAAGGTTTCTTCAGCATTTTTCAGATCTTTATCAGAGTAACCAAATGCCATGACTGCATTATCTTCCACCTGAAATATTGCTTTACTGTCGTTAAGAAGGTTACGAGACATTTCTTCATTGTCTACTCCCATTAGAAACTGGATGATGCTTGGATCACAAAGAATGGATTTGGACTTCAGGTCTTGCCTAGTACTGATAATTGCGCATTTGGCAGTGAGCACTTCATCTTTTGGCCCATACAGTTTGATTGACTTAGTAGCTCCATCGTAACTAACCTTCACATGTGGACAATCTTCTTTGATGCTTTTCTCCAGACCGTGTGCCAAGATTAATTTACAAACTGAGGATTCAAGAGGCACCTTATCTTCCACTGTGCTCAACTGTCTGGTGGTTTCTTCTACCAGTTTTCTGAATATTGGCTCAATCTTCGTAACATCTTCTGAAATACCCACAACGAACGCCTTCTCTGCAGCTAAGTCTGGTTTTATGAGGACTCCATCATATGATGAGACCTTTGTCCTGATGGCTTCCCACACTGGTGGCTTCAGGTCATAGTCTATGACTTTATACTTTGATATTAGAAGCGAGAACTCTGTTTGGACTGTATTGCTCCAGGTTGGTGCGATCTTTGACATGGTACGTAGATGTGCGGAGAGGTGGCTGGGAAAAGACAGTGTAATGAGAGGTTTTGGGGGGCCTGGCTTTGGCCATTTCACTTCACAATAGTGATCTGCCATTTGCTTCTCTATACTCAGCTTTATTTCTTCCTTGTTAAAGATAAATTCCAGTATTTGTGCACATATGGGACATTCTACAGGTCCAGGTGTCATGATATGTGCTTCTTTCTTTCCGTACAGCCATTGTCGGATAGACGGGTAATATGGGTACACGGATAGGACCGAGGAGTGAAATTTGTGCTCCTTTGTTAGAACCGTCTTTACAACTGCAACAAATAGATGGAAATTGATATTATACAGGGTTTATATAGCGGCAGAAGGTTTGCTCAGCGCTGTACATTGTAGTGGGGGACAGAACATGTGACAATACAGTAACAATACAATACACGAGGGGTTCGAGGGCCCTGATCCTGGGAGCTTACAATCTAGGAGGGAGGGGGTAGAGGTACAGGAGGAAGTGGCTGTGGGGGATGGAGTGGTAGGAGGAATAGAGGAGATCGGTTGTTAGGTGAGGGTGGGGTAGGCTTCCCTGAAGAGGTGGGTTTTCAGGGTGCGCCTGAAGGTGAGGAGGGTAGGTGATTAATTAGTATCACATTGGGCTTGATTTACTAAAGCTGGAGAGTGCAAAATCTGGTGCATCTGTGCATGGCAGCCAATCAGCTTCTACCTCCAGCTTGTTCAGGTAAGCTTTGACAATAAATCTTGGAAGCTGATTGGCTACCTGCACGGATTTTGCACTCTTTGGTTTTAGTAAATCTCCCCCCGTAGCGGTTCATGAACAGCTCAGATGGTTTTGGTCATGGCCTTCATGTCATTCAGAACTGGAGCAAAACATTTACTTAAATTGTTCACCTCATTTGGGCCCCAGATTTGTTGGAAAGCGATGTGAAGGGTCCGCGTGATCTGCTGTACAATGTAACAAGACAATGTTGGTCTGAACCAGCAGTCTCCAAACTACGGCCCACAGGCCACATGTGACCCTTTGCTTGCATTTATCCAGTCCTTGGTGACATTGTTCCTTCTGCTGATATGATGCACTGTTCTTCCCACTGACACCAACGACAAAGCACCAATTCTTCCATTGTCACCAACAGTGGGGCACTAGTCCTCCCACTGACACCAGCAGTGGGCTACTATTCGCTCCACTTACATTAACAGTAGGGTGCTATCTTTCCCACTGACACCAATGATGAGGTACTATTCTTCCAACTGACACCACCGATAAGAGTACTATCCCTCTACTGATACCAACGATTGGGCACAATTCCTCCCAATGATATAAAGGATTGGGCACAATTCCTCCCACTAATGCCAATGATGGGGCACTATTCCTCCCACTGACACCAATGATGGGGTACTATTCCTCCCACTGACACCAGCAGTGGAGTACAATCCTTCCCACTGACACCACCAATACAGTACTATCCCCCGCAATGATACCACCAATACAGTACTATTCCTCCCACTAATACCAACAATGGAGTACTATTCCTCCCACTGACACCGATGATGGGGGACTATCCCTCCCACTGATACCAATAATGCAGTACTATCCCTCCCATTGACACCAATGATGGGGCACTATTCCTCCCACTGACACCAATAATGCAGTACTATCCCTCCCATTGACACCAATGATGGGGCACTATTCCCCCCCACTGATATAAATGATTGGGCACAATTCCTCCCACTGACACCAAAGATGGGGCACTATTCCCCCCGCTGACACCAATGATGGGGCACTATTCCCCCCCACTGATATAAATGATTGGACACAATTCCTCCCATTGACACCAATGATGGGGCACTATTCCCCCCGCTGAGACCAATGATGGGGCACTATTCCTCTCACTGACACCAATGATGGGGCACTATTCCTCCCACTGACACCAATGATGGGGCACTATTCCTCCCACTGACACCAATGATGGGGCACTATTCCTCCCACTGACACCAATGATGGGGCACTATTCCCCCCACTGACACCAATGATAGGGCACTATTCCTCCCACTGACACCAATGATGGGGCACTATTCCTCCCACTGACACCAGTGATGGGGCACTATTCCTCCCACTGACACCAGTGATGGGGCACTATTCCTCCCACTGACACCAGTGATGGGGCACTATTCCCCCCACTGACACCAATGATGGGGCACTATTCCTCCCACTGACATCAATGATGGGGCACTATTCCTTCCACTGACATCAATGATGGGGCACTATTCCTCCCACTGACACCAATGATGGGGCGTTATTCCTCCCACTGACATCAATGATGGGACACTATTCCTCCTACTGACACCAATGATGGGGCACTATTCCTCCCACTGACACCAATGATGGGGCACTATTCCTCCCACTGACACCAATGATGGGGCACTATTCCTCCCACTGACACCAATGATGGGGCACTATTCCTCCCACTGACATCAATGATGGGGCACTATTCCTCCCACTGATACCAATGATGGGGCACTATTCCTCCCACTGACACCAATGATGGGGCACTATTCCTCCCACTGACACCAATGATGGGGCACTATTCCTCCCACTGACACCAATGATGGGGCACTATTCCTCCCACTGACATCAATGATGGGGCGCTATTCCTCCCACTGACACCAATGATGGGGCACTATTCCTCCCACTGACACCAATGATGGGGCACTATTCCTCCTTCTACTGAGCAGTATAAGCGGTATGTAATATTTTTACTCCCACTGACCACCAAGTCTTATGACATTGTTTATTCCCGCTGACACTTGGGCAGTTTTTTCTTCCACTGGTCCTAGTCTGCACCCCCACCCTGCCCTTTGTTTGGAAAGTTTGGTGACCCCTGATCTAATTTGTTAGTATTCTTGCTATATAGAGGCAGTTATTAATGGTGCAGCAAAAGCTCTGATAATGGATCATTGTCTAAATCCGGGGTCTCCATCCTCCGAGCCATGGACCAGTGCCAGTCCTTGCTCTGTTAGAAGCCAGGCCTCACTGAAGGAGCCAAGCAGAGACCAGGCTTGGTTGCATCACCGCCCACGGCACTGTCACCATCACCGGTTTTGTCCTCCTCCATGAGATTCTTAATCTCACAGGAGTGGAACCCTGTGTAATCGACTGTGTAAGGGAAAATGGAGCAGCCATTTATTGAATTAGATGGCCTAACAACCTATTTATTTTATTTCCTTGTTTCTGTATGAGAAACAACAGTTTCACACCTCATGTTCTCTCCTGCTGGCTCAACATTTTCTACTTCCAGTTCACACCACCTATTGTCTACAAGACTATTGTCACAGCCTTTGAAGATCTGTTAAACAACAAAGGACACTGGAAGTAACAATAACATGTGTTAACTATTCGCATCTCAATGAGTTACACCAAAGATACAGATGACTCTTCAAAGAAAGATCAGATAGCTAGTTACCACCCACTGTAGAGCATATAAATTGTATTAGAAAACCTTAGTAAGATAGAGCAAAACTTTGAATCCAACACCATGTATTGTTCTGCTCTCCCTGCATGGAGGTCTAGCTACATGCTTGTATAATAAACATCTACTTTTCAATCCGGCTTCAGCAGTCAAAATGTTACTGGAACCCATGAGTTTTGGGTTTCCCCGTCAATTTGGTCCTTCGAGCCGGAAAGGGAAACTCTACAGACATCGTTTAGACACAGAAGGACAGCACAACCTGGGAAGTCATCTCTGCTGGCATTGGTAAGCTAACTTTCTGCTTACTATGATTTCCCTTGTGCTGTGCCTTTGTATGTAAAGTCGATGTTGTGGAAAAGTACCCTTTCCAAGAACCTTGACTGTTGAATTTTTTTATTTTCTTTTTACTTTCCATACTATCTGTTACTTATTACTGTCCTTTTGCATGAATGTGTTCTGCTGAATGATTTGCCCTATTTCAGGCGCAATGTGTGGTTAGGTAGGATCTCTGCAGTTCCTGTTACCGGGCGACTGGGCAGGTCAGGGATCAGGTCTTCTGACTCAAAATATCTTGAGGTATGACTGATAAGGTACTAAGTGTGGTGGGGCCACGTGGTCCATTGCCATGGGTGACAGGCTGCTTAAAAAAACAGCACTGCTTGAAACATTAGTACCAGTTTTGATTGATGAAGCTTTCTTCTTTTTTTCTCTTCTGCGTGGCTCTCCATAAAGTCACACCATAAGTAGAGGAACTGTCTTTTCTATTCTACAGCAGTGTCTATAAACTGATGTGAAAGACTTTTTAGGGAAACAAAGCTGTCAGATACTATACTTTCTCTAAAAAGTTCTATAATCTTTTCCTATTGAAATTTTGGTTGCTTTGGTTGTACTGTATTGATCTCTTTATGCGCTGCCATGTGTTATACATATAAGTGGACTGTCTCTCTTTTTGTAGAAAGAAGTATTTTTTTTTTTTTTTTTTTTTTTACATTCTTGAATTGTTTTACTCTGTATAACCGAATCCCCTCAGCCTATGTGACTGAGGTGTCCCTGTTCAGTCTGTGTGGCTGATTTATGCATAGTATAGTCTGGTATATATCCTTGGCCAGGATTGGGGGCCAGATATACGGTTCCTGCTATTATCTAGGTATATCGTATCTTTGCATATGATCGTGGGGGCCTAGTAATAGAAGAATTCTGACATTATCTAGGTATATCGTATCTTGCATTTGATCGTGGGGGCCTAGTAATAGATTAATTCTTGAGGAAGTCTCACCACCGTGTGAGATGGGGAATTGTACCACCGTGTACACCCCAAATGGGTATCTGTGTGATACCACTGGGAGCTCCTCCTGGATTGCCAAAGTACATGATATATAACTTTGGAACAGGAGTGGCTGAATCCCTCAAGGAATGGAACCAAGGCACACAGGGGTTTAGTACCCCTAGAAGGGAAATTTCACCTTAAACTCTTGAAAGAATGTAAAAAAAAAAAAAAAAAAAAAAAAAAAGGGGAAATAATGAGATCTATATATAGATTTGAGGTACAGTGCAGAAAAAAATAAAAAAACAAGAGAGAATGCAGCCTTATTAGAGAAATGTGCTCATATTTTTGTCTAGAATTTAAGCAAGCTAATTGTGAGAGTATGTTGTTGTGATAAGATGTGTGAGATCCATGGATTGTATGTTGTATTGTCTGGGTTGACTGTATTAATGTGCCTAAAGTGTCGTGTCAGCAAAATATCTGACAATACTGATTCAATATCAGTGGCATAATAAGTTGAAAATTGTGAAAAGCTTGCTGGGGTAACTATTGGTTTGGACATTTAAGCCACACCCATTGCTGTTATTAAAATTGATAAAAAGTCAAGGGGAATGTTAAAAGAATTAGTGACATGTAAAAAGCATTTTCACTGATCTTATTTAAAGTTTAAAAATCAGGAGTGCTGTCTCATATGTTTAAGGTGCTGACAGCCCACCGAGTGCTGACCCCCCTTTTTCTTTAACACAGGTTAATTGCATGGTTTGTGAATGAGAACAGCTGTATTGTCATGCAAATTTACTGAGCCAAGTGAACTCTAAAGGAAATCAGATGTTAATAGTGAATTGTTATGTGTATTCACTATCTTGTGTTTGTTTGTTTTTTTAGAAGATACAGTTTTGGAAGTTCCCAATGTGTTCAGTATGGTGAAGTATAACTCTTGCACACAAATGGTAGCTTACTAAAAGGTTTACATTGAGCTGCTCATTTTTAACCACGGTGAATAATAATAATAATTTTTTTTTTCTTAATGGTATACCATAAACAAAATCCACGTGGTAATAATTAATTTGACGTCAATAATTTTTGGTATTAGAAAAGTGCACTGTTAGAACAACTAAGAGAAAATTTTAAAAGTATGTACTGTATGTTTTGTTGTTAGATCTTTAACCATTTGTTTATTAGGAGGAAAGTGTCATGTTTGTTACTAAATGTAATTGATGCTTATTCATCAGATTAGATCAATGCCCTGGTTGGACTTCTTTCAGGCTTTCAGAACGGAAGATCACAACCTTCATAAAAAAAAAAAAAATCAACCAATGGAAGCATTGTTCCAAATTGTTTTCTTCCTTGTTTTATTACTCTGTTTTCTTTTGTAAATACTTAAATGTTTCACCCCCATTAGCTGATATCGGTGTAGTTGGTTAAATTTGTACCTTCTTTGGAAGTTCCTATTTTCCTATTTATTGGGTGTTAGATCTTTTGTTGTGTGTTCTGATCTAACATGTATGGGCTCTGGTATTAACGAGTTCAACACTCTAAGAGAGGTCCCCAAACGAACCAAAGCCAGAAATCCCCTGATACCAGTGACAATAGAACTGAGCGTTTTCTATCTTATAAAGTTTTTATATTATTGTGAAAGTTTGACTATTGAGTTGAATAATTGTTTCTCTATTTTAACACCTATAATTAGAGATGAGCGAATCGAAGTATCCGAAGTGGAATTCGAGTCGAATTTCGGAAAAATTTCGATTCGTGCCGAATCCGAAAAACAGCCTAATTCGGACGCGCGAATCGAAATTTTTCCGAAAATGGCGGCTGACATGTGCGGCGACGGAGCGGGGATGTCGGGGAAGGCGCGCAGACAAGGCGCGCTGCCCCATAATGCATTCCTCAACGACATGTGATCGCATCAGCCAATCAGCAGCCAGCCAGCCAGCACTGTGTAATGGTCGAGGTATATATAGCGGCCATTTTGGAAATCTTCATTTGCCTGCAGTCATTGAACAGAGGCAGACCGCTCTGTACTAGGGACAGGGACAGAGTTAGGGCCACAGAAACGAGAATTGGGGACAGAGAGAAGTTACTTAGGGACAGAGAACCATTACTCAGGGACACAGACTTGTTAATGAGGGCCACAGAATCGTTCTTTAGGGACAAAGAAACGCTAGTTAGGGCCACAGAATTCATACTCAGGGACAGACAGAATTGTTACTCAGTGCCAGAGAATTGTTACTTAGGGCCACAGAAACGTTATTAGGGCCACAGAATTTTTACTCAGGGACAGACAGAATTGTTACTGAGTGCCAGAGAATTGTTACTCAGGGACAGACAGAATTGTTACTGAGTGCCAGAGAATTCTTACTCAGGGCCACAGAATTCATTCTCAGGGACAGACAGAATTGTTACTCAGGGACAGACAGAATTGTTACTGAGTGCCAGAGAATTGTTACTCAGGGACAGACAGAATTGTTACTGAGTGCCAGAGAATTGTTACTCAGGGACAGACAGAATTGTTACTGAGTGCCAGAGAATTGTTACTCTCACAGACACAAAATTGTTACTTGCACAGACACAGAATTGTTACTTGCACAGACACACAATTGTTACTCAGGGCCACAGAATTCATACTCAGGGACAGACAGAATTGTTACTGAGTGCCAGAGAATTCTTACTCAGGTCCACAGAATTCATACTCAGGGACAGACAGAATTGTTACTCAGGGACAGACAGAATTGTTACTGAGTGCCAGAGAATTGTTACTCAGGGACAGACAGAATTGTTACTGAGTGCCAGAGAATTGTTACTCTCACAGACACAAAATTGTTACTTGCACAGACACAGAATTGTTACTTGCACAGACACACAATTGTTACTCAGGGCCACAGAATTCATACTCAGGGACAGACAGAATTGTTACTGAGTGCCAGAGAATTGTTACTCAGGGACAGACAGAATTGTTACTGAGTGCCAGAGAATTGTTACTCTCACAGACACAAAATTGTTACTTGCACAGACACAGAATTGTTACTTGCACAGACACACAATTGTTACTGAGTGCCAGAGAATTGTTACTCAGGGACAGACAGAATTGTTACTGAGTGCCAGAGAATTGTTACTCAGGGACAGACAGAATTGTTACTGAGTGCCAGAGAATTGTTACTCAGGGACAGACAGAATTGTTACTGAGTGCCAGAGAATTGTTACTCTCACAGACACAAAATTGTTACTTGCACAGACACAGAATTGTTACTCGCACAGAGACAGAATTGTTACTCAGGGCCACAGAATTCATACTCAGGGACAGACAGAATTGTTACTGAGTGCCAGAGAATTGTTACTCAGGGACAGACAGAATTGTTACTGAGTGCCAGAGAATTGTTACTCTCACAGACACAAAATTGTTACTTGCACAGACACAGAATTGTTACTTGCACAGACACACAATTGTTACTGAGTGCCAGAGAATTGTTACTCAGGGACAGACAGAATTGTTACTGAGTGCCAGAGAATTGTTACTCAGGGACAGACAGAATTGTTACTGAGTGCCAGAGAATTGTTACTCTCACAGACACAAAATTGTTACTTGCACAGACACAGAATTGTTACTCGCACAGAGACAGAATTGTTACTCAGGGCCACAGAATTCATACTCAGGGACAGACAGAATTGTTACTGAGTGCCAGAGAATTGTTACTCAGGGAAGACAGAATTGTTACTGAGTGCCATAGAATTGTTACTCAGGGACAGACAGAATTGTTACTGAGTGCCAGAGAATTGTTACTCTCACAGACACAAAATTGTTACTTGCACAGACACAGAATTGTTACTCGCACAGAGACAGAATTGTTACTCAGGGCCACAGAATTCATACTCAGGGACAGACAGAATTGTTACTGAGTGCCAGAGAATTGTTACTCAGGGACAGACAGAATTGTTACTGAGTGCCAGAGAATTGTTACTCTCACAGACACAAAATTGTTACTTGCACAGACACAGAATTGTTACTTGCACAGACACACAATTGTTACTGAGTGCCAGAGAATTGTTACTCAGGGACAGACAGAATTGTTACTGAGTGCCAGAGAATTGTTACTCAGGGACAGACAGAATTGTTACTGAGTGCCAGAGAATTGTTACTCAGGGACAGACAGAATTGTTACTGAGTGCCAGAGAATTGTTACTCTCACAGACACAAAATTGTTACTTGCACAGACACAGAATTGTTACTTGCACAGACACACAATTGTTACTCAGGGCCACAGAATTCATACTCAGGGACAGACAGAATTGTTACTGAGTGCCAGAGAATTGTTACTCAGGGACAGACAGAATTGTTACTGAGTGCCAGAGAATTGTTACTCTCACAGACACAAAATTGTTACTTGCACAGACACAGAATTGTTACTCGCACAGAGACAGAATTGTTACTCAGGGCCACAGAATTCATACTCAGGGACAGACAGAATTGTTACTGAGTGCCAGAGAATTGTTACTCAGGGAAGACAGAATTGTTACTGAGTGCCATAGAATTGTTACTCAGGGACAGACAGAATTGTTACTGAGTGCCAGAGAATTGTTACTCTCACAGACACAAAATTGTTACTTGCACAGACACAGAATTGTTACTCGCACAGAGACAGAATTGTTACTCAGGGCCACAGAATTCATACTCAGGGACAGACAGAATTGTTACTGAGTGCCAGAGAATTGTTACTCAGGGACAGACAGAATTGTTACTGAGTGCCAGAGAATTGTTACTCTCACAGACACAAAATTGTTACTTGCACAGACACAGAATTGTTACTTGCACAGACACACAATTGTTACTGAGTGCCAGAGAATTGTTACTCAGGGACAGACAGAATTGTTACTGAGTGCCAGAGAATTGTTACTCAGGGACAGACAGAATTGTTACTGAGTGCCAGAGAATTGTTACTCTCACAGACACAAAATTGTTACTTGCACAGACACAGAATTGTTACTCGCACAGAGACAGAATTGTTACTCAGGGCCACAGAATTCATACTCAGGGACAGACAGAATTGTTACTGAGTGCCAGAGAATTGTTACTCAGGGACAGACAGAATTGTTACTGAGTGCCAGAGAATTGTTACTCTCACAGACACAAAATTGTTACTTGCACAGACACAGAATTGTTACTTGCACAGACACACAATTGTTACTCAGGGCCACAGAATTCATACTCAGGGACAGACAGAATTGTTACTGAGTGCCAGAGAATTCTTACTCAGGGCCACAGAATTCATACTCAGGGACAGACAGAATTGTTACTCAGGGACAGACAGAATTGTTACTGAGTGCCAGAGAATTGTTACTCAGGGACAGACAGAATTGTTACTGAGTGCCAGAGAATTGTTACTCTCACAGACACAAAATTGTTACTTGCACAGACACAGAATTGTTACTTGCACAGACACACAATTGTTACTCAGGGCCACAGAATTCATACTCAGGGACAGACAGAATTGTTACTGAGTGCCAGAGAATTGTTACTCAGGGACACCTAATCGTTGAATTAAATAGTATGTCAGACAACATGCAGAGGAGTGGCAGAGGAGGCAATGTTTTAGGAGCGAGCAGACGTGGCAGCAGAGGAAGGGGTCGAGGCAGCAGTATTCGCAGCCAGAGGCCAGTGCTCCCGGTGTCATCCAGCGGTCGTGTCTCCACCGACAACCCTGCCGTCATTGATTGGTTGGCTCGGTCGTCTTCCTCTTCCCAGGTCACCTCTGACACCTACAGCCAACGGTCGGTGGGTACGTCAGACACAACCGTTAGTTGGCATGGCCCGGGACCAAGCCCACTGAAATCACGTGTCCTCTACCTGCCCCTGTCCTTTGCTGTTCCCTCACCAAGCGAAGTATCGCATGCTGTGGGCTCAGCCCCACTGTACAGTGAGGAAGAGCTAACAGAGGGCGGTCAGGAACGGGGGGAGACATCGGCCTTTTCAGCAGCCAAGCGAACAAGTACTGGCGAGGAGAGTGGCTCGGTAGCCGGTCTAGAGACAGGTCTGTCTCCTGACCCAGACGCAGCCGAGGGGGCTAGTAGTGAGGCGGAGACCCTACTTGATGATGAGGAGGTTGATCGCACTTGGCAGCCTCGTCGTCATCAGGCAATTTCTTCCGCATCATCAGGAGAAGAGGGTGGCAGCTTGGCAGCGAGCAAAACAGTCGGTGGGTTGCCCAGGAGACAGCAGCAGGGTCGCATCAGTGTCAGTGGAGCCAAACGTCCACGGAGTAGAGCACCAGCTCCACTGCAGCCTACCACCACGGCCAGTAGTGGTGCCGGTGCGCACGGAGGAAGTAGCAGTCAGCCAGTGAAGAGTAGCGGGGGCAAAGTTTCCTACTCGGTGGTGTGGCAATTTTTCCTCAAGCCGCCCGAGGAAGTAAACGTAGCCGTATGTCGACTATGTGGCCAGAAATGCAAGCGTGGCCAGGGGGCCCATGTTGGGACTACAGCGTTGCGTCAGCATATGCAGCGTCACCATTCGGTGGCCTGGGAAAACCGTGATAAACATACGGCGGTTCTGCCTGCCCCAGCCCCCGCTCCATCACCCGCTCCGTTACTTGCTCCGTCACCCGACGTCGTCAATCGCCCTCTATCAGCCAGTCAAGGCTCCAACACCTCTGCTGAGGGGAGTTGTCGCTCATTGGCATCTTCCGCTCGTTCAGATGCTCCTTCTCCTGCTACTCCTCTTCTCGGATTCCGTCAACAGTCTTTCTTGGAATCCGTATCCAAGAGACAACAGTTTGCGAGCACGCACCCGACGGTGCAAAAGCTGAACGTCCTCCTGTCCAAGTTGCTGGTGCTGCAGTCCCTCCCTTTCCAACTGGTGGACTCAGCACCTTTCCGAGAAATGATGGCTTGTGCCGCGCCGCGGTGGAGAGTGCCAAGCCGTCATTTCTTTGCCCAAAAGGCAGTGCCAGCCCTGCATTCACATGTAGAAGAGATGGTGGGCCAGTCTTTGAGCATGTCGGTCTCTGCCAAAGTGCACGGCAGCGCCGACGTGTGGAGCTGTAACTACGGTCAGGGACAGTACATGTCATTTACGGCCCACTGGGTGAACGTGGTGCCGGCACAGCCGCACCAGCAACTTGGACAGGTCACGACGCTTTTGCCTCCACGTTTGCACGTCCTTGGTCCAGCAAGCATGTCCGCCTCTACCACCTCTTTTTCCGCCGTGTCCTCAGCCGCCACCCCCGTGCCAAGTCCCATTACCCGACCGGCATATCACATGTGCAGGGCGCAACGGTGTCACGCTGTGCTGCACCTGGTATGCCTTGGCGAACGTAGTCACACAGGGGAGGAACTGCTGAGTGTAATGAACAGAGAAATCGACAGATGGCTGTCTCCGCGCAAACTAAAAATCGGAACCATGTTGACTGACAACGGAAAGAACATGGTGTCTGCTCTGCGTCAAGGAAGGTTGTGCCATGCGCCATGCATGGCTCACGTGTTCAATCTGGTTGTCAAGCGGTTCCTAAAATCCACCATCCCACTGCAAGACATCCTTAAAATGTCACGTAAACTGTGCATGCATTTCAGCCATTCCTACACCGCAAAGAACACCCTCATTGAGCTGCAGCGGCAGAACGGAATTCCACAGCATCGCCTGATCTGCGACGTTGCAACAAGGTGGAATTCAACCCTACACATGTTAGACCGCCTTTACGAGCAGCGAAAGGCCATCACCGATTTCCTGATGTTACAAGCGGATAAAGGTACTCCCCTGTGTAACTTAGATGTCAGCCATTGGCAGCTCATGCGTGACACCTGCCGCTTGCTCAGGCCCTTTGAGGAGGCCACGCTATTCGTGAGTCGGCAGGACTATGGGATGAACGACGTCATTCCTCTGTTGCACGTCCTGGAACAAATGCTGTTAACAATGGCTGGTCAGGGTGCGGTAGACGTGGCGCACAGATCTCAACGCCACATGACCCCTGTGGGGGCAGGACAGGAAGAAGAGGAGGAGGTAGAGGAGGACATTTGTGCTCAGGAATTATTGAGTGAAATGGGTGGTTTTTCCACTCAGCGGACAGGAGTGGAGGAGCAGGAGCATCTGGTAGAGGAGGAGGAGGAGGAGACAGAGGACCCAGACGCACCGTGGCAGTATGCTGTGGAGATGGAGGCAGGGAGTCCCTCGCATTCCTTGGCACAAATGGCCCATAGCATGCTCGGTTGCTTGCGTAGCGACAGCCGAATAATAACCATCAGACAGAGGGATGACTTTTGGCTGTCCACCTTGTTGGACCCTCGCTACCGGTCCAAAATGGTGGCCTTTTTCACACCTGCTGAGAGGGAGGCCAAAATTACGTACTATAAAAACCACCTATGTAGTCAGTTGGTCTCTGCCTTTGTGCGCCAACGTCCATCCTCAGACACTGTGGGCCCTGTGCGCTCGCGTTCCGCTGGCATGGCAGCAGGGGAGGGGTGGGGTGGTAGGAGCAGTGGCAGCTCCACCAGCAGCGGCTGCCTCAGTCTGCAGTCGATGATGAGTAGCTTTCTTCACCAGCGCAGTGAGGAAACTACTAACCAGCCGCAGCAGCAGCAGCAGCATCAGGTGGACCTGGAGCAGGAGCTCAAACAACAGGCTTGGGCCTACTTGGACAGCACCCTGCCAACCGAGGTAGACAATCCCCTTGACTACTGGGCAACGAAACTTGACCTTTGGCCCCAACTAGCTGAATTTGCCCTTGAAAGGCTGTCATGCCCGGCCAGTAGCGTGGCATCGGAGCGCGTGTTTAGTGCGGCAGGAGGTATTGTAACTCCGCGGAGGACACGACTGTCCACCCAAAGTGTGGAGAGACTCACGTTTGTGAAAATGAATCAGGCGTGGATTAGTCTGGATTTCAAACCACCAGTTCCTGACACAACTGACTAAATCCGCCATGAATCATGCCTCAAACATGTGCCACTTTCAGGTCTCCTCACACTGCTGGTGTGTTGAATTTTTTGACATAGGGTGCTGGCAGATTACGGGCCTCCTATAGCTGCTGCCAGGCCCCTAATCTGCCATAGGCCCCTATATACCGCCTCCTCCTGCTGCTGCCAGGTCCAGAGTCTCTCATGGGTCCCTGTACGGCCTCCCATTGCTGCTGTCTCCATCGCCACACTCTGCTGCCATGTGCCACTTTCAGGTCTCTTCACACTGCTGGTGTGTTAAATTTTTTGACATAGGGTGCTGCAAGATAACGGGCCTCACATAGCTGCTGCCAGGCCCCTAATCTGCCATGGGCCCCTATATACCGCCTCCTCATGCTGCTGCCAAGTCCAGAGTCTGTCATGGTCCCTGTACGGCCTCCCATTGCTGCTGTCTCCATCGCCACACTCTGCTGCCATGTGCCACTTTCAGGTCTCTTCACACTGCTGGTGTGTTAAATTTTTTGACATAGGGTGCAGGCAGATTACGGGCCTCACATAGCTGCTGCCAGGCCCCTAATCTGCCATGGGCCCCTATATACCGCCTCCTCATGCTGCTGCCAAGTCCAGAGTCTGTCATGGTCCCTGTACGGCCTCCCATTGCTGCTGTCTCCATCGCCACACTCTGCTGCCATGTGCCACTTTCAGGTCTCTTCACACTGCTGGTGTGTTAAATTTTTTGACATAGGGTGCAGGCAGATTACGGGCCTCACATAGCTGCTGCCAGGCCCCTAATCTGCCATGGGCCCCTATATACCGCCTCCTCCTGCTGCTGCCAGGTCCAGAGTCTCTCATGGGTCCCTGTACGGCCTCCCATTGCTGCTGTCTCCATCGCCACACTCTGCTGCCATGTGCCACTTTCAGGTCTCTTCACACTGCTGGTGTGTAAAATTTTTTGACATAGGGTGCTGCAAGATAACGGGCCTCACATAGCTGCTGCCAGGCCCCTAATCTGCCATGGGCCCCTATATACCGCCTCCTCATGCTGCTGCCAGGTCCAGAGTCTCTCATGGTCCCTGTACGGCCTCCCATTGCTGCTGTCTCCATCGCCACACTCTGCTGCCATGTGCCACTTTCAGGTCTCTTCACACTGCTGGTGTGTTAAATTTTTTGACATAGGGTGCTGCAAGATAACGGGCCTCACATAGCTGCTGCCAGGCCCCTAATCTGCCATGGGCCCCTATATACCGCCTCCTCATGCTGCTGCCAAGTCCAGAGTCTGTCATGGTCCCTGTACGGCCTCCCATTGCTGCTGTCTCCATCGCCACACTCTGCTGCCATGTGCCACTTTCAGGTCTCTTCACACTGCTGGTGTGTTAAATTTTTTGACATAGGGTGCAGGCAGATTACGGGCCTCACATAGCTGCTGCCAGGCCCCTAATCTGCCATGGGCCCCTATATACCGCCTCCTCCTGCTGCTGCCAGGTCCAGAGTCTCTCATGGGTCCCTGTACGGCCTCCCATTGCTGCTGTCTCCATCGCCACACTCTGCTGCCATGTGCCACTTTCAGGTCTCTTCACACTGCTGGTGTGTTAAATTTTTTGACATAGGGTGCAGGCAGATTACGGGCCTCACATAGCTGCTGCCAGGCCCCTAATCTGCCATGGGCCCCTATATACCGCCTCCTCCTGCTGCTGCCAGGTCCAGAGTCTCTCATGGGTCCCTGTACGGCCTCCCATTGCTGCTGTCTCCATCGCCACACTCTGCTGCCATGTGCCACTTTCAGGTCTCTTCACACTGCTGGTGTGTAAAATTTTTTGACATAGGGTGCTGCAAGATAACGGGCCTCACATAGCTGCTGCCAGGCCCCTAATCTGCCATGGGCCCCTATATACCGCCTCCTCATGCTGCTGCCAGGTCCAGAGTCTCTCATGGTCCCTGTACGGCCTCCCATTGCTGCTGTCTCCATCGCCACACTCTGCTGCCATGTGCCACTTTCAGGTCTCTTCACACTGCTGGTGTGTTAAATTTTTTGACATAGGGTGCTGCAAGATAACGGGCCTCACATAGCTGCTGCCAGGCCCCTAATCTGCCATGGGCCCCTATATACCGCCTCCTCATGCTGCTGCCAAGTCCAGAGTCTGTCATGGTCCCTGTACGGCCTCCCATTGCTGCTGTCTCCATCGCCACACTCTGCTGCCATGTGCCACTTTCAGGTCTCTTCACACTGCTGGTGTGTTAAATTTTTTGACATAGGGTGCAGGCAGATTACGGGCCTCACATAGCTGCTGCCAGGCCCCTAATCTGCCATGGGCCCCTATATACCGCCTCCTCCTGCTGCTGCCAGGTCCAGAGTCTCTCATGGGTCCCTGTACGGCCTCCCATTGCTGCTGTCTCCATCGCCACACTCTGCTGCCATGTGCCACTTTCAGGTCTCTTCACACTGCTGGTGTGTAAAATTTTTTGACATAGGGTGCTGCAAGATAACGGGCCTCACATAGCTGCTGCCAGGCCCCTAATCTGCCATGGGCCCCTATATACCGCCTCCTCATGCTGCTGCCAGGTCCAGAGTCTCTCATGGTCCCTGTACGGCCTCCCATTGCTGCTGCTCCATCGCCACACTCTGCTGCCATGTGCCACTTTCAGGTCTCTTCACACTGCTGGTGTGTTAAATTTTTTGACATAGGGTGCTGCAAGATAACGGGCCTCACATAGCTGCTGCCAGGCCCCTAATCTGCCATGGGCCCCTATATACCGCCTCCTCATGCTGCTGCCAAGTCCAGAGTCTGTCATGGTCCCTGTACGGCCTCCCATTGCTGCTGTCTCCATCGCCACACTCTGCTGCCATGTGCCACTTTCAGGTCTCTTCACACTGCTGGTGTGTTAAATTTTTTGACATAGGGTGCAGGCAGATTACGGGCCTCACATAGCTGCTGCCAGGCCCCTAATCTGCCATGGGCCCCTATATACCGCCTCCTCCTGCTGCTGCCAGGTCCAGAGTCTCTCATGGGTCCCTGTACGGCCTCCCATTGCTGCTGTCTCCATCGCCACACTCTGCTGCCATGTGCCACTTTCAGGTCTCTTCACACTGCTGGTGTGTTAAATTTTTTGACATAGGGTGCAGGCAGATTACGGGCCTCACATAGCTGCTGCCAGGCCCCTAATCTGCCATGGGCCCCTATATACCGCCTCCTCCTGCTGCTGCCAGGTCCAGAGTCTCTCATGGGTCCCTGTACGGCCTCCCATTGCTGCTGTCTCCATCGCCACACTCTGCTGCCATGTGCCACTTTCAGGTCTCTTCACACTGCTGGTGTGTAAAATTTTTTGACATAGGGTGCTGCAAGATAACGGGCCTCACATAGCTGCTGCCAGGCCCCTAATCTGCCATGGGCCCCTATATACCGCCTCCTCATGCTGCTGCCAGGTCCAGAGTCTCTCATGGTCCCTGTACGGCCTCCCATTGCTGCTGTCTCCATCGCCACACTCTGCTGCCATGTGCCACTTTCAGGTCTCTTCACACTGCTGGTGTGTTAAATTTTTTGACATAGGGTGCTGCAAGATAACGGGCCTCACATAGCTGCTGCCAGGCCCCTAATCTGCCATGGGCCCCTATATACCGCCTCCTCATGCTGCTGCCAAGTCCAGAGTCTGTCATGGTCCCTGTACGGCCTCCCATTGCTGCTGTCTCCATCGCCACACTCTGCTGCCATGTGCCACTTTCAGGTCTCTTCACACTGCTGGTGTGTTAAATTTTTTGACATAGGGTGCAGGCAGATTACGGGCCTCACATAGCTGCTGCCAGGCCCCTAATCTGCCATGGGCCCCTATATACCGCCTCCTCCTGCTGCTGCCAGGTCCAGAGTCTCTCATGGGTCCCTGTACGGCCTCCCATTGCTGCTGTCTCCATCGCCACACTCTGCTGCCATGTGCCACTTTCAGGTCTCTTCACACTGCTGGTGTGTTAAATTTTTTGACATAGGGTGCAGGCAGATTACGGGCCTCACATAGCTGCTGCCAGGCCCCTAATCTGCCATGGGCCCCTATATACCACCTCCTCCTGCTGCTGCCAGGTCCAGAGTCTCTCATGGGTCCCTGTACGGCCTCCCATTGCTGCTGTCTCCATCGCCACACTCTGCTGCCATGTGCCACTTTCAGGTCTCTTCACACTGCTGGTGTGTTAAATTTTTTGACATAGGGTGCTGCAAGATAACGGGCCTCACATAGCTGCTGCCAGGCCCCTAATCTGCCATGGGCCCCTATATACCGCCTCCTCATGCTGCTGCCAAGTCCAGAGTCTGTCATGGTCCCTGTACGGCCTCCCATTGCTGCTGTCTCCATCGCCACACTCTGCTGCCATGTGCCACTTTCAGGTCTCTTCACACTGCTGGTGTGTTAAATTTTTTGACATAGGGTGCAGGCAGATTACGGGCCTCACATAGCTGCTGCCAGGCCCCTAATCTGCCATGGGCCCCTATATACCGCCTCCTCCTGCTGCTGCCAGGTCCAGAGTCTCTCATGGGTCCCTGTACGGCCTCCCATTGCTGCTGTCTCCATCGCCACACTCTGCTGCCATGTGCCACTTTCAGGTCTCTTCACACTGCTGGTGTGTTAAATTTTTTGACATAGGGTGCTGCAAGATAACGGGCCTCACATAGCTGCTGCCAGGCCCCTAATCTGCCATGGGCCCCTATATACCGCCTCCTCATGCTGCTGCCAAGTCCAGAGTCTGTCATGGTCCCTGTACGGCCTCCCATTGCTGCTGTCTCCATCGCCACACTCTGCTGCCATGTGCCACTTTCAGGTCTCTTCACACTGCTGGTGTGTTAAATTTTTTGACATAGGGTGCAGGCAGATTACGGGCCTCACATAGCTGCTGCCAGGCCCCTAATCTGCCATGGGCCCCTATATACCGCCTCCTCATGCTGCTGCCAAGTCCAGAGTCTGTCATGGTCCCTGTACGGCCTCCCATTGCTGCTGTCTCCATCGCCACACTCTGCTGCCATGTGCCACTTTCAGGTCTCTTCACACTGCTGGTGTGTTAAATTTTTTGACATAGGGTGCAGGCAGATTACGGGCCTCACATAGCTGCTGCCAGGCCCCTAATCTGCCATGGGCCCCTATATACCGCCTCCTCATGCTGCTGCCAAGTCCAGAGTCTGTCATGGTCCCTGTACGGCCTCCCATTGCTGCTGTCTCCATCGCCACACTCTGCTGCCATGTGCCACTTTCAGGTCTCTTCACACTGCTGGTGTGTTAAATTTTTTGACATAGGGTGCAGGCAGATTACGGGCCTCACATAGCTGCTGCCAGGCCCCTAATCTGCCATGGGCCCCTATATACCGCCTCCTCCTGCTGCTGCCAGGTCCAGAGTCTCTCATGGGTCCCTGTACGGCCTCCCATTGCTGCTGTCTCCATCGCCACACTCTGCTGCCATGTGCCACTTTCAGGTCTCTTCACACTGCTGGTGTGTTAAATTTTTTGACATAGGGTGCTGCAAGATAACGGGCCTCACATAGCTGCTGCCAGGCCCCTAATCTGCCATGGGCCCCTATATACCGCCTCCTCATGCTGCTGCCAAGTCCAGAGTCTGTCATGGTCCCTGTACGGCCTCCCATTGCTGCTGTCTCCATCGCCACACTCTGCCATGTGCCACTTTCAGGTCTCCTCACACACTGCTGGTGTGTTGAATTTTTTGACATAGGGTGCTGGCAGATTACGGGCCTCCTATAGCTGCTGCCAGGCCCCTAATCTGCCGTAGGCCCCTATATACCGCCTCCTCATGCTGCTGCCAGGTCCAGAGTCTCTCATGGGTCCCTGTACGGCCTCCCATTGCTGCTGTCTCCATCGCCACACTCTGCCATGTGCCACTTTCAGGTCTCCTCACACTGCTGGTGTGTTCCATTTTTTGTCATAGGGTGCTGGCAGATTATGGGCCTCCCATAACTGCTGCCAGGCCCCTAATCTGCCATGGGCCCCTATACCGACTCCTCATGCTGTGACGTTGCAACAAGGTGGAATTCAACCCTACATATGTTAGACCGCCTTTACGAACAGCAAAAGGCCATCACAGATTTCCTGATGTTAAAAGCAGATAAAGGTACTCCCTGTGTAACTTAGATGTCAGCCATTGGCAGCTCATGCGTGACACCTGCGCTTGCTCAGGCCCTTTGAGGAGGCCACGCTATTCGTGAGTCGGCAGGACTATGGGATGAACGACGTCATTCCTCTGTTGCACGTCCTGGAACAAATGCTGTTAACAATGGCTGGTCAGGGTGCGGTAGACGTGGCGCACAGATCTCAACGCCACATGGCCCCTGTGGGGGCAGGACTGGAAGAAGAGGAGGAGGTAGAGGAGGACATTGGTGCTCAGGAATTATTGAGTGAAATGGGTGGTTTTTCCACTCAGCGGACAGGAGTGGAGGAGCAGGAGCATCTGGTAGAGGAGGAGGAAGAGGAGACAGAGGACCTAGACGCACCGTGGCAGTATGCTGTGGAGATGGAGGCAGGGAGTCCCTCGCATTCCTTGGCACAAATGGCCCATAGCATGCTCGGTTGCTTGCGTAGCGACAGCCGAATAATAACCATCAGACAGAGGGATGACTTTTGGCTGTCCACCTTGTTGGACCCTCGCTACCGTTCAAAAATGGTGGCCTTTTTCACACCTGCTGAGAGGGAGGCCAAAATAACGTACTATAAAAAACACCTATGTAGTCAGCTGGTCTCTGCCTGTCTGCGCCAACGTCCATCCTCAGACACTGTGGGCCCTGTGCGCTCGTGTTCCGCTGCCATGGCAGCAGGGGAGGGGTGGGGTGGTAGGAGCAGTGGCAGCTCCACCAGCAGCGGCTGCCTCAGTCTGCAGTCGATGATGAGTAGCTTTCTTCACCAGCGCAGTGAGGAAACTACTAACCAGCCGCAGCAGCAGCAGCAGCATCAGGTGGACCTGGAGCAGGACCTCAAACAACAGGCTTAGGCCTACTTGGACAGCACCCTGCCAACCGAGGTAGACAATCCCCTTGACTACTGGGCAACGAAACTTGACCTTTGGCCCCAACTAGCTGAATTTGCCCTTGAAAGGCTGTCATGCCCGGCCAGTAGCGTGGCATCGGAGCGCGTGTTTAGTGCGGCAGGAGGTATTGCAACTCCGCGGAGGACACGACTGTCCACCCAAAGTGTGGAGAGACTGACGTTTGTGAAAATGAATCAGGCGTGGATTAGTCTGGATTTCAAACCACCAGTTCCTGACACAACTGACTAAATCCGCCATGAATCATGCCCCAAACATGTGCCACTTTCAGGTCTCCTCACACTGCTGGTGTGTTCCATTTTTTGTCATAGGGTGCTGGCAGATTACGGGCCTCCCATAGCTGCTGCCAGGCCCCTAATCTGCCATGGGCCCCTATACCGCCTCCTCATGCTGCTGCCAAGTCCAGAGTCTCTCATGGGTCCCTGTACGGCCTCCCATTGCTGCTGCCTCCATCGCCACACTCTGCCATGTGCCACTTTCAGGTCTCCTCACACTGCTGGTGTGTTCCATTTTTTGTCATAGGGTGCTGGCAGATTACGGGCCTCCCATAGCTGCTGCCAGGCCCCTAATCTGCCATGGGCCCCTATACCGCCTCCTCATGCTGCTGCCAGGTCCAGAGTCTCTCATGGGTCCCTGTACGGCCTCCCATTGCTGCTGTCTCCATCGCCACACTCTGCCATGTGCCACTTTCAGGTCTCCTCACACTGCTGGTGGGTTCCATTTTTTGTCATAGGGTGCTGGCAGATTACGGGCCTCCCATAGCTGCTGCCAGGCCCGTAATCTGCCATGGGCCCCCGTACCGACTCCTCATGCTGCTGCCAGGCCCGTAATCTGTCATGGGCCACTGTTGTCGCTTGTTGGCATATTCCGCTCGTTCAGATGCTCCTTCTCCTGCTACTCCTCTTCACGGATTCCGTCAGCAGTCTTTCTTGGAATCCGTTTCCAAGAGACAACAGTTTGCGAGCACGCACCCGACGGTGCAGAAGCTGAACGTCCTCCTGTCCAAGTTGCTGCTGCCAGGCTCGTAATCTGTCATGCGCCCCTGTACCGCCTCCTCATGCTGCTGCCAGGTCCAGAGTGTGTCATGGGCCCCCGTACCGACTCCTCATGCTGCTGCCAGGCCCGTAATCTGTCATGGGCCCCTGTACCGCCTCCCCATGCTGCTGCCAGGTCCAGAGTGTGTCATGGGTCCCTGTACGGCCTCCCATTGCTGCTGCCAGGCCCGTAATCTGCCATGGGCCCCTGTACCGACTCCTCATGCTGCTGCCAGGCCCGTAATCTGTCATGGGCCCCTGTACCGCCTCCTCATGCTGCTGCCAGGTCCAGAGTGTGTCATGGGTCCCTGTACGGCCTCCCATTGCTGCTGTCTCTATCGCCACACTCTGCCATGTGCCACTTTCAGGTCTCCTCACACTGCTGGTGGTTTCCATTTTTGTCATAGGGTGCTGTATGGCCTCCCATTGCTGCTGCCTCCACCGCCACACTGTGGCTCCACACTCTGGTTTTGGCCCCGTGACTGCCCAAATGAGTGAAGTGTGCGGTGATTCTAAGATCGACGGCACTCATCTGCATGTCATACTGACTGACAGTATTATTTCTCTTCCCCAGCAGACTCCAAGGGCATTTAAATTAAAGGTACAGTGTTCTGCACTAATATTAAGTCTCTCTGAAGCCTAGAAACACCCTTTTTTAAGTTAAATTCACAGCGAATTTATTCGACTCGAATCGAATATTGTCCACGAATTCGCCGAATCAGTCGAATCGAATTTTTCATTTCTTCGCTCATCTCTAAGAAATATAATTAATGTGTGTTAGTGTTACTATATTGATTGTTAAGCTTAGTTAGATATTGTCAGGGTCTTCAGCTTTTCTTCAGATCTGTCTCCTCTATTTCCAAAGAGCAACAGGTATGCTGGTACATGTAGTTCCATGACTTTAAATTATAAGGTTCTGCTGTTGCCTATTGTCCCACAGGACTTGTGTTTAAGGCTGCTTAACCTCCTGCTGATTATTTAATGAACCCAGCCAGGCCATCTCTTCTCATTCTAATGTGGCTCATTGCCTCAGGCTTTACACCTTAAAGGTCCTAGAAGATTGTCTCTGTGTCTCCGAATGTGTTTCAATCCTGTTTCCTGTTTGGTGTCACCGTACATCTCTATCTGCTCTTAGAGACCCCTGTTTGTTTGCTTGCTTTACTACCTACTCCTAGTTTTCTGTTCCCAGTGTCTGTGTGTTTCTATGCATGTCAGCTTGAACTGAGCTCCCTACTGTCCAGTGATCCCTGTGCCTCATCACTGCAAGGGGTTCTTATTTATCAGTTAGTAATTCCCAGTAGCTTCCTGCCTGGGTGAGTACGAGGACCGCAACCTGGGGACTGTCTGCAGCAAACCCATCTCTACCTTCAAGAGCTCTGGAGAAGACAAGGCAGTTCCTTAGACTCTGCGCCTCGGCCCTTACAAGGGCCCTCGCCCTTGTTACATGTGCGGACATGCTGTGTTCTCCCCAGATGATACTGTTGGGTATCCTTCCGTTCTTAGACTCCTTGATATATCAGCTGTATCCTGTGTGCCTGCATTCCCTGTGAGCCCTGATCCCCAGTGCTACAAGTGTTTCTTACTAGCATTTTGTGTCCTGCTTGACTTTAAAACCAGTACCCCAGTGCTGAACTGTCCTCCTGCCATCCTTCTAAGTCCTGTATTCTGTGCTCTCCAAGTCTCCTGTCTCTGTATTTACATGTTCCTGGTCAACTGTAAGGTCACTGATCCCAGCCATACATGATAGGCCCTTTTTAAGATGACGACTGAGTAACACATTATACAAAGTGAGAGTGGTTTCTCCTCATATTAAGATGTATTTCTTTTTTTTCTAGGTCTTATTGTCTCTATAACACAGATTTACTTCGGCAGAAAAATAAAAATGCCATGGCTTCATGGGCATTTTTGTTAAATACCTAATGTTGGACTAGCAATCTGAATGACGCCATCTTCAAAAATATCCTCCCTTATTCCTGGACTTCTTGACATCAGCCACAAACAACAGTGATGGAGAAAAGTGGTTTCAAAACTTTTGAGTATCTGAAGAACATTTCCACTTATCATTTCAGCTGTCCATGAATAGAAGTCAAAGCTCAATTTGCTATAATTGCAGCAGATCTGCACACCTACCGGAAGTTTCTTGTCATGTGGACTGCGATGGTCCTGAAGAAAATATTATGTATGAACATTGTACGAGTTCTTAGGTGTTGCAGTACAGTCTTATGGAGGACTAGCTGTCAGGGATACATTGGAGGAATCAACTGCAGACTTGGCGTTCATAAACAGTTAGCCCAACACACAGTTTTTTTAGACTTTTTGATTTTTAATTTTTGTTTAATGTTTTGCATTTTTCAGCCTTTGTGAAGCAAAATTAGATTTTTCTGCAGAAGTAAATTGGATATATATATATCAGGAGAAATATGAACTAGAAAGAAATATTAGGCAAACAAAGTGAGATGTATGAGAATTTAAAGGAGGGGAGGAATTGTAAAGTAAAAATGTTTCTCAAATTTCTTTTTATGAAGGGATAATTGTTTGGACAATATGATGTCCAAGAGGAGGGATTGTAAGGGAAAATGGAGCAGCCATTTATTGAATTAGATGGCCTAACAACCTATTTATTTTATTTCCTTGTTTCTGTATGAGAAACAACAGTTTCACACCTCATGTTCTCTCCTGCTGGCTCAACATTTTCTACTTCCAGTTCACACCACCTATTGTCTACAAGACTATTGTCACAGCCTTTGAAGATCTGTTAAACAACAAAGGACACTGGAAGTAACAATAACATGTGTTAACTATTCGCATCTCAATGAGTTACACCAAAGATACAGATGACTCTTCAAAGAAAGATCAGATAGCTAGTTACCACCCACTGTAGAGCATATAAATTGTATTAGAAAACCTTAGTAAGATAGAGCAAAACTTTGAATCCAACACCATGTATTGTTCTGCTCTCCCTGCATGGAGGTCTAGCTACATGCTTGTATAATAAACATCTACTTTTCAATCCGGCTTCAGCAGTCAAAATGTTACTGGAACCCATGAGTTTTGGGTTTCCCCGTCAACTGCACATGTGCCGGATTTGTCGGTGGGAAGAATGTCCCTTACATTGGGGGTCGGTGGGAAGAATGTCCCTCACATTGGGGGTCAGTGGGAAGAATGTCCCTCACATTGGGGGTCGGTGGGAAGAATGTCCCTCACATTGGTGGTCAGTGGGAAGAATGTCCCTTACATTGGGGGTCAGTGGGAAGAATGTCCCTTACATTGGGGGTCAGTGGGAAGAATGTCCCTTACATTGGGGGTCGGTGGGAAGAATGTCCCTTACATTGGGGGTCGGTGGGAAGAATGTCCCTCACATTGGGGGTCAGTGGGAAGAATGTCCCTCACATTGGGGGTCAGTGGGAAGAATGTCCCTTACATTGGGGGTCAGTGAGAAGAATGTCCCTTACATTGGGGGTCAGTGGGGAGAATGTCCCTTACATTGGGGGTCAGTGAGAAGAATGTCCCTTACATTGGGGGTCAGTGAGAAGAATGCTCCGTACATTGGTGGTCAGTGGGAAAAGAATGATCCCCTTACAGATAGCTAAAAAGATCACTGGTGTCAGTGGAAACTTATCTGAGAGGCAGGAATTGCTCAAGGAACCCCTAACAACCTCTGGAGGAACTACCTGCCATAGTCAGACCTGACAATGGTTCAAACTCTTCTTTAATCCCGCCATAATTGAAAAAATATTTTTGCTGAGGTTCCAGTCTGTGACTCTGACCAATATTTATCCTCAAACACAAAACATACAGACCGAAACCTGTTACCTTCAGCACTGGAGAATGTAATGATGGCGGCACCTTCTTCCAGTAACATCTCCTTCTGCTCTATCGGTCCACCTCCGTGCTTTGCACTCTCAAAGTAAAGTTCTAGGTAGTCCTCTGCTGTGTTGACCGGGAGACCCTCCACCCTGACACTTCTGGTGTTCTCCAGACATTTGGCTCTCAGTTTTTGTTGTTTGATTCTCGGACTTCCAGAAAACCTTCCAATGAAATCCGGAACATCTGCAAGAAGACAAGTCACAATCAGCTCATGAAGAAATGTCTACACAGGAGTGTCACGGATCCAACCCACACGTACACGCCCACAGTGACTAGCTAACCAAGGTGCGCATGTCCGGCTGTGATTTGGGGTTGTGAGGGAATGAGGGGGACTTAGTCTGAATATATATAATCAGGGTCCTCAATTTATTGATATATGGACGTAGGATGGATATTAGTCCTTGGCCAATCAACCCTGGGGGTGTTCCTGTACCAGCCCACAGGATGTTCTGGGTACTGAAGTGCCCAAAGTCGATTGGACTAGGAACGGTTTGAATCAGGGATAGAATTTCCGACACCAGTGCATCAGTCCGATCGCGACAGTACCAATCGCTGTTCAGCTGTCGCAATCAGGCGCCATATAACCATTTTCTGCGTTTCTCTGGGATTCCACAGAGGCTACAAATACAGTTTTACATGCAGATGTAGCCTACAGTGTGTCCAATCAGAAGGAAGTATTTTCATCTCTCTGCAACTAATATTTTAGCTTTCATGAGAGATTAAATATTTTCCTTTGACCTGGGTATCTAATTCATGGCTTGGCAGACAGGTCGGAGCCACTCCTGGTCTCCTGCTGGGTCACGAAGCGGAAATGGCTGGAGCTTCTCTTTTAAACTTCCAGAAGGTGACAAAGTCTGACTACATAGGTGGCAAAGTCTTATTGGCATCTAGGTGTCACCTCCAGCTTAGAAGCTGCTCTGTCCTTTCAGAAGCTAATTGGTGAACATATGTCTCTGACTGAATTCTGAACACACCTTTAATAACATGGAATGAAACTAAATCTACAACATATTTCTACTGATCACATCTCAACTACCCAAACCTTATGTTTATGTTACAAGGAGGAATATCCAAAGACATCAAGCGGAGCTCCAGTGACTTTTTTTTGGTTTTCTGCTGCGGGTAGAGTGGGGAAGGGATCGAACCTCTGTAATGATTTTAGGCTTCATTCGTGCTGTTGGTTACGGCCGTACAAAGCAGAGTGTCTCTACAGGCAGGGATCACAGGTGTTTGCAGACAGTCGCAGTCAGAGAGCCTGCAGGTAGGTGCAATCTCCATCGGAGGTGGCGCTCTTCGCTTTGTTGGTGTGGCAGCAGAAAGCACACAGAGTCCCAATTTGCCAATTAATGATGCTTTGAACCAGGGGCGGACTGACCATTCGAGCACTGGGCACTGCCCAAGGGCCATGAAATGCCCCTTTTTTATAAGCTTTTTTGGGTGTGCTTTGAGTCTGGGCAAGGACACAGGGGCCCCATGATCCCCTATTGCCCGGGGGCCCCATGAATTGTCAGTCCGCCCCTGCTTTGAACTTGTTAACAGGCCCACAGGGGACCTCGCCCAAATAGAACACCTACACCAGTTCAGAGCAGAGTCAGCGGTTGACATCGCCTGTCACGAGGAGCGGAATGCGACCAGGCCAGTCCAAACAAAAGAGGAGCTTCATGAAGAGGTAGACGTTGGCCCTACTCTACCGGAGGCTCTTCTTGTTGCTAGTCCTGTCCCCGACAGATGGGCATCCTGTCCTTACGCTAGCCAATTGCATAAAGCATGCCAAAACCTGGGGGGCAGGGACTTAAAAAGACTCTGCGTGACCGAAGATGGCCACCGGGGTCACCTGGATCCAACGTGTCCAACCAGACCACTGCTCCAGGGGACAGAGGAAACGATAGAGAAACAAAGTTTCTCGTGACTTTCTAATGCAGCTGCATTGCCATTACGGAAGAGCGCCAACTCCAATGGAGACTGCGAACTGCACCTGCCTACAGGATTTGTGACTGCAACTGGTCACCGCCTGCAGAATTACGGCCACGTGAATGAAGCTTTATCAACAAAATGGCCCGGTACCCCAACATGTAACACCCCTTCATAGGGAAGCACCAATATGTCGGAGGATGAAATGTATCGACCTGAAAATAGTGCCAATAGGAAAACAGGGTGCTGATAATGGCCGCCGTAAATGCGCAATTTTATCTGTGATTTTGCTGCGATTCACGATCTTACCATGAAATCTCCATCTTTCCACATTTAGGGTGCATTTTTCATAGGTCATGTGACTAAAAAAACCCACATCAAAACGCAACACGTCTGCATTTTTGATGGGTTTTCAATTGCATTTCAGGTCTGGTCACACCAATGCAGTTTGCGGTTTGTCCGTTTTGCATGTTTTTGCACTCGTTTTTTGATACTTTTTTTGTCCATCTTGTTGCTGGGAAGATTAAAAAGGCAAAACACATCTCATGTGCATTTTTGATGCATCTTCAATGCATTTCAGGCCTGGTTCGCACTAATGCAGTTTGTTCATTTTGCAGTGCGTTTTGCATTTTTTGCACGCATGTTTTTCACACTTTTTTTTCTTGTCCATCTTGTTGCTGGGCAGATTAAATCTGCAAAATGCACCAATGCAGTTTCCGGTGTCTCTGTCTTGCGGTGTGTTTTGCATTTTTTGCACTCTCTTTGATGGGTTTTTTTTGTCCATCTCGTTGCTGGGCATATTAAAAATGCATAACGCATCCCATGTGCATTTTTTATGCATTTTCAGTGCATTTTAGGCCTGGTTTGCACCAGTGCAATTTGTGTTTTGTCCATTTTGCAGTGCGTATTTGCATTTTTTGCACGCATGTTTTTCTCGCTTTTTCAAATTTTTTTTGTCCGTCTTGTTGCAGGGCAGATTAAAAATGCAAACCGCAACACGTGTGCATTTTTGATGCATTTCAGGCCTGGTTCGCACCAATGCAGTATGCGGTTTGTCCATTTTCTGTGCATTTTGCATTTTTTGGCACGCATGGTTTTCACACCTTTTTTGATGTTTTTTCTTGTCAATCTTGTTGCTGGGCAGATTAAAAATGCAAAACACGTCCCGTGTGCATTTATGATGCGTTTTCAGTGCATTTCAGGCCTGGTTTGCATCAATGCAGTTTGCCAATCACTGATTGGCCAATCAGTAATCACATGCAGAGTAGTAAGCAACATGTCACTTCTGACATTGCTTACTACATGTGAAATCTGTGAATGATCACAGAGATCACATGGTACAGGGCTATTCACATGCATTCCAATCACAGCTCACACAGTATTTCTCAATGGCTGCAGGAATGCAGACAGGGAGAAAGAGAAATGATTGCTTTTACAGCCTTTATGGGTGTAAAAGCAATCAGTGTAAAAAAAAAAAAAAAAAAAAAAAACTTCATTACCCCCCACAAGTAGTACAGTGTCACCATGGTGACCCCACACTGCTAGGGTGACAGTATGTTAAAACAAAACAAAAATAATAATATAAAAAAAATTTAATTTTTTTTTTTAATTATAATTTTTGGATATAAACTAATTTGGGTTATTTTTTTTTTACTAAAAAGATAACTGAATACATTTTGGCTGAGATTTATGATGAAATATTATTTATTTGCAAACATTTATAAAAAAAACACTTTTTTTCAAAATTTTTGGATGTTTTCTTTTCTATAGAAGAAAAAAAAAAAATCCCAGCAGTGAATAAATACAACCAAAATAAAGTTTTATCTGTCTCAAAAAAAATGCAAAAAAATTCATCTGGGCACAGTGTTGCATGACCGCGCAATTGTCATTCAAAGTGCAACAGCGCTGAAAGCTGAAAATGGGCCTGGACTGGAAGGGGGGGGGGGGGGGGAGAAAGTGTCCGGACTGGAAGGGGGGGAAAAGTGTCCGGACTGGAAGGGGGTGAAAGTGTCCGGACTGGAAGGGGGTGAAAGTGTCCGGACTGGAAGGGGGTGAAAGTGTCCGCACTGGAAGGGGGGAAAGTGTCCGCACTGGAAGGGGGGGAAAGCGTCCGGACTGGAAGGGGGGGAAAGCGTCCGGACTGGAAGGGGGTGAAAGCGTCCGGACTGGAAGGGGGGGAAGCGTCCGGACTGGAAGGGGGGGAAAGCGTCCGGACTGGAAGGGGGGGAAAGCGTCCGGACTGGAAGGGGGGGAAAGCGTCCGGACTGGAAGGGGGGGAATGGTCCGGACAGGAAGGGGGGGAAAGTGTCCGGACTGGAAGGGGGGGAAAGTGTCCGGACTGGAGGGGGGGGAATGGTCCGGACAGGAAGGGGGGAAAAGTGTCCGGACTGGAAGGGGGGGAAGTGTCCGGACTGGAAGGGGGGGAAAGTGTCCGGACTGGAAGGGGGGGAATGGTCCGGACAGGAAGGGGGGAAAAGTGTCCGGACTGGAAGGGGGGGAAAGTGTCCGGACTGGAAGGGGGGGGGGGAAATGTCCGGACTAGAAGGGAGGGAAAGTGTCCGGACTGGAAGGGGTTAAAAAGTTGAATACAGTTTTATATATATATATTTATAAAAAACTGTCCATTTCGGTTTCGGTTTTCGGCCAAATGTGTCCTAAATTTTTGATTTGAGTCCAAGAATGTTCATTTCGGTGCACCACTACCCCTACGCATAGAATACACAATAACAGTTCAAACTGAATCCACCAACCAAACGGTTCCATGATCCCAAATAGTTCAGACATCACAAAACCGTATCCAGCTGAAAAAAGGAACTCACACTCCCATAGATCAATCCCAGTATTTTCAAGTAAAGGAGAAAATTATCATTTAAAAAATAAATTGTGGGAAAAAAATGAAATAATGAAGAAACTGTGATATGAAAGTGGATAAAAAGTAATGTAAGTGCATCGACCCTACATGTACCCTACTGCATGGTATGTGCTAAAAAGAGATCCCTGAAATAGCAAAAGGTAGGCCTAAATGACCCGGAGCTGGGGAGGAGTGGTGGTGCAAATCCCAGACTGGCTGGATATAAATTAGTATTCTGGAATATTGGCAAAACTGGGGAAAGGATGCTCACAGCATATTGTGGTGATCCACTTGGGTCATCCCACTGGTGAGATCTACAGACCCTCTCGGTGGCGGAGAGGAGCGCGAACACCAAGTTTCCCAGGAGCTCAATGAACCCGGTATCTCACCATTCTCAGAAGTAAAGGTGACAACAGCAGACTGGATCTCCGGAATCCTCTCCACGTGAAAGTCGGTCTCTTCAATCTTCTCACTGATATTCTCCACCAGGAGGTTTAACATCTCCGGAGTGCAGCTGTCCTGGAGGTTCTCAATAAGAACCTGAGAGGATGGTGGGTCCTGTGTCACCTCATCGTCTTCTCTGGTGGGTTTCTCTGTCAAAGAGAAAAAATGTGACAATTACCAACACGTAACGCCTTTTCAATGTCAAGTCCTGGTGGAGACTGTTACCAGCTAGGAAGGCCTACAAACTTTGGATTACGACCTCATGACCCTAATGTGAAACAATAGTTCTAAGGAAAGCGTTACTAATATGCAAGTTGGCATTCTTACATATTTGTGCCTATTGGTGGGGGCCAGGGGCGGACTGACCATTCGGAAACTCGGGCACTGCCTGAGGGCCCGGGGTCAGTAGGGGGCCCCATGAGATGCCCCTGGTACCTTTTTCATAGGCTTTTTTGAGTTTGGGCAAGGACACAGGGGCCCCATGATCCCCTATTGCCCGGGGTCTACATGCGTTGTCAGTCCGCCCCTGGTGGGGGCAAACACTGTAGGTGCTGGTTTGTGGAGGGGCAACTGAGTTCCCTCCAAGGAGCTTCAACCAGGGAGTGTCTGCCAGGGTTGTGAAGGTGCCTACAAACACATCTTTCCTGATACAACCATGCATGCCTGGATGAGGAAAACATTTTTACTATCTGTATGAAACTTCGATCTGTGTGGGAATACCTATCAGGATCCGGATCAGAACCTGCAACCTCCGCTGTGTCCAGCGATGTCTCTTCTTGCTGAGTCATCTGGGATGCTGGACAGCTCCCTGGACAGTTCCTTGAATGATCCTGACTTGAACCCTGTTTTATTTATTTATTATTTTATTACAGGTACTTATATAGCGCTGTCAATTTACGCAGCGCTTTACATAAACATCGTATAGCCACATCAGTCCCTAACCCTCAAGGGGCGTACAATCTAAGGTCCCTAACTCACATTCATACGTACACATACTAGGGCCAATTTAGACAGGAGCCAATTAACCTCCAAGCATGTCTTTGGAGTGTAGGAGGAAACCGGAATACCTGGAGGAAACCCACACAGGCACAGGGAGAACATGCAAACTCCAGGCAGGTGGTGCCATGGTTGGGATTCGAAACGACGACCCTAGTATTGCCAGGCGGAATTGCTAACTATTTTCTTGAACCTTGAACTCTTTCCTCTTCCCATGAACTTCCTGATTTAAGCCATGAATCTGCACTTCCTGTTTTCCAGATGATTGTACTCTCTCCATCCAATGTCTCGTTTTTGTCACTCCTGCCAACATCCGTATCTTTGCTACTTTATTTCTTGACCACGCTTCTGCTTGATCCCAACCTGCAACCACTTGTTACCCACCTTCGTCTTGTTTACTGACCATGCTTCTGCTTGAACCCAACCTGCAACCACTTGTTACCCACCTTCGTCTTGTTTACTGACCACGATTCTGCTTGAACCCAACCTGCAACCACTTGTTACCCACCTTCGTCTTGTTTACTGACCACGCTTCTGCTTGAACCCAACCTGCAACCACTTGTTACCCACCTTCATTTTGTTTACTGACCACGCTTCTGCTTGAACCCAACCTGCAACCACTTGTTACCAACCTTCGTCTTGTTTACTGACCACGCTTCTGCTTGATCCCAACCTGCAACCACTTGTTACCCACCTTCGTCTTGTTTACTGACCACGCTTCTGCTTGATCCCAACCTGCAACCACTTGTTAACCACCTTCGTCTTGTTTACTGACCACGCTTCTGCTTGATCCCAACCTGCAACCACTTGTTACCCACCTTCGTCTTGTTTACTGACCACGCTTTTGCTTGATCCCAACCTGCAACCACTTGTTAACCACCTTCGTCTTGTTTACTGACCACGCTTCTGCTTGATCCCAACCTGCAACCACTTGTTACCCACCTTCGTCTTGTTTACTGACCACGCTTCTGCTTGAACCCAACCTGAAACCACTTGTTACCCACCTTCGTCTTGTTTACTGACCACGCTTCTGCTTGAACCCTACCTGTTATATCTGCAACTGAACCCCGACTTGCTCACCTCCTGATTGGGAAATCCTGAGGACTTTAACCTGATACTAACACAAAGGAAAACCCATCCCCACCATCAGGAGCTCTGGTGAACACCGACTAGTGCACTAGACCCTGCACCTTGGGTGAGCCCGTGTCATCCACCATGGTGATTGGCTTGTGTATTTATCCAGCAGCCAATATCTTGCTGGACACAGGAATATTATCCAGTTTAGATTTGGGTTTGCCCGCCTGTATTGTCTTTCTCTCAGAAGGGGGTGTAACCCCTGTGCCCACCACTAGACTTGCTGCCGGATGATTCACCATATGCATCTAATGAGGTAAGCATGTATAAAACAATTATCCTTTATATAATAATGCTGATGACAACTGGATGCCATATCTATGATTGTTATTAATTGATGACTATTTGACCCAGTTTATTCCCTCATCACTAATTTGGGTCCTGAGGAAGCAAGATGCTGGCGAAACGCATTGGCCTTTAGGCACTGGAAGAACAGGATATATTTCAGTGGACTTTCATCACTCTACTGCTCATACGTGATTGAGCTGCCTTCCAGTAGCTAATTAATATTCATGAGGATGTTTTGGGCCCCCAGGTCCAATGGGGAGCTTCTCTGTGTTTTTCATAGGTTTTTATAAGTATTCACATAATAAAAATTCTTCTTTTTTATGTGGATTTGCTGTCACCTCTTAGGCCGTGCCGATATAATCCTACATTGAGATAAGCTGGAAATTGGTTGTCAATTGCCAGAACATTCCGAGAAGATTTGTGAAGCACCTCCCATATCTTGTCCCATTCTCCAGGAGGTTTGGAGGTCGCAAAGTCTGGCTCCCACCTAGAACAGTAGGCCGGCATCTGAACATTTATATTACCCATTATGGACTGTTATTTAGCTACCTTCTGCCCGCCCTATAGTCCAATGACGGGCGCAAGGTGGTTCTCTCGTTCTGATAGGACGTCATATGATGTCCTTCCATTCTCACTGCGCATGCGCGGCTCAGGGAGTGTCCCTCGGACCCAGCGGATCACGGAAAGAGCCGAAGATGTCGGCTCGGTCATGTGATCAGCTGTGTCCAATCACAGCTGATCACATGTAAACACAGAAATGCCAGTTATCGGCATTTCTCTCCTCTCAAGCTGTCACGCTGACAGAGGAGAGGAGAGCCGGTAATTGGCATTCCGCGGAGGGGACATGTACACTGATCATCAGGGCACTGAAGATCAGTGTGGCCCCAGAAGTGCCACCTGTCAGTGTCCATCAGTGTCAGCGGTCAGTGCTCATCAGTGCCACATGCCAGTGCCCATCAGTGCACATCAATGCCACATATCAGTGCCCATCTGAGCTGCCTTTCAATGTCACCCATCAGTGCCAGTCGGTGCCACCTATCAATGCCAATCAGTGCTGCCAATCAGTGTCGCCTATCAGTGTCGCCTATCAGTGCTCATCAGTGCCGCCTATCAGTGCCACCTATCAGTGCCAGTCAGTGTTGCCTATCAGTGCACATCAGTGCCAGTCAGTGCCACCTAACAGTGACAGTCAGTGCTGCCTAACAATGCCAGTCAGTTCCGCCTATCAGTGCCAGTCAGTGCCGCTTATCAGTGCTATATATCAGTGTCATGCATCAGTGCTGCCTTTCAGTGCCCATCAGTGATGCCTGTCAATGCCCATCAGTGCAACCTACCAGTGCCTCCTCATCAGTGCCCATCAGTGCCACCTATCAGTGTCCATCAGTGCAGCCTATCAGTGCCCATCACTGCAGCCTCATTAGCGCACATCAGTGAAGGAGAAAAATCACTTATTTACAAAATTGTATAACAAAAACTAAGAAAAAAGGTTTTTTTTTCAAAATTTTCAGTGGTTTTTGGTTTGTTTAAGAAAAAATAAAAATCCCTGAGGTGATGAAATACCACCAAAAGAAAGCTCTATCTGTCTCAAAAAAATGATAAAAATTTCATATGGGTACAGTGTTGCATGACCGCGCAATTGTCTTTCAAAGTGCGACAGCGCTGAAAGCTGGAAATTGGCCTGGACAGAAAGGGGGTAGAAGTGTCCGGTAGGCAGGAAGGGGGTAGAAGTGCCCGGTAGGCAGGAAGGGGGTAGAAGTGCCCCGTAGGTGGGAAGGGGGTAGAAGTGCCCTGTAGGCGGGAAGGGGGTAGAAGTGCCCGGTAGGCGGGAAGGGGGTAGAAGTGCCCTGTAGGTGGGAAGGGGGTAGAAGTGCCCCGTAGGCGGGAAGGGGGTAGACGTGCCCGTAGGCGGGAAGGGGGTAGACGTGCCCGGTAGGCGGGAAGGGGTAGAAGTGCCCGGTAGGCGGGAAGGGGGTAGAAGTGCCCGGTAGGCGGGAAGGGGGTAGAAGTGCCCGGTAGGCGGGAAGGGGGTAGAAGTGCCCGGTAGGCGGGAAGGGGGTAGAAGTGTCCTGTAGGCGGGAAGGGGGTAGAAGTGTCCTGTAGGCGGGAAGGGGGTAGAAGTGCCCAGTAGGCGGGAAGGGGGTAGAAGTGCCCTGTAGGCAGGAAGGGGGTAGAAGTGCCCTGTAGGCGAGGGGTTAAAGGAGACCAGACCCTTAGTCATCGGGTTAGTATGGCACCTGGATTCAGATGCCTTCTGGGGAGTAGACTGTGACGGGAGTCACTTTGGGTGGGGGGCCCATGGAACACAGCTCACTTTGGAGAGGTCGGGGGACCCCTGTCTCAGCTCCCCATATCCCTCTTATGTGTAAGTCACCCTGTGCCTGTTAGGGGTGCAGGGTGAAATATCCTAATATTGTGTAGACATGTATAGGAGATAGGTGGGAGTTTTGGATTGTTTGGTGTTATGTGATTGCATCCCATTGTTCTATTGTGTGTCTTGCTTGGGAGCAAACTATAATGGGATGTATGTGTTTATGTGTATTGGCTTGGTGGGGGGTGTCTGCTTATGTGTTTCTTGTTGCTAGATTTGGTTTGCCTCGCCCTGTGTCCATATGCAGGGAGGGGGGTTGTTCCCTTAAATGTTTATATCTTGTATCTGTGTTAAAATAAAGCCGTCTATTTCCTGGTTTCGTTCAAGAGTGGTGTCCGTGGATCTGTGTTCGGACGGGGAAGCGGGAGTCTAACAGAAATACCCCAGTGCAGTCGGGATCCGGTTCCGTTACATAGACCAGTCATGGTTTGGGTCAGGACTCTAGTAGATGGTGAATCTGTAAATATCGGAACCTCTCCGATTCTAAATAAGATTCTTTAAGCGATTGGAAAGATTGGATCCCCCTTGTGGTTAATAGGGAATGAACAATTGTAAAGTTATGTTGCTGTCACCACCGATAATCCTGCAGATTTTCTTGTCCCGGAGGAAAGAGGGGGCAATTGAACAGTGGCAACAATGGAAGATGCGAAGAAATCATCCCAGCCAGATATTTAACCGAGTCCCAGACCGCCGGGGTATGTGACAGGACCGGGCGGGTGTGCACCATTTCTTCAGGATCAGACACCCACTTAGCATTGTGTTGGGTATCTAGGCCAGTGGTGGGCAACCTTTTTTTTCAACTGAGCCAAATCTCGCCAAAACCACGATTGAAATTTATTTTGAGAGCCACATTTTTAAAACTGAAAATACATCCCCCATATAGTAATTCATCCCCCATAGTAATTCATCCCCCATATAGTAATTCATCCCCCATATAGTAATTCATCCCCCATATAGTAATTCATCCCCCATATAGTAATTCATCCCCCATATAGTTCAATTCATTCCCCATAGTAATTCATCCCCCATAGTAATTCATCCCCCATATAGTAATTCATCCCCCATAGTAATTCATCCCCCACAGTAATTCATCCCCCATATAGTAATTCATCCCCCATAGTAATTCATCCCCCCATAGTAATTCATCCCCCCTATAGTAATTCATCCCCCATATAGTAATTCATCCCCCATATAGTAATTCATCCCACATAGTAATTCATCCCCCATATAGTAATTCATCCCCCATATAGTAATTCACCCCCCATATAGTAATTCATCTTCCATAGTAATTCATCCCCCCTATAGTAATTCATCCCCCATAGTAATTCATCCCCCATAGTAATTCATCCCCCCTATAGTAATTCATCCCCCCTATAGTAATTCATTCCCCATATTGTGTCAATTCACTTACCTTTGCTCCGCGCGTTCCTCTCGCCGTGTTCCCGCGCCGTTCCGGTCTTCAGGGCGGACTGTGAGAGGAGAGGAGTTCGTCATGCTGCCCCGCCTACATCCTGACAGCCAATGTTTGCCACGCTCCGCGGGCCGGATTAAAAGGTCCGCCGGGCTAGCTGCAGAGTCCTGACTTTTGGGGCGGCCGCCCGAGAGGAGGGAGGGAGGGGAGCGGGCGCCCGGCACACAGAAGAGCCGCATTAACGTGTGTAAAGAGCCGCATGTGGCTCGCGAGCCGCGGCTTGCCGACCACTGATCTAGGAGGTCCCAGGTCTCAGCAAAGCTGGCTCTCAATACTGTTCAAGCCAATGTACAGTATCATTGCTCCCCACTGATTACCAAGAAATAGGCCCAGTGTTGGCGGACCCTGAAATTCTGAAATGGCGCACACTAGTAGGACGTTTGTAGGCCTGTGTGTGAGATATCATGAGAGTCAGATCATCACCATCTGACAACTGCTTAAACTACGTTTCCTCCAGCATTAGGACACATGATTAAAGGATGAAATTAAGGTTCCAGGGATGGAGGGGGAAGATAAAGAGAAGGATGTTTTGCGCACAGAACAGCCAGACAGATATTAGCCTTGTGCATTGAGCCTACAGCTTCTGGGACTATAAGAACTTGGGCTGTACAGTCTGTATTTGTATGGTGAACGAAGGACTGTCCATAGTGACAAAAGCTCATATGTCCATTTTTTTCTGCTTTTGTTTTAAATAATTTGAGATGACTTGCAGTGTTTGCATCCTTGACTAGCATTGGTGGAATCTCTGCCCCCACATGAGCAAAATAATACCAAATTCCTGATTGGTGTGAACTTGGATAGGGTTGGGTTGTATGGGATGCCCAGGGGAACTGCAACTGAGGACAACTCCTTAGCAATTCAGTACAAGTCTCTTTACAGCAAACTCTTCTTGGAGAGCTCTCCAGTCTCTCCTGGTGCACCACCCCAGACCACAAAGGAATCCTCACCTAATCTATCTGTACTGGGTGAAGCCCTGGGCAAGGGGGTCCAGAAGCTGCCACTTTAATAAAGCAGTCCCAGATGAGGAGCCAGTTGGGTTGGTCACCTGACTGCCCTCTAACCTAATCTGGCCCAGGGGGTGTAGGATTACTCCCTCAGTCCTCTCCTGTGAGCGTGATGGGTTTGGTGGCTGCCTTCAGGCCTTACACTGGGCTAGCTCCTTCCCTGCTCCACAAGATGTCCTCTCTCAGGGCACCCTCCCAGGACTTCACACTCCAGCTCACTCCATCTTCTACTGGACACTGACCACTTCCTGATGAGGCTCTCTCATACTGAAGAGCTACCCTGACCCTATGCCAACCCTCCTGCTTGGGGATGTCAGAGTCCCTTTGAGTATGCAGATCAGCCCCTCCTCACCTCCAACCGTTGCCTTCTAAAAATGTCTCAAGCCTCTAGAGCAGGGGGAGGTATCAGGGAACTGACCTGCAGAGCCCACAGCCCTGACCTAAGTTAACCTGGTTTACTCATCTCAGGCTGCCACTCAACCTCTATCTAAAACCTACCTAGCTCCCTGGCTAACTAGAGGGGCACTACAACTTGCCAAGGCCTTTCCTGACAAACTAAGGCAGCAAGTGGAGCTACAGATATCCCACTACACCCAATGATCATCTAAATTGTTCTAGAAATATGAGATGGTGTGATTGGTTGTTCTGAGAACAATATACATGAAACAATTTATTTATTACAGTTTCACCTATTGATGTCCGTTACCTTCTTCTCCTGGACTCTGATATACTTCATGGTCCTACAAAATGGAGAAAACACAACATTTTATTGTCAGAGCAGATTTGAAAGTGATTATAAGTGTCATAGAAATAGAAATGCAGATATACGAACACAAGGGTTTATATAGAAACTTCTCTAACTGCTGTGTACTCAAAGCCCAGCTTGTGGCCCATTTCATTGCATTGCTTTTTTCTTTCCTGGCAGGAGGTTGCAACCACTTCCATACCGTGCACTTTCACCCCTTCCTGCCCAGGACAATTTTCAGCTTTCAGCGCTTTTGCACTTTGAATGACTATTGCGCGGTCATGCAAAACCGTACTGTAATGGTCGCGCGTACTGGGCACACGAATAGCTTTTAGGGCAGATGTCTCCTCTGTCCTAAAAGTATCCGATGACACCAAGATCAGTCTGATCACATGCTTTACCGTGTTTACATCTAGGGCAGGGGCAAGGGCAAAGACACAGGGCCCCATGATCCCTTATTGCCCGGAGGGCCCCATGAGTTGTCAGTCTGCCCCTGATCTGGGGAAACCGGAAGTGATGACAACACACGTTGCGTCGGTTTCTCATACCATAGAGCTCATCGGTGACCTTATGGTCCTCCATGAGCTCTGTGGTAAGCCTGCTGTCATCAGTTCATGGGTTCTTCTGTGGGACGGTCCTCCATGGGTTCTGTGGTAACCTTACGGTCCACCATGGGCTCTGTGGTAAGCCTACTGGCATCAGTTCTGGCTTCTCCAGTGGGACGGTCCTCCATAGGCTCTGTGGTAACCATACGGTCCACCCTGAGCTCTGTGGAAAACCTGCTGTCATCAGTTCATGGGTTCTTCTGTGGGACGGTCCTCCATGGGTTCTGTGTAACCTTACGGTCCACCATGGCTCTGTGGTAAGCCTACTGGCATCAGTTCTGGCTTCTCCAGTGGGACGGTCCTCCATAGGCTCTGTGGTAACCATACGGTCCACCCTGAGCTCTGTGGAAAACCTGCTGACATCAGTTCTGGGTTCTCCGGTCGGACAGAGAGGCACTGATGGGAGCGACCCCTCCCTTCTCCTGTAGCCGCTTTGATGGCTATTACAAACAAGCCGATCGCCTCCTGAAAAAAACAATATGGGGATGATGGCTGTTGCCGCAGGGATCATCCTGGTATACCACTTGAAACTGCCGACCTTTCACGAACATTAGATGGTCTTCAAGTGGCTGTACCCCAATCCAACAGATCTGGCCCCCCCTCCGGCCTAGATGGTTTTGGATGTAGAGACCACTGCACTCTGTATTTGCATCCCAAGGGTACTTGTCCTAATTCTATGAACCCAGAAGTTTCTTTTAATGCTCTTCTCTTATTTTACATTTTTGTTACAGATGTTTAAGTGTTGTTTTACCAAAAATGGCTGCTGAGGCTGCATGACGACTCTTACTGATATATTCCACATGTACAATTGTATATGCTCTTTACCTGTCATACTGTTGTGACTACAGAGCTGTATACTGTGCCTTTTACTATATGTATATCCTAATAAAAAGTGACTCAAATTTGTAGCACCCTCCCTAGATATCTAGGGGGCGCCAGATAGTTGTTTTTTCCAGCTAGGAAGGCTGAATAGCAGCCTGGGCTGAGCTAGAAGGGTTTATTTTAGGTCAGGGCTGAGAGGCTCTGCAGATCAGTTCCTTGACACCTCCCCCTGCTGCAGAGATCTTGAAGATTCTAGAAGCAGTGGGTGGAGGTGAGGAGGAGCTGGCCTGCACATTTGGAGGACATGGCCAATCCCAAACAGGAGACTTGGCATGGGGCTAGGGCAGCCTGTAAATGTGCTGAAGCCTGTTCAGTAGCAGGCGAGTTCGAGTGAAAGATAAAGTGAGAGGGTGGAGGCAGAAGCGCCTGGGAGGGGGCCCATTTGGAAAGAGGCTCACCTACAGGCAGAAGAGCTGGAAAGGAGGAAAGCTCAGGATCTCATTGGCCCCCAGAGTGAGGACCATCTGTGCAGCAGGGAAACTCACAGACAGGGGACTGAGTGAGTAGACCTGCAAATGGGATTGGTGGGGAGAGGCTGGTGAACTGCTTAAAGGTAACAATTTCTTTTCAGGCTTAGAGTGAGACTGATTTCCTCTATGAGACACTTACTGCTGGGGACTTCCTGTGCAGGGGATGAAACCTTTACTTCCTGTGTGGGGGACGAAGCCTTTACTTTCCGTGTGGGGGACAAAGCCTTTACTTCCCGTGTGGGGGACGAAGCCTTTGCTTCCCGTGTGGGGACGAAGCCTTTGCTTCCTCGAGGGGGGGGATCTCTTTGTACTTGTGTGTTTCCTTCATCCGGTAATTGGACAATCAGCTGTAATGTTGTTCCACCTGGTAAATTCAGCTGATGGTTCTTCCTCTGCAGACCCGATCTCGTGCTGCGATGAAAGGAGAAAATAAGGAAAATATCTAAGAGATACAAGAATCATAAAGTAAAGTACGATGTATAACGCACAGGGAACCGGAATCCTGATGGAAAAGCTAAAAAAGCTGAAAAACTTAGCAACAAATATTACTTTTCTCTATCGGTTAATAAAAAAAAAAAACGGCAAAGCTAAAAAATGCCTTAAAAATGCTGTATGAAATGTGTGTGAAAAAAAAATGCACGAAAAACTCTCCTTATTCACTATGATAAAGTGTGAATGTAGCCTACAAGTGTGGGGAAGGGGATCCCTTGCAGCACCTTCATGTGAATTCTCCTGGGATGAGATGTTTTGGGATTCAGAACTGACATCGGAAAGTTCATTGTCTTATGGACAGCACATGGAGCTTTTGGCCACCGCAGGGATTGTTTGTTCATCTTTAATCGTTTCTCAATAAAGTTGAATGTAAGAGTGCCGGACCTTCCTTTATTGGTTATACTCATGGAGGGTCCCACAGGACAGAGGGGGGAGTGCGGAACGGACTTGTTCTCACAATGCAGGAGCAGAATCGGGGGATGGGGACAGAATGTTGTCAACCTATAACAGGAAGTGCCTTAACAAGGACCTTCATGGCAGGATCGTCATTATTTTATAAAAAACTGTAGATTTAAAAGAGGAACTAAACTGAAAATGCTATTTTATTTCTTTTTAATATTCAATGCAAACTCTTCAATCCATCCATGTCTCCATCCATCCATATCTCCACCCATCCATGTCTCTGCCCATCCATCCATGTCTCCATCCACCCTTCCATGTCTCCATCCATCCATGTCTCCACCCATCCATCCATATCTCCACCCATCCATGTCTCCATCCATCCATATCTCCATCCATCCATATCTCCACCCATCCATGTCTCCGTCCATCCATATCTCCATCCATCCATGTCTCCACCCATCCATGTCTCCATGTCTCTATCCATGTCTCCATCCATCCATGTCTCCATTCACCCATCCATGTCTCCATCCATCCATGCATCCATCCATGTCTCCATCCATCCATGTCTCCATCCATCCATATATCCACCCATCCATGTCTCCGTCCATCCATATCTCCACCCATCCATGTCTCCACCCATCCATGTCTCCACCCATCCATATCTCCACCCATCCATGTCTCCATCCATCCATGTCTCCATCCATCCATGTCTCTCTCCACCCATCCATGTATCCATCCATCCATATCTCCACCCATACATGTCTCCACCCATCCATATCTCCATCCATCCATATCTCCACCTATCCATGTCTCCGTCCATCCATATCTCCATCCATCCATATCTCCACCTATCCATGTCTCCATCCATCCATATCTCCACCAATCCATGTCTCCATCCATCCATGTCTCCATCCATTGAGGTCTCCACCCATCCATATCTCCACCCATCCATGTCTCCATCCATCAATGTCTCCATCCACCCATCCATGTCTCCATCCATCCATATCTCCACCCCTTCATGTTTCCATTCATCCATGTCTCCATCCATGTCTCCACCCATCCATGTCTCCACCCATCCATTTATCCACCCATCCATCTCTCCACCCATCCATCTCTCCATCCACCCATGTCTCCATCCATCCATATCTCCACCCATCCATGTCTCCATCCATCCATGTCTCCATCCACCCATCCATATCTCCACCCATCCATGTCACCATACATCCATATCTCCATCCATCCATATCTCCACCCATTCATGTCTCCATACATCCATGTTTCCACCCATCCATGTCTCCATCCATCCATGTCTCCATCCATCCATGTTTCCACCCATCCATGTCTCCATCCATCCATGTTTCCACCCATCCATGTCTCCACCCATCCATGTCTCCACCTATCCATTTCTCCTCCATCCATGTCTCCATCTATCCATGTCTCCATCCATCCATGTCTCCATCCATCCATGTCTCCATCCATGTTTCTGCATTACTTTGCTCTGACTTTCATGCGACTTGAGGGCCATAGACTTCAATGTAAACCCCCCAAAGTGGCAAGAAAGTCGCATCTGAATGTTGTATATGCGACTTTGTAAAGCAGAAACAATTGTCCTCGGTCAAAGCCAAAGTTCAGTCAAAGTCGGACCCGAAGTCTTATCTGAGATATCAGTGACTGAGTTTACATCTATTGTAACAACATCATCCCAATGACAGAAACACACAAACATCCCCCGCTGGCTGAATTCCCTCCAGGCACGGCCTCCTCCCACACACCTCGGCCTCCTCCTACACACCTCGGCCTCCTCCCACACACCTCGGCCTCCTCCCACACACCTCGGCCTCCTCCTACACACCTCGGCCTCCTCCTACACACCTCGGCCTCCTCCCACACACCTCGACATCCTCCCACATAGCTCCGCCTCCTCCCACACACCTCGACATCCTCCCACACACCTCAGCCTCCTCCCACACACCTCGACATCCTCCCACATAGCTCCGCCTCCTCCCACACACCTCGGCCTCCTCCCACACACCTCGGCCTCCTCCCACACACCTCGACATCCTCCCACACACCTCGACATTCTCCCACACACCTTGACATTCTCCCACACACCTTGACGTCCTCCCACACACCTCGGCCTCCTCCCACACACCTTGACGTCCTCCCACACACCTCGGCCTCCTCCCACACACCTCAACGTCCTCCCACACACCTTGACTTTCTCCCACACACCTCAACATCCTCCCACACAAAACAGAAAATTACAGAGCCTCTCGCTACACTTGGGAATAAATATAGATTGTCATCCCCCACCCCCTGACTGATGGCCAACCACACTGCCCCAAATATTGCCCAATTAATAAACCCCCCATAACCACCTACCCCACGCTACACAGTCACTTCCCGACTCACTACCCAACCTCTGCGACAGATCAATGGTCCATTCTCTGGACAGACAATCATTTCCCTCCTCCTTGTAGTGTATGAGGATCCCCTCCAGTACTCAGTACTTACCTGCCTCCTCCTTGTAGTGTATGAGGATCCCCTCCAGTACTCAGTACTTACCTGCCTCCTCCTTGTAGTGTATGAGGATCCTCTCCAGTCCTCGGTACTTACCTGCCCCCTCCTTGTAGTGTATGAGGATCCCTCCAGTCCTCAGTACTTACCTGCCCCCTCCTTGTAGTGTATGAGGATCCCCTCCAGTCCTAAGTACTTACCTGCCTCCTCCTTGTAGTGTATGAGGATCCCCTCCAGTTCTCACTACTTACCTGCCCCCTCCTTGTAGTATATGGTGATCCCCTCCAGTCCTCAGTACTTACCTGCCCCCTCCTTGTAGTATATGGGGATCCCCCTCCAGTCCTCAGTACTTATCTGCCTCCTCCTTGTAGTGTATGAGGATCCCCCTCCAGTCCTCAGTACTTACCTGCCCCCTCCTTGTAGTGTATGAGGAGCCCATCCAGTCCTCAGTACTTACCTGCCTCCTCCTTGTAGTGTATGAGGATCCCCCTCCAGTCCTCAGTACTTACCTGCCTCCTCCTTGTAGTGTATGAGGATCCCCTCCATTCCTCAGTACATATTTGGCACCTTTTGGGGGGAAGGGGGAGCAGATACCTGGTTTTGACAGGCACCCTCTCCCACTTCCAGCTCAGTTCACTGTGAGGAAGTCACCCGGAAGTTCAGCCCCTCCTTGCTCCCGCAATATCCTGGGAACTTTCACAGGTCCCACAAGACTGCTGGACTGATCAGGAGGTGCGGCGTGACTTGCATATGTGCAGTGGGCACCCGGCTGTGAAGCTGCAAGCTGTCAAAGCTTGGTGCCCCCAGTAGAGATGCAGGCGAGAGAAGAGAAAGAAAGGGGATGGCACGGGGGAGAGAAGGGGAGAAGGGACGGTGTGGAGGAGAGAAGAGGGAGAGAGGGGACGATGCGAGGGAGAGAGGGGGAGAAGGGACGGCTCCGTGGAGAGAAGAAGGGGAGAAGGGACGGAGCGGGGGAGAGAAGAAGGAAAGAAGGGATGGTGCGGAGGAGAGAAGGGGAGAAGGGACAGCTCCATGGAGAGAAGAAGGGGAGAAGGGATGGCTCCGGGGAGAGAAGAAGGGGAGAAGGGATGGCTCCGGGGAGAGAAGAAGGGGAGAAGGGATGGCTCCGGGGAGAGAAGAAGGGGAGAAGGGGAGGTGCGGAGGAGAGAAGGGGAGATGGGACGGTGCGGAGGAGAGAAGGGGAGATGGGACGGTGCAGGGGAGAGAAGAAGGGGAGAAGGAATGGTGTGGGGGAGAGAAGAAGGGGAGAAGGGACGGCATGGGGGAGAGATGAAGGAGAGAAGGGATGGTGCGGGGGAGAGAAGGGGAGAAGGGACAGTGTAGGGGAGAGAAGGGGAGAAGGGACAGTGTAGGGGAGAGAAGGGGAGAAGGGATGGTGTGGGGTAGAGAAGAAGGGGAGAAGAGACAGTGTGGGGGAGAGAAGGGGAGAAGAGATGATGTGGGGGGGAGAAGAAGAGGAGAAGAGACAGTGTAGGGGAGAGAAGGGGAGAAGGGATGGTGTGGGGGGAGAGAAGGGGAGAAGAGACAGTGCGGGGGAGAGAAGAAGGGGAGAAGGGACGGTGCGGGGGAGAGAAGAAGGGGAGAAGTGACGGTGCGGGGGAGAGAAGAAGGGGAGAAGGGACGGTGCGGGGGAGAGAAGAAGGGGAGAAGGGACGATGCGGGGGAGAGAAGAAGGGGAGAAGGGACGGTGTGGGGGAGCACATCGCTGGACCCCAGGATAGGTAAGTGTGTTTAATAAATGTCAGCAGATGCAGTCTTTGTAGCGGATGACTATTAATAAACACAAAAACAGCCGGAGCTCCACTATAAGTCCTGCCTAGTAGCTCAGGACCTGAAATTTTGAGCCCCACTTATAGTACATATCCCTACCCCCCCCCCACTTCCCCAGTACCTACCTTTCTCCTCCTTGAAGTATATGGTGATGTACCCCGGGCTGCAGTCGCTGTCTCCGATCTCACACTCTCCTCCGTCTGATTTGCTTTTACTCCCGAAATACAGTTGCAGTTTATTCCTCAGGGCTCTCAGCTTCTCTGGCCCCTGATCCCACTGTAGGGCCACAGGGTGCTGGTACTTGCTGCCTCCCATCCTGGAGAGAAATGGGAGAGGCGGCAGAGTGAAGCTCCGTGTCTTCAGAGAATGTGGAATTTATTGTACAGAATTAGTTTCAGTTTTGCAGGTCAGGTGATTTACTGTAACTACCAAATATAAAACCTGAAGATCCGAGGAGATATCATGTACAGGAGGCGGGGCTGTGTCCTCCTGCATCCGACAGCTGATGGAGATGTGATACATTGTATCCATATCATACCGATCCATATATCCGTGTATTCCTGTCCATACCATACATACTGATCCATTCTATACATTCCTATCCATACCGTACATACTGATCCATTCTATACATTCCTATCCATACCGTACATACTGATCCATTCTATACATTCCTATCCACACCGTACATACTGATCCATTCTATACATTCCTATCCGTACCGTACATACTGATCCATTCTATACATTCCTATCCGTACCGTACATACTGATCCATTCTATACATTCCTATCCGTACATACTGATCCATTCTATACATTCCTATCCAGCAGTGATTGGCTTTCACCATTTTGCTGTAGGCCGACCCCACATTGCCTTCAATGGAGCAGTTACTGCGATCGTTCAGTATATACAATGAGGAACAGAAGTATTTGAACCCCCTGCGATTCTGCAAGTTCTCCCACTTCTCCATCATGGAGGGTCTGACATTCACATTGCAGGGGATTCCCACTCTGAGGACAGAATTCAGGAGATCACATTGTATGATTTGTAAAGAATGTATTTGTCTCGCACGGCTGAACAGAAGTATTTGAACCCCTAAGAAACAGCAAGAATTCTGGCTCTCATAGACCTGTTACTGCGCCTTTACAAACTCCCCCTCTACTCCACTCATTCATCTCACTTAGTAGCACCTGTCTGAGCTCTTTAAAGACCCCTGTCCACCCCACAGTCAGTCAGACGCCAACTACTACCATGGGCAAGACTAAAGAGCTGTCAAAAGACACCAGAGACAAAATTGTGGACCTCCACAAGGCTGGAATGGACTACGGGGCAATTGCCAAGCAGCTTGGTGAAAATAGATCAACTGTTGGAGCAATTGTTAGAAAATGGAAGAGGCTAAAGACGACTGTCAGTCTCCCTCGGACTGGGGCTCCATGCAAGATGTCACCTCGTGGGGGATCACTGATGAGAAGAAAGGTGAGGAATCAGCCCAGAACTACAAGGGAGGAGCTGGTCAATGACATGAAGAGAGCTGGGACCACAGTTTCCAAGGTCACTGTCGGTAGAACACTACGCCGCCATGGTTTCCAATCATTCATTGCACGGAAGGTTCCCCTGCTCAAGTCATCACATGTCCAGGCCCGTCTGAAGGTTCCCCTGCTCAAGTCATCACATGTCCAGGCCCGTCTGATGGTTCCCCTGCTCAAGTCATCACATGTCCAGGCCATCTGAAGGTTCCCCTGCTCAAGTCATCACATGTCCAGGCCCATCTGATGGTTCCCCTGCTCCAGTCATCACATGTCCAGGCCCGTCTGAAGGTTCCCCTGCTCCAGTCATCACATGTCCAGGCCCGTCTGAAGGTTGCCAATGACCATCTAGATGATCCAGAGGAGGCATGGGAGAAAGTCATGTGGTCAGATGAGACCAAAGTAGAACTTTTTGGTCTAAACTTCACTTGTCGTGTTTGGAGGAAAAAGAAGGATGAGTTGCATCCCAAGAACACCATCCCTACTGTGAAGCATGGGGGTGGTAACATCATGCTTTGGGGGTGCTTTTCTGTGAAGGGGACAGGACGACTGCACCGTATTAAGGAGAGGATGAATGGGGCCATTTATGGTGAGATTTTCAGCAACAACCTCCTTCCCTCAGTCAGAGCATTGAAGATGGGTCGTGGCTGGGTCTTCCAACATGACAACGACCCGAAGCACACAGCCAGGAGAACCAAGGAGTGGCTCCGCAAGAAGCATATCAAGGTTCTGGAGTGGCCTAGCCAGTCTCCACACCTAAATCCAATAGAACATCTTTGGAGGGAGCTGAAACTCCGTGTTGCTCAGCGACAGCCCCGAAACCTGACAGATCTAGAGGAGATCTGTGTGGAGGAGTCGGCCAAAATCCCTGTTGCAGTGCAAACCTGGCCAAGGACTACAGGAAACGTCTGACCTCTGGAATTGCAGACAAAGGCTTCTGTACCAAATATTAACACGGATCTTCTCAGGGGTTCAAATACTTCTGTTCAGCCGTGCGAGACAAATACATTCTTTACAAATCATACAATGTGATCTCCTGAATTCTGTCCTCAGAGTGGGAATCCCCTGCAATGTGAATGTCAGACCCTCCATGATGGAGAAGTGGGAGAACTTGCAGAATCTCAGGGGGTTCAAATACTTCTGTTCCTCACTGTAATTCCACTGATTGGAATCCGAAGATTGTTTAGATCAGGGGTTTCAAACTGATGACCGTCCAGCTGTTCCCAAACTACAAGTTCCATCATGCCTCTGCCTTTGAGAGTCATGCTTGTATCTGTCAATCTTGCAATGCCTCATGGGAGTTGTAGTTTGGCAACAGCTGGAGGGCCGTCAGTTTGACCCCCGTGGTTTAGATCATTAATGCTTCTCAGATCCTCTGTCCAGACAAACTCTTCCAGTATCTCCGCCATGGAAGTGGAACGTTCTTTACATCATTATATCTCTTAGCCTTCAGCATATTATAAACAACGGATTCAATAAAATTCTAATTCTGACCGGAGTGATAACTATGGATAAGGGGATACCACCGGTCATCCTGTACGGGGCTCAGGCCAACAGGGGGGGCCCAGGCAGCTGGGTGAATCGGATGTGGGTAGGGAGGGTGATTGGCACGGCAGGGGTGCAATTACTGGAGCCGATCCCCTGTATGACTCTCCCTACAGCAGCTGAAATCCGGCTTCTTCTCCTCTCCCTCCTGCTGGCTTTCAGCTGCTGCAGAGAGAGCCATATAGGGGATGAGTTCCAGCAATTGCCCCCCGTCTCACCCATCACCCTCCCTGTGCACCATTTGTTTCCCCCTGCTGCCCCTGTGGGCTCCCACCCCCGCAGTGCTGCTGGCTTTCCTCTTCTCCTTCCCACTTGCAGCTGCAAGCACACAATAGGATCCTTCAAGATGGAGAGTGGGGGAAGGGTCCGGTAAATATGTCACATTTACTAGCCCTTTTCTTTCCTGAATAAACACAACAACGGATTGGCTCCGATAATTCACTGTGTTCATTCATAATTGAAGCATAGTAAACTGTGTTTTTTTTTTTTGGGGGGGGGTGTTCATTCATAACTGAAGCAGAGTAAACTGTGCTTTTTTGTGTGTGTGTGTGGGGGGGGGGGGGGGAAGGGTGTTCATTCATAACTGAAGCATAGTAAACTGTGCTTTTTTTTGGGGAGGGGGTGTTCATTCATAATGGAAGCATAGTAAACTGTGCTATTTGGGGGGTGTTCATTCATAACTGAAGCATAGTAAACTGTGATTTTTGTGGGGGGGAATGGAGTGTTCATTCATAATTGAAGCATACTGTGCTTTTTTGGGGGGGAGTGTGTGTTCATTCATAACTGAAGCATAGTAAACTGTGCTCTTTTTGGGGGGTGTTCATTCATAACTGAAGCATAGTAAACTGTGTTTTTTTGGGGGGGAGGGGATGTTCATTCATAATTGAAGCATACTGTGCTTTTTTTGTTGTGTGTTTGTTCATTCATAACTGAAGCATAGTAAACTGTGCTTTTTAGGGGGGTGTTCATTCATAACTGAAGCATAGTAAACTGTGCTTTTTTTTCTGGGGGGGTGTTCATTCATAACTGAAGCATAGTAAACTGTGCTTTTTGGGGGAGGGGGTGTTCATTCATAACTGAAGCATAGTAAACAGTGTTTTTTGGGGGGGGGGCCTGTCAGGTTGGCTGTATGGGGCCCCGTGGTTTTTAACAGCAGCCCTGTTCTCAACTGATTCTACCCAGCCTGAGCATCCGTGTGCAAATCCTCCGACCCCAATAAGTAATGCAAAGCCATTGTGTAGCGCTCACCTCGGGAGTTACTTGTATACAGACAGATATAAAAGGATTATCAGCTTTAAATGTCTCTCTCTGGTTTTAGGACAAAATCCGAGAGATAAAAGATAATGAAAATAAGAGGAGAAAAAAAAATAGGTCACAATGTAAATCCATCGCTTGAGGATGATTGGAGGAGTCCATTATTCTTCCAGTCCTCGGAATTCATTTCATAGAAGAATAAGACGTTTGCTCCTCCCCCCCCCACCTAGCAAAACAGTTTCACATAGATTGTGTGGATTCCTCATCCTTCTGACATTCACTTGAAAACGAGTATTTCTGGTCACACAGATTCACACGTCTTCCACATCTGAAAGACAAGAAATTCTCAAAGAAAAGAACATAAAGATAAAACAAAGTCTTTACCACTTCCAGTCCGGACACTTTCCCCCCCTTCCAGTCTGGACACTTTCCCCCCCTTCCAGTCCGGACACTTTCCCCCCCCTTCCAGTCCGGACACTTCCCCCCCCTTCCAGTCCGGACACTTCCCCCCCCTTCCAGTCCAGACACTTCCCCCCCCCTTCCAGTCCGGACACTTGACCCCCTTCCCAGTCCGAACACTTTCCCCCCTTCCAGTCCGGACACTTTCCCCCCCTTCCAGTCCGGACACTTTCTCCCCCTTCCAGTCCGGACACTTTCCCCCCCTTCCAGTCTGGACACTTTCCCCCCCTTCCAGTCTGGACACTTGACCCCCTTCCCAGTCCGAACACTTTCCCCCCTTCCAGTCCGGACACTTTCCCCCCCTTCCAGTCCGGACACTTTCTCCCCCTTCCAGTCCGGACACTTTCCCCCCCTTCCAGTCTGGACACTTTCCCCCCCCTTCCAGTCCGGACACTTTCTCCCCCTTCCAGTCCGGACACTTTCTCCCCCTTCCAGTCTGGACACTTTCCCCCCCTTCCAGTCCGGACACTTTCCCCCCCTTCCAGTCCGGACACTTTCCCCCCCTTCCAGTCTGGACACTTTCCCCCCCTTCCAGTCCGGACACTTTCCCCCCCTTCCAGTCCGGACACTTTCTCCCCCTTCCAGTCCGGACACTTTCCCCCCCTTCCAGTCTGGACACTTTCCCCCCCTTCCAGTCTGGACACTTTCCCCCCCTTCCAGTCCGGACACTTTCTCCCCCTTCCAGTCTGGACACTTTCCCCCCCTTCCAGTCTGGACACTTTCCCCCCCTTCCAGTCCGGACACTTTCACCCCCTTCCAGTCCGGACACTTTTCCCCCCTTCCAGTCCGGACACTTTCCCCCCCCTTCCAGTCCGGACACTTTCCCCCCCTTCCAGTCCGGACACTTTCCCCCCTTCCAGGCCGGACACTTTCCCCCCCTTCCAGTCCGGACACTTTCCCCCCTTCCAGTCCGGACACTTTCACCCCCTTCCAGTCCGGACACTTTCACCCCTTCCAGTCCGGACACTTTCCCCCCCTTCCAGTCCGGACACTTTCACCCCCTTCCAGTCCGGACGCTTCCCCCCAGGCCAATTTTCAACTTTCAGCGCTATCACACTTTGAATGACAATTGCGCGGTCATGCAACACTGTACCCATATGAATTTTTTAGCATTGTTTTGAGACAGATAAAGCTTTATTTTGGTGGTATTTATTCACTGCTGGGATTTTTATTTTTTTTGCTATATAAATGAAAAAGTCCAAACATTTTGAAAAAAAAGTGTTTTTCTTATAAAATTTTGCAAATAAATAATATTTCATCATAAATCTCGGCCAAAATGTATTCTGTTATCTTTTTTTAGTTTAAAAAAAAATAACCTAAATTAGTTTATAACCAAAAATTATAATTAAAAAAAATATTTTTTACATTTTTATTTTATTTTTTTATATTATTATTTATGGGTTTTTTTCTTAACATACTGTCACCCTAGCAGTAGTGTTACCATGGTGACACTGTACTACTTGTGGGGGGTGATGAAGGCTGTACAATCATTTCTCCTTCTCTCTGTCTGCATTCCTGCAGCCATTGAGAAATCCTGTGAAAGCTGTGATTGGTCACAGCTTGTCACATGGTACAAGACTGTTGTGAATAGCCCTGTACCATGTGATCTCTGTGATCATTCACAGATTTCACACGTAGTAAGCAATGATGTCAGGAAGTGACAGTTTACAACTATTCATGTGATCACTGATTGGCCAATCAGTGATCACATAAATAGGGACCTCACACAGAGGTCCCGCACAGCGATCGGTGTTCCACTGTGTCTGAAGGACAACGATCGCGGTGCCACATGCTCACAAGGAGCGCACACAGGCAATGGATGCGGGGGGATGTTTAGAAACGTCCACCCGCTTCAGCAACACTCCCGTCCGGACGTTTATCTACATGGGACGGACGGGAAGAGGTTAAAAACAAAAACCAGACTGAATGCGGCCTTCACACTTTTTCTCTTTATTCTTATTAAGAGCACAGAGCATGCAGGATGTCACACCTATTACACCCGTGTCACCACTATGACATGATAATAAAAATTACAAAAAAGAAAAACACAAGAGAAACCCAAACACTGTATGAACCACACACATATATACATACACACACAAATACACTGTGAAACATGGCGGAGGGAGCATCATGGTTTGGGGCTGCTTTGCTGCCTCAGGGCTGGACGGATTGTTGTCATTGATGGGAAAATGAATTCCAGAGTTTATCAAGACATTTTGCAGGAAAATGTACGACCATCTGTCCGCCAACTGAAGCTCCGCAGAGGATGGGTGATGCAACAGGACAATGACCCAAAGCATACAAGTAATTCAACAAAACAATGGCTGCAACAGCACAGAATACGCCTTTTGGAGTGGCCCAGTCAGAGTCCTGACCTCAACCCCATTGAAATGCTGTGGCATGACCTTAAGAGAGCGATTCACACCAGACATCCCAAGAATATTGCTACACTGAAACAGTTTTGTGAAGAGGAGTGGTCCAAAATGACTCCAGATCGTTGTGCAGGTCTGATCTGCAACTACAGGAAACGTTTGGTTGAGGTTATTGCTGCCAAAGGAGGGTCAACCAGTTATTAAGTCCAAAGGTTCACAGACTTTTTCCTCCCTGCACTGTGAATGTTTACATGTTATGTGCAATTAAACCATGGCAACATCTAATGTTTGTGTAGTATTATGTTCAGCAGACTGTGTTCTTCTATTGTTGTGACTTAGATGACGTTCAGAGCACATTTTATGCCCAATTCATGCAAAACTCCACGGAATCCCAAGGGGTTCACATACTTTTTCTTGCAACTGTATATGTATACTGTGGGAACTCGCTTCAAAGTGGTAGAGTTTTTCATTTAAAGCACACAGCGACTTGCTTCTTTAAGGGCCTTTCTGCCCAATTTTATTTAAACAAATGTCCCATAACATAAAGCTTCCCACACAGGGGTATCCACCATCAAAAAAAACAACGATTCAGCCTCCTGGCTTATGCTCAGCTTGATGTCTGTCTCCTGCAGACTTCTTCAAGAATTATGGCTCTCGCACACAGCTAGTCTCTAGCAGCCCCTTGCTGCTTTTGGCTTCCACCTCTCCTAGGTGAAGCCCTCCTGTCTTCCAGGCAGTGACCTCCTGACTCCTATCTGCCGGGGTGGAGCCCAGAACTCTGGTCCTGACTCTATCTAAAGGCCTGCACACACCTGTGCAATCAGTCTCCTGGCCTATTCCAACACCTGGTCCCAGGATTGGAGATTTCATCCCTCCCAAATCTCTGAAATCTCCAGGCTCCAGATCCCAAAACAGACCTTACAAACAAAGGAGGAAAGTGAAAAGCCACTTTCCTCCGTATCAAACACTTACCCTGGAGCCCCTCAACCTGCCTTGTTGAGAATCCTGGGTGACAGATCGCCACACTGTCACAATACACACACACACATACAGTGAAGGAAATGCGTATTTGCTCCCCCCTGATGGTGAATGTTCGCCCCTCACACAGAAATGATCGGTCTAACAATGGAATGTTCGCCCCTCACACAGAAATGATCGGTCTAACAATGGAATGTTCGGTGTAACACTGAGAGACAGAATACAACAACAAATTCAGCAGAAATGCGTCTAACAAATGATGACGGATCTGCATGTTCATGAGGGAAAGAAGGATTTGATCCCCTTCACAAAACATGACTTAGTACTTGGTGGCAAATCCCTTGTTGGCAATCACAGAGGTCAGACGTTTCCTGGAGTTGGCCCCCAGGTTCGCACACATCTCAGGAGGGATTTTGGCCCACTCCTCTTGGCAGATCCTCTCCAAGTCATTAATATTTGGTGGCTGATGTTTGACAACTCGAACTTTCAGCTCCCACCACAGATTTTCAATCGGATGAAGGTCTGGAGACTGGCTAGGCCACTCCAGGACCTTAATGTGCTTCTTCTTGAGCCGCTCCTTTGTTGCCTTGGCCGTGTGTTTTGGGTCATTGTCATGCTGGAACACCCATCCACCACCCATTTTCAATGCCCTGGCTGAGGGTTTGTTCTATGGATAGTTGTTACTTTTGTTGAGAGTATAAGTATTTTTTTTCTTTTTTGTATTGGGTGTTAAATTGAATTGTGCAACAAGCAGCAGTGTTTGGTGGCATTACTCTTGCTTTGGTGATCTTGTGCTGAGTACAGGGGCGGACTGACAACTCATGGGGCCACCAGGCAATAGGGGATCATGGGGCCCCTGTGTCCTTGTCCAAACTCAAAAAAGCCTATAAAAAAGGTACCAGGGGCATCTCATGGGGCCCCCTACTGACCCCGGGCCCTCGGGCAGTGCCCGAGTTTCCAAATGGTCAGTCTGTCCCTGGCTGAGTATATTTGTGTATCTCAATAATGGAGGGAATTTTGGAAGTAAAGGACACTGCGGCTGTTGTTCAAGCTATACAAGGACCTGCTGACCCGTGGTGGGAGGCACACAAATGGGTGGATGAAAAGATTTGTGGCAAAAAGCTCAATACACATGAGGTGAAGTACGTTCTCATTTCTGCTGCCGGCTGGATTGCACGGCAATACAAAACTGTTTTTCAGCAGAAGCAAAAATTGGATGGTGAGGTGGAGTTTTTAAAAGCTGAAGTTGAAAATGTGAAATTTCTCGCCCAGCAGGCTGCTGTATTTAATGCAGAGAGCAAGCATATTACTAATGAAAACACAAAATGTCACAACAAGATGACGTTTGTTAATGAATGTTGGGGGAATGCCCAGTGTACTATAGGGGAGATAGGCTCCGAACGTGCGAAGGTTGACCATTCTCAATGTCTAGCAGAGATAATGTCTCTACAGAAGCAGAGTGTTGGTGTTGCTGCAAGTAAGGTCCATGATGGATGCTTAGACAATGGTTTTGTAGCAGCTGTTGAGACTGACTTGGTCTTGGAAATAGAGATTGGGTCTAACCGTAATAGTAATGCAGTGGCAGTGACCACATTGGGTGAGTCTGTTGTGGGTGAATGTTCCTCAGACAATGAGAGTGTGAGGTCTCGGGATTCCAGCCATTGTCATGTGTCTCAGTCATCATGTGCTCATAGAAGGGCTTATTCAGGGAAGCCAGTTCTGAGATGTTTTGCTTGTGAAAGGTTGGGGCCCATCGCACGATATTGCTTTGATGGTAATAGTAGTAAGCAAAGGGACTCTCGGTACCCCAAAACTGCACCAAGACACAAAGAAGTTTACTCTGCAAGGTGGGGCAGTTCTCCCAGGCATGGAGGCCACAGTAGCCAAAGCCAAGTCTTTTTTAAAACCCAAATAACGAGGTTCCAATCTGAGAATAGTCAGCTAAAGCAAGAAAGACCTCAGTTTATGGAGCAACTGAAAGAGCTGAAAATGGAGGTGTCTTCATATACGCAAAGATACTACACTGGGATGGACCACCATTTTGTTGATAGTCCGTTGACAGTTGGACGTGTGGGACGAGTTTTTCCAATATAAAGTTCTTTGGCGTGCATTAAGATTTAGCTACTGCTCTCGGAGGTTTGGCCTCAGTATTTGGGACATTATTGGAGGACCTTGGCATATATTTGTGTCTCCGAAGGTAAGCCTTCATGATTTAGTTGTTTTTAAAGTCAGGTGGGAAATAAATTCCAAATAGTTTTTGTAGTGGTTATAGTTTTAGACAGCTGGAAGACAGTTGCAGGGTAAACGCCCAATTTAGCAACTGCATCCATTCTTTGTTTTTTTTCCTAAAGATTGTAGACCTCTATGGCAGCGGGGGTGGCGGGGTGAATTAGCTTGCAAATAGTACATTGTTTTATCTTCAAACACAATGTTTAAGGACTCGGCTAATAAACCGTTTGTCTGAGAAGTTCTTGTCTTTCAGATGTTGGAGACTTGACTGGAAATGCTCATTTTCAGTGAAGAACAGAATGCCATGAAAAGCTGTGTTGTGTTGATACCAACATACATGACTTACAAAGACTTTAAACTAATGGACTTATCAAGCGATGGACTTTACATTGTGATTTGGTTTTTTTTTTTTTCCACCATCATTTTTTTTCCCTTATTTTTGTTATCTTTTATCTCTCAATCTTTGTCTTAAAACCAGAGAGAAGTATTTAAACCTGATAATCAATTTAAAACCTGTATATCCTGTACCCTCTGTATACATGTAACTCCTGAGCAGGGGCGGACTGACAACTCATGGGGCCCCCAGGAAATAGGGGATCATGGGGCCCCTGTGTCCTTGCCCAAACTCAAAAAAGCCTATAAAAAAGGTACCAGGGGCATCTCATGGGGCCCCCTACTGACCCCGGGTCCTCGGGCAGTGCCCGAGTTTCCAAATGGTCAGTCCGCCCCTGCTCCTGAGGTGAGATGCTACAAAATGACTTTGCATAACTCATTGGGCGTTGGAGGATTTGCACACGGATGCTCAGGCCGGGCAGAATAAATTGAGAATATAATACTTTGCGAGGCTTTCTGTCAGGAAATGCCTTCCAGTAGTACAAGAAAAGCGACGCAGCGCACAAATATGCGCATGCGCAGGGTGCTGACAAGACGAACAGATGTGTGGGCACCTGGACAGAGGCGTGCACGGCTGCGCACGAGCCTGCGCACTCGCACGCGCAGGTGCACGCCTGTCACTTATGCTGGCGCCAAGCGGGCTATTTAAACTGGCTGCTGCGGTTACCTAGTTGCCGTATGGTCTTTTCCCCCTGCTTGTGTTCCTGACTTCTGTGATTGTTCCCTGTTGCCGAATCCAGCCTGTGCCTGACTACTGATTGATTGCCTCCTGCCCTGACCCCTGGCCTGTCTTTGTATTACTCTTCTGCCTGCTCCTGATTGACTGACCTCCTGCTGCTGAACCTGGCCTGTGACCCCAGTACACTCCTGCCTGCTGTTCCTGCCTGATCTGTCTCATCCAATACCGAACCCGGCTTGTCTGATTCTGCTGCTCTCTACACGGTGCACCTGCATCCATCCATCCTGCACGGATCCCTCTGTACCCTGCTCTGGTCTGCTACGCATCAGTCCAACAGCTCTCATTGGACAGATCCCAGGGACTCTTACCCCACCGAGCTCCTGCGACCGCTGTCCCACTCTCAGCGGTCCCCGAGCCGGGGTTGTATGAGAGGTCTGCCTCTTCACGTCAGGCTCACTATCCAGGTACGTGACACTTTCTTTAACTTGAATGATGGGGATATTTTAGAGGCTGGTGAAGAGAGATGTAACCGGTTTCAATTTCATATTTTATATAGGAGCCATTATGAAGCATTCAATACCTCAAATCACAATGCAACCCTTCTAGTTCATTATATGTTCACTATTTATGGATCGGTTCTGAGTAAAAACCGACTCAACTGGGGCATGTAGGGACATTGTCATTTTATATATATATATATATATATACTGTGTTGTGGTGTATTCTCATGTTATTGGCCAGCATAGGACTGAGCTAGATGTATTTTACACAACAAAAGCAGCCAAGAACTCTTTCTTTGTTCATTTTATACAAGATCACCTCGGCACTCCGGGGCCAACTTGTTACATTTCAAAGGAGGTAATTTGCAAATTTGCGAGGGTGCTAAAAAGCAGATCTCTCTGTCAGACTTGAAAGGAGTTGGTCAACCTCTGCTAAAAGAGGTATTAAAGCTCTCTCTAAAAGGGGAAGTTTAAAGACTGCTCCCCTGCTCCCCATTAAGGATTGGCACCTTTGGGAGGCGGGGGGAATAGGTAACCGAATTTGACAGATACCCGCTCCCACTTTCGGTGAGGCTGATGTGTCCTTCTGCGGCCATGCAAAGTACTGGCAGAAATGCCAGATCTTCCAGAACTTCTGCCGTGGACAGGACCCTGACATTGACAGGTACCTGCTCCCACTTCCGGTCCGATCGCCTAGACGATTGGAAACGGAAGGTGTCCTCCCTCCCTGTAGTCTTTTGGGACACGTGACAGGTCTCAGAAGACTACATGTCACAGTGTGGGGTCGGGTTCAGAGACCAGTAGCTATAGCAGCAGACCAACCAACAGGATAGGTAAACAAGCAGGTCACCCTGGGAGATGACGCAGGCTCACCTGAGGTGCGGGGTCTAAGCACTAACCGGTATTCACCAGAACTCCTGATGGTGGAGATGAATTTTGCTGTGTGTTGGTCGCAGTTCTCAGGATCACCCCACCAGGAGGTGAGCAAGACAGGAACCAGTAACTGATATGGCAGGTAGGGATCTAGCAGAAGCGTAGTCAGTAAACAAGCCAAGGGTCGGTAACAAGTGGTAGCAGGTTGGGATGAGGCAGAATCGTAGTCAAGGAACAAGCCAAAGGTCGGTATCGAAGGTATGGATGGCAGCAGGAGAGACAAAGCGAGATATTGGCTGGAGAAGGCACAATAATCTGGCAAATAGGTATGTAAGCCCTTCTGGGATTTAGATGCTTACTGGGTAGTCGGTTCAAGCCAAGGTCAGGTACCAAATGGGAATCAGAGCAGATGTAGTCAGATGGGATAGCCGAGGTCATACACAGGGGAGCAAGAGAGAGAGAGTATCCATAAGCCAGGCCGAGGTCAGATCAGGGGTAAGGCAGAGTAGACAGGTCCAGGAGCATGCCGAGTCGGTAACAGGAAATCACGGGTCAAAGTCACAGGGAACAGGAACAAGGCACGGGGAGCTAGAGCTCATCCAGCAACCAGAGGAAGTGATGAGCCTCCTTATAAAGGCCATCTGGCACCAAAACTGAGGCTGATGTGTCCTTCTGCGGCCATGCAGAGTACTGGCAGAAATGCCAGATCTTCCAGAACTTCTGCCGTGGACAGGACCCTGACATTGACAGGTACCTGCTCCCACTTCCGGTCCGATCGCCTAGACGATTGGAAACGGAAGGTGTCCTCCCTCCCTGTAGTCTTTTGGGACACGTGACAGGTCTCAGAAGACTACATGTCACGGTGTGGGGTCGGGTTCAGTGACCAGTAGCTATAGCAGCAGACCAACCAACAGGATAGGTGAACAAGCAGGTCACCCTGGGAGATGACGCAGGCTCACCTGAGGTGCGGGGTCTAAGCACTAACCGGTATTCACCAGAACTCCTGATGGTGGAGATGGATTTTGCTGTGTGTTAGTACCAGGTCGCAGTTCTCAGGATCACCCCACCAGGAGGTGAGCAAGCCAGGAACCAGTAACTGATATGGCAGGTAGGGATCAAGCAGAAGCGTAGTCAGTAAACAAGCCAAGGGTCGGTAACAAGTGGTAGCAGGTTGGGATGAGGCAGAATCGTAGTCAAGGAACAAGCCAAAGGTCGGTATCGAAGGTATGGATGGCAGCAGGAGAGACAAAGCGAGATATTGGCTGGAGAAGGCATAATAATCTGGCAAATAGGAAGTGCAGAGACATGGCTTAAATCAGGAAGTTCATGGGAGGAGCAAAGAGTTCAAGGTTTATCAGAAAACAAGGCACAAGGCAGGTATCACATACCTGGTGATGGAGGCCAATGGAGAGAGGGCTTCCCTTGCGGCTAAGTCCAAAATTGCACAGGTCGCCTGTAGGAGTGCTGGTTGGTGGTCCACTCAGAAGCACAGCTGGTGCACGGAGATAGGTCTGCAGATAGGTGGGGCCTGTGCGTGGTATGGAAGCCCTTCCGGGATTTAGATGTTTACTGGGTAGTCGGTTCAACCCAAGGTCCGGTACCAGGTGAGAATCAGAGCAGACGTAGTCAGATGGGAAGGCCGAGGTCATACACGGAGGAGTGAGAGAGGGAGTATCCGCAAGCCAAGCCGAGGTCATATCAGGGGTAAAGCAGAGTAGACAGGTCCAGGAGCAAGCCGAGTCGGTAACAGGAAATCACAGGAAACAGGGCACGGGGAGCTAGAGATCATCCAGCAACTTGAGGAAGTGATGAGCCTCCTTATAAAGGCACCAAACTGAGGCTGATGTGTACTTCTGCGGCCATGCAGAGTACAGCCAGAAATGCCAGATCTTCCAGAACTTCTGCCATGGACAGGACCTTGACAGCAAGATTGTCCAATAGATCAGGCAGAGTGTTGTCCAGCATCCCAGGTAGCTCAGTGAGAAGAGTTACTGCCTGACACAGTAGAGGTCCCAGGTTCAAGTCCAGGCCCTGACACTACAGGACCATTCATGAAGCGCAGAGCTTCTCATTCATGCGCAGTGGGTACCCAGCTGTGAAGCTGCACAGCTGGGTGCCCACACTGAAGATGTCATCCTCCTGGAATACAGGATGGCCAGTGAAACGGGCTGTGGGGGACAGGTAAGTGGCTGTTTTTTAAAAGTCAGCAGCTATAGTTTTTGTAGCTGCTGATTTTTGTTTTTTGACCGGGTGAGTGGAACTCCGCTTTAAGTACAGTAAATAGCATTCTTCAAAGGGTAACTTGTTTATCTAATTAATAGTAATAGAATGTAGTTTAGGAAATATTGGGATAACTCTACTTCAGCTGTCCAAGCCCAAAAGGCATTACCCGTCACCCAGAAAATCAAAGGGGCTCCTAAAAGTGACCAATCAGAGTGCTTGCCATTGTATTAAGGAAGCTTCTTTTTGGCTGGTGGTCAGAAAGGGGTTCTCTGGAGGTTTCTAATGATTGCATGAATATTCTACGTATCCCGTCATCTGCCTTGTCTGTACCTCTGTCTTATGAACTGTCTCTGAACTGATCAAATGCATCTCTCCGGAAAAGAACTGTTAGCTGCTGCTGGAAAAGTACATTTATAAATATACACGGGTCATACGTCCTCCATCATTGATAGAAGACAACAGAACTGTTCCTGTGTGGACCTCATAATTGATAAGACAACACATGCCAAAGAACTTTAATTGGAAACACTCATCCCACACGTCCAACAGTCATGAAGGCTTGTCCTTGGAAACACAACAATATGCCAAGGTCCTCCATAATGTCCCAAATACTGAGGCCAAATCTCTGAGAGCAGTAGCTAAATCTTAATGCACGCCAAAGAACTGTAATTGGAAAAACTCTTCCCACACGTCCAACTGTCTATGGACTATCAACAAAATGGTTGTTCATCCCCGTGTAGTATCTTTGCGTATATGAAGACACCTCCATTTTCAGATCTTGCAGTTGCTCCATAAACTGAGGTCTTTTTTTCTTTAGTTGACTATCCTCAGATTGGAACCTCGTTATTTGGGTCTTAAAAGAGACTTGGCTTTGGCTACTGTGGCCTCCATGCCTGGGAGAACTGCCCCACCTTGCAGAGTAAACTTCTTTGCATGTTGGTGAAGTTTTGGGGTACCGAGAGTCCCTTTGCTTACTACTATTACCATCAAAGCAATATCATGTGATGGGCCCCAACCTTTCACAAGCAAAACATCTCAGAACTGGCTTCCCTGAATAAGCCCTTCTCTGAGCACATGAGACTGAGACACATGACAATGACTGGAATCCCGAGACCTCACACTCTCATTGTCTGAGGAACATTCACCACCAACAGACTCACCCAATGTGGTCACTGCTACTGCATTACTATTACGACCAGACCCAGGGCTGCTGTTAGAAACAATGGGGGCCTCATACAGCCAACTTGACAAAAAAAAAAACAGTTTACTATGCTTCGGTTATGAATAAAAACAGTGAATTATCAGCACCGATCATTCATTGTGTTCATTCAGGAAAGAAAAGGGCTGGTAAATGTGACATATTTACTGGACCCTTCCCCCACTATCCATCTTGAAGGATCCTATTGTGTGCTAGCAGCTGGGAAGGAGAGGAGGAAAGCCAGCAGCGCTGTGGGGGTGGGTGCCCACAGGGGCACCCAGGCAGCAGGGAGAAACAAATGGTGCACAGGGAGGGTGATGGGTGAGGCGGAGCGGGCAATTACTGGAACTGATCCCCTGTATGGCTCTCTCTGCAGCAGCTGAAAGCCAGCAGGAGGGAGAGCAGAAGAGGAGCATCTGGGCAGCAGGGGGAAACAAATGGTGCACAGGGAGGGTGATGGATGTGGTGGGGGGGCAATTGCTGGGCCCGATCCCCTGTATGGCTCTCTCTGCAGCAGCTGAAAGCCAGCAGGAGGGAGGGAAGAAGAGGGGCACCAGGGCAGCAGGAGAAAACAAATGGTCCCAAAAAACCCCCCAGTTTACTATGCTTTGGTTATGAATGAACACAGTGAGTAATCGGTACCAATCTCCCACTAGTCCATTGATGGAGAGGGGCAGGGGAGGGTCAAACCAGGATGCTGTCCAAGCAGCTGACAACCTCCTTATCAACTGATGAGGTCATTGGTTGTCAGGATGCCGGCGGCTAAAAGGTTGTAATGGTGCACAATGAAAACCTGTGGCTTTGTGTAGCTAAAAGGCAGGCTTGTTCCACCCACTGGCTTTTTTAGACATTTTGCCAAGGCACCCCTGAAGAAAAGTCAAGGCACCCCAGGGTGTGGTTGAGAAAGGCTGGTCTAATCATCCATCGTAGACACCAACACTGTAGAGACATTATCTCTGCTACACATTGACAATGGTCAACCTTCGCACGTTCGGAGCCTATCTCCCGTACAGCACACTGGGCATTCCCCCAACATTCTTTAACAAACGTCATCTCGTTGCGCCATTTTGTATTTTCATTAGTAATGCTTACTGTTTTAAATTCAGCAGCCTGCTGGGCGAGAAATTTCACATTTTCAACTTTCAGCTTTAAAAAATTTCACCTCATCTTCCAATTTTTGCTTCTGCTGAAAAACAGGTTTGTATTGTCCGGCTATCCAGCCGGCAGCAGAAATGAGAACGTACTTCACCTCATGTGTATTGAGCTTTTTGCCCCAAATATTTTCCTCCACCCATATGTGTGCCTCCCACCACGGGTCACCAGGTCCTTGTATAGCTTGCACAACAGCCGCAGTGTCCTTTAGAGCTCATATACACAGGGCGTGTGGAAAACTCTTCTGAACGATGGAAACCAACTGCTGGAAAACGTAGGTTAACCCCTTCCCACCCTGAGGGTAAAACAAATCTTAATGCCTAAGCACAATTTTTCAACATTGACCTGTGTTAGTAAAACCGTCCGTATCATCACAACTACTTCGTACATCCAGGTGGATTATACCGCGTTTTTTTCAGGACAAATTGGGCTTTCATTTGGTGGTAAATGGTAATGGATATCTCCTGATTTTTTTTCTTATCAAAGGAAAACTGGCCCAAAATAGTAAAAAAAAATATTTTTTTTAATTTAGCTGTGTGCTTCTTGTTACTACCATAACCTACCACCAAACAGCAACCCAAAATAAATCCTCCAGCTCTTGGCGATCGCAGCGATACCATATATGTGGATGTTAGTTGTTGTTTGTAGCCGGAGTACGGCCCAGAAACAATAGTGCGCATTTTGTCTTTTTTTACCTAAAACACACTGACACTGACACTTATTTTATATAAATTCTGACCTTTGACCCTGACCTTGACCCAAACACTAACCCTGGCACTGAACTACATCAAACCTTCATCTAGGGATTTATTCTTTATTTTTATTTTATACTTTAATATTTATTTAACTTTTTTTTTTAATGCTAGGAGTTAGTGAGATACAATGTGTATAATGATACAATGTATAATAGAATGTATATAATGATACAATGTATAATGGAATGTATATAATGATACAATGTATAATAGGATGTATATAATGATACAATGTATAATAGGATGTATATAATGATACAATGTATAATGGGATGTATATAATGATACAATGTATAATGGGATGTATATAATGATACAATGTATAATGGGATGTATATAATGATACAATGTATAATAGAATGTATATAATGATACGATGTATAATGGAATGTATATAATGATACGATGTATAATGGGATGTATATAATGATACGATGTATAATGGGATGTATATAATGATACAATGTATAATGGGATGTATATAATGATACAATGTATAATGGGATGTATATAATGATACAATGTACAATGGGATGTATATAATGATACAATGTATAATAGAATGTATATAATGATACAATGCATAATAGGATGTATATAATGATACAATGTATAATAGGGTGTATATAATGATACAATGTATAATGGGATGTATATAATGATACAATGTATAATAGAATGTATATAATGATACAATGTATAATAGATGTATATAATGATACAATGTTTCTCTCTCCTTCATTCATAGAGAGAGAAAAAAAACAAGGGGGCCGGGCTGTACAGTGACTGATCACTGTGATAGCCAATCAGAGCCAATCGGGAATCATTAGAACGGGACTCAGTGCTCTCAGTGACACCGCGGTCTTTGTGCTGGGAGCACGCAGTGCGACTCGCTCCCAGCGGAAAGACAGGTATGAAAAAATGCGGCCCGCCATGGAAAAAAGCCCCGTTCTGTGATGCCACGTAATTGTGTGACATTGGCTGTGAGGGGAGTGACTTTTGGGGGTGGGGGGACCTCTGTGTCAGCTCATGTTCCCCTCATTATGTTTATTTCACCCTGTGCCTGTTAAGGGGTGTGAATGTAAATGTCCTAGTATTGTGTAATGGTTTTTTGTCCTTTGTTCTCGGCCACGTGGCTGTCCATTGTCCTTTGCCATGTGCTATAGCCCTTCCCACTGATGGGGCTGGCTGATGATGTATTTCCTGTAGCCCATCCCACTGATGGGGCTGGCTGATGATGTATTTCCTGTAGCCCTTCCCACTGATGGGGCGGGCTGATGATGTGTTTCCTGTTCCTGGTTGTGTTTCCCCGCCCTGTGTATATAACTTGTGTTGTGTGTAAAAATAAAGGAGTAGACTTCCTGTTTTAAGAAGAGTCGGGTGCTGTCTTATTACCTGCATGATCAGTGGGTGGTGTGGTCCATGGATGGTGTTCGGACAAGGAAGCTGCGGTATAACGGAATATACCCAAGTGTGGTCTGGGGTCTGGTTCCGTTACATCGGCGTCAAGGGGTTAAAAACCGTCAGTTTAGTTGTGTTTATGCGTGTTTGCGTTTAGGAGTGTTTTTAAAAGATAACCTCAGGAGACCCTCCCAAATGCCAAGAATGCACTGAAAAATAGTAAATAATTAACAATTTCTTCTTCCCTCATCCAGGGCATTGAAAATGGGTCATGGATGGGTGTTCCAGCATGACAATGACCCAAAACACACGGCCAAGGCAACAAAGGAGCGGCTCAAGAAGAAGCACATTAAGGTCCTGGAGTGTCCTAGCCAGTCTCCTGACCTTCATCCGATTGAAAATCTATGGAGGGAGCTGAAAGTTCGAGTTGCCAAACGTCAGCCACCAAACCTTAATGACTTGGAGAGGATCTGCCAAGAGGAGTGGGCCAAAATCCCTCCTGAGATGTGTGCGAACCTGGGGGCCAACTCCAGGAAACGTCTGACCTCTGTGATTCCTTGTCGGCATAGTGTGTTACCAATTGTTTTCTTGGTGACTGTGGTCCCAGCTGCCTGGAGATCATTGACAAGATCCTCACGTGTAGTTCTGGGATGATTCCTCACTGTTCTCATGATCATTGACACCCCACGAGGTGAGATCTTGCATGGTGCACCAGACCTAGGGAGACTGACACTTGTTTTGTATTTCTTCCATTTGTGAATGATTGCACCAACTGTTGTCACCTTCTCACCAAGCTGCTTGGCCATAGTTTGGTAGCCCAGTCCAGCCTTGTGTAGGTCTACCATCTTGTCCCTGACATCCTTGGACAGCTCTTTGGTCTTTGCCATGGTGGAGAGTTTGGAATCTGATGGTTTGATGGCTCCTGTGGACAGGTGTCTTTTATACAGGTAACACAATGAGATTAGCAGCACTCCCTTTAAGAGACTGCTTCTAATCTCAGCTTGTTACCTGTATGAGAGACACCTGGTAGCCAGAAATCCTGCTGAATGATAGGGGATCAAATCCTTCTTTCCCTCATGAACATGCAGATCCGTCATCATTTGTTAGACGCATTTCTGCTGAATTTGTTGTTGTATTCTGTCTCTCAGTGTTACACCGAACATTCCATTGTTAGACCGATCGTTTCTGTGTGAGGGGCGAACATTCCATTGTTAGACCGATCATTTCTGTGTGAGGGGCGAACATTCCATTGTTAGACCGATCGTTTCTGTGTGAGGGGCGAACATTCCATTGTTAGACCGATCATTTCTGTGTGAGGGGCGAACATTCCATTGTTAGACCGATCATTTCTGTGTGAGGGGCGAACATTCCATTGTTAGACCGATCATTTCTGTGTGAGGGGCGAACATTCACCATCAGGGGGGAGCAAATACACATTTCCTTCACTGTATAACTTTTCCCGCAGCAACTAGTCCAACAGTTTTTTTCCAGAGAGATGCATTTATTCGGCCAGCGACAATCCCCCAGGCAATAGGAAATCATGAGGACCCTGTGTCCACTCCCACACTCAAACTACACCCAAAAAAAGCCTATGACAGGCACCATGGGCTTCTCATGGGGCCCCCTATTGACCCTGGGCCCTCGGGCAGTGCCCGAGTGACTAAATGGTCAGTCTGCCCCTGGGAGTGTACAAGGGTCAGTAGGGCAGAGGACAGGGGTCAGCAGGGCAAAGGATGGGAGATCAGCAGGGGAGTGTACAAGAGTCAGTAGGGCAATGGAAAGGGGTCAGCAGGGCAAAGGATGGGAGCTCAACGGGGGAGTGTACAAGGGTCAATTGGACAGAGAACAGGGGTCAGTAGGGCAAAGGATGGGAGATCAGCAGGGGAATGTACAAAAGTCAGTGGGGCGATGGACAGGGGTCAACAGGGCAAAGGATGGGAGCTCAGCGGGGGAGTGTACAAGGGTCAATTGGACAGAGGACAGGGGTCAGCAGGGCAAAGGATGGGAGATTAGCAGGGGAATGAACAAGAGGCAGTGGGGCAAAGGATGGGAGATCAGCAGGGGAATGAACAAGAGGCAGTAGAGCAGAGCACAGGGGTCAGCAGGGCAAAGGATGGGAGATCAGCGGGGGAATGTACAAAGATCAATTGGGCAGAGCACAGGGGACAGCAGGGCAAAGGATGGGAGATCAGCAGGGGAATGTACAAGAGGCAGTAGAGCAGAGGACAGGAGTCAGCAGTGCAAAGGATGGGAGATCAGATCTGTGGGGGCATCTAGTGGTCACATCTGCACTCTTCACGTGAACCCATTGCAGCCTCTGGCATTTCTTGAAAGTCGCAGGGCGTCACCCCGTACAATGAACGCTCTGCAACACATCACATTTACTTTCACATTGCTGTGCGGGGAATTCCCAGAAAGAAACTGCTGAGATCAAATCCGAGACGAGTCCCCACTGGCCTTCACCCGAGAAATGCTCTCCCGTAATTGCATTTCTTCTTTCGGTGTCTCTTCAATAAAGCCACATGGAACCAAAAAAGCAAACATTCGTTAGTCCTCATGCACGCCGGACGATTTCAGTCTAGGTTCACACCTATGCAGCTTGCGTTTGAGGCGTTTATGCATCGAGTTTTGCGTTTTTGCACTTGTGTTTTTGATGCATTTTTGCCTTTTTTTAATTTTTTAAACATTTTTCTTTGTGCTAGGCAAATTTTAAATGCAAAACACAGCAAAAACCCAACAAATGCTTTTCTGCAGCGTTCCCATTGAGGTCTATAGAAACAAAAACGCAATGTTTTACGTTAAAGTCCCTGCCCCTTTCCAAAAAAACGCACCGGGGTGAAAACGCCGAAATGTGAACCTGTCCAATAGGAAATCATGTTAACCACTTGCCAACCGTGCTATAGACGAATGACGGCTACAGCGCGGTGGTACAGTTCTGGGAGGGCGTCATATGACGTCCTCCCGGAACGCGCCTTCCTGCGCACCCCCACAGACACAGCTGATCATGTGATGTGGTAAAAGGCCAATGACAGCGGCCTTTTACTTCATGATCAGCCGTGTCCAATGACAGAGCAGATCACCGGTAAATGCAGTTACTGGTTATCAGCTGCACTTTCCTCACCCTGTAAGTACTGCTGATAAACCGATAATTGTCAGAGGACGTCACGGCATCGATCCTCAGGGCACTGATGATTAGTGCCCAGCAGTGCCACCCACCTGTGCTCATCAGTGCCTAACAGTGTCACCCACCAGTTCCCAGCAGTGCCCCTGTAATGGAACCGGACCCCGACCGCACTGGGGTATTTCCGTTAGACTACCGCTTTCCTGTCCGAACACAGATCCCCGGACACCACCGCTGACCATACAAGACTAGAGGAGACCACCAGACTTGAAGGAAACCAGGAAATAGACTCCTTTATTTTAACACAGATACAAGATATATACATTCAAGGGAACAACCCCCCTCCCTGCATATGGACACAGGGCGGGGCAAACCAAATCTAGCAACAAGAAACACATCAGCAGACACCCCCCACCAAGCCAATACATAAACACATACATCCCATAATAGTTTGCTCCCAAGCAAGACACACAATAGAACAATAAGATGCAACCACATGGCATTAAACAATGGACAACCCCCCACCCCAATATCCGGACATCTCACCCTGTACCCCTAACAGGCACAGGGTGACTTACACATAAGAGGGATATGGGGAGCTGAGACAGAGGTCTCCCCACCTCTCCAAAGTGAGCTGTGTTCCATGGGCCCCCCACCCACAGTGACTCCCTTCACATATCTCCCATTTCGGCAGGAGACTAACACAGGAGGAAACCCCAGACGGGTGGACTCCGAAGTTAGTCTGTACTTCCAGTCCCCCAATGCCAGCACCCACACAGTACCCCAAGCAAATTGTCTTACAGAAAGCATTACTCACCCAGCCAACCTCTGCCTCTCCCGTAGAACATACCCGCCGCTGGGGAGAAGTACGGACTGGTCCTTCTCCCTGAAGTCCTCTCAGCTGCTGGAGAGAAGACAGGGTGGCCGGTCCAACTCTGTCATGCTGCTGAGGATCTGGGCCGACTGCCCAGCCTCCCTGGGGTATCCAGGTGGTGACTGTAGTCTCATCCACTTTGACCTGATGGACATCCCCCGGTGTTTGCAAAGTAAGGCTGACATCCTCCTGTCCCAATGCCAGACCCTTTTCTGGGGTTGTGTCAGTGGAGACTGAAGTCCCATCCATGTACATCAGCTCAAGCTGCAGTTGTGAGGTGCCGATTGCATCCTCTTCCTGTAGCTCCTGCGGTGCTGATTGTTGTGGGCAGAGGTCAACCACGCCATGCCCTGATGCCAGCACTTCTGCTGGAGGCACGACGGCTGGTTCCTCCTCAGCAGAAAAGTCAATCAAATCCCCAGTCTCTGGAATTTCCACTGCCGATTCTTGGGCATGCTGCTGAACATGTTTTAGCAGTTGCCTGTATGCCCTTTCCAGATCCTGTACTTTCATCAGCAGGTATTCCAGATCTGGTTCAAGCTCTGAGACCCCTGTGAGACTGAACATAGCCTCTCTGTCTTCTTGCAGGTCCTCCAGGGTAGGTTCTCCTTCATCGCCAAACACAAAATGATCTGTAAGGCTCTCCCACAGCAATCCAGGGCCACCAAAGTCATATCCCTCTGGAGAGCATTCTGTTGTCACCTCGAAATATTCCTGCTCTGCGTACCATTGCAGAGCCCGATATCTGTTGTCCAGCTCTATCTCCTACTGGACCAGCCTGTCCAACTCAGTCACCCATTGCTCCTGCGTTCGCTCTCCCAGAAATGGCATCCGTAACTTCCGATGGTCCCTGGCCCATTCCCCTGGGGTTGGATAGCACTTGCCCTTGTCCATACCAGCAACCTGGAGGGCTCAACTCCAAAGCACCTCCCAAATCTGCTGCCAGAGCTCCACGTACTCATCCGTAGACACAGTCCTGGGGTATGGTGCAAGAACGATCCGCAGCAGCCCCGGGAACTCTGATGCCAGGTCCATATCTCCACTGGGGTGACCGACGTCTCCTTTCCTGATCTTGAATCCCGGTGGTGGTTTGGACGTGTTTACAGCCAGGAAGCACAATCCCACCGCTTGCCACCAATGTAACGGAACCGACCCCGACTGTGCTTGGGTACTTCCGTTAGTATACTGCTTCCCCGTCTGAACACCGACCACAGCTGCCCAACAGTGCCACTCATCAATGCTGCCTAGCAGTGTCACCCATCAGTGCCCAGCAGTGCCGCCAGTCAGTGCCCAGCAGTGCCGTCAGTCAGGGCCTGTCAGGAATGGACTTGTCAATAGTGGTGGGACTCACCTGCCTTGTGGGCTGCAGTACCAGGGCTGGCCAGTGGGTGCTCTCAACAACCAGAGGCTCACTTCGGCAATTACCCATCACCTGGGGCTGATTGCAGGTGGTGTATTTAAGGGATGGCCAGACCTGCAGTCAGTGCCTTGTTGTACTGTTTGCTTGGCCCTGGTTTCCTGATCCTGTTTCTGCCTGTCCTGACCTCGGCTAGTCCTGACCACTCTCCCGCCTGCTCCTGGTACTCCGTTTGCCCGTTTGCTACTGACCCGGCCTGCCTGACTACTCTTGTATCGTATGTTTGTTATCTGTTAGAGGTTTGGTTCAGTTTGTTTGCACTGTGTTATGTTTAGTTTTGCACTGCGTTTGTATTGTCAGTCTCAATAAATTATATTATTTACTATATCTTAAACTTGCGTTTCCCTGTGTCAGTCCACACACTTCTGGTCATACCCGCATCCCTGACATTGCCGCCCAGCAGTGCACATCAGTGTGGCCCATTAGTGCGGCCTATCAGCGCCCATCAGTGCCGCCTATCAGTGCCCATCATTGTTGCATATCAGTGCATCATCATCAGTGCCGCCTATCAGTGCTGCCTATCAGTGCCCATCAGTACTGCCAATCAGTGCCCATCAGTGCTGCCTATCAGTACAGACTCATCAGTGCCACCTCATCAGTGCCCATCAGTGCTGTCTGTTTAAAATGTAACAATAGTGAGCGCTGTCTAACAGCAGCTGATACACTCAGGTAACCACATAAAACCTTCAGTATAACATAAATATTCAAGTGCAGCGCTTGGAATAAAAATATAAATCATAATAATAATAGTAAAGTCTCAATAAAGTTCAGTATACAATGGATAATGTGAATGGTGCCAACGTGCGTATCCTTATTAGGTGGTGCTCCATATAAATAACAAAGTTGTGCGCTCACCAGAAGCGCATAGATTATCTGCTAACATTGTATCTCTATCTAGACCCGCCACATCATTCATCGTGTTATCCAAAATTAGCTCACTATATCCTTTTTCCATAAATCTTTTTTTTCAGAATCTCTAGCCTGAAGATGGTAATCATTTATATCTGTACAGTTTCTGCGAATCCTAGTGAACTGTCCCTTCGGGATATTAGCTAGCCACAGGGGGGGGGGGGGTGGCAGCTATCTGTGAGAATGTATCTGTTGGTTTAAAAAATGATTTCGTAGTGATCCTCCCATGGTAATTGTCAGGAATGGACTCAGCACTGGTGGTGGGACTCACCTGCCGTGTGGGCTGCAGTACCAGGGCTGACCAGCGGGTGCTCTCAGCAGCCAGAAGCTCACTCCTGCAGTCAGCCAACACCTGGGGGCTGATTGCAGGAGGTGTATTTAAGGAATGGCCAGACCTGCAGTCAGGGCCTTGGTGTATGTTTCCCATGAGCCCCTGTACTGTGTATCCTGTGTTCCTGTTCTGCTGACTATCTGATTTGTTGCTGACCCTGCCTGATCCTGACCTCTGCTGACTTCTCCTGCTTGATCCCTGGCTTGCCTGACCATCCTTCTGCCTGATCCTCTGTACCGCGCTGCCCGTGAGTTACTGAACCCGGCTTGTGACCCCGACTATTCTCTACCTGCTCCTCCGGTACCTCGCTGCCCGCACGTTGCTGACCTGGCCTGCCTGACTACGCCTGACACTACCCAGACGATCCATCCATCCCGCACAGATCTGTCCCTGTTACCAGGTCTGCCAGCCTCTTCATGTCAGGCTTTCCCCCGGTACATACCCTCGGCAGACCCCTCTACCACAGTTGGGTGCACTCAGGGGCCGCGACCTGGTCTCAGTCCTGCGCCAAGTCCATTCCCACCATCAGGGGCTCTGGTGAAAAAGCAGACTGGGGCTTAGACTCCGCACCCTGGGGAATCCTGGTCTGTGGGTCACTAGAGATCCTGCCGGGCGGTGCCTGACAGTAACTTACGGCCCGCCTGACCATTCCACCTCTCCAGCCCTGACTACGCCTGTGTTCCTGAAGCCTGCTACTTCCCTGTGTCAGTCCACACATTTCTGGTCACACCCCGAATCCCTAACAGTAATTCATTAGGGTAAGGTCTAAAAAGTTGATCTCTGTTTTACTAAAGGTATATGTCAAACTAATATTACGGTCATTATTGTTCAAAGTACCAAAAAAGTTACAGACTGTTCATCTCCGTTCCATGCTAGGAAAATGTCATCTATATATCTTTTATATAGTGAGAGTTCTGGCCATTCTCTTGCGTAGATGAAATCTTCTTCCCAATAGTCCATGAACAGGATAGCCAAACTGGGTGCGAATTTGGCCCCCATGGCCACCCCCTGAATCTGTAAGTAGTATTCGGTACGGAGTTTTTTAAGTATGCAGAACCTGGGAAGCTCTTCATTATCCAGAGAGGGGGAATTCCTGTAATCAGGTGGCTGACCCTACTGATCCCTAAGGAGACCTCTGGAGCAGACATCATTCATTTATTGCGGATGTGACGGGAGTGACTTTTGGGGGTGGGGGGACCTCTGTATCATCTTCCCAAATTCCCATTATGTTTAAGGCTCCCTGTGCCTGTTAAGGGGTACAGGGTGTGTATGTGAATGTCTGAGTCTTGTGTATAGTGTGTGTTCCTTTGTTCTCGGCCACATGGCTGTCCATTGTCTGTTTGCCATGTGCTACCCCCCATTGTGCTGTGTCTTCCTGTCCAGCCAACTATTATGGGACGTACTGTTTGTGTATTGGTGTGGGGGTTGGTTAATGTCCTTTGCCATGTGTTTCATCCCATTGTTCTGTGTCTTGGTGGGATGGGGAGGGGTGATGATGTATTTCCTGTTCTTGGTTGGTTTCCCCGCCCTCTGTATATATCCTTTTTTTTGTGTTAAAATAAAGTGTTGGCTTCTTGTATTAAGAAGAGCTGGGTGCTGTCTATCTCCTGAGGGATTTCAAGGGTGTGGTCCGTGGATGGTGTTCGGACAGGGAAGCTGCGGTATAACGGAAAAACTCAGTGCGGTCTGGGTTCCGGCTCCGTTACAGCGGAGCTGCCCATTTTGGAGACGGATCTCCCAGATGCACACCTCATCACTTTGATTTATCAATGCGCTTCTGGTAAGCGCACAACTTTGTTATTTATATGGAGCACCACCTAATAAGGATACGCACGTTGGCACGATTCACATTATCGATTTTATACTGAATTTTATTGAGACTTTACTATTATGATTATTATTTATATTTTTATTCCATGTAGTGCTGCCTGTTTGCAAAATTTTATAATAGAGACAAAGAAAAACTTTTTTTTCCAATTTTTTTGCCTTTTTTTGTTTATAGTGCAAAAAATAAAACACCCAACGGGGAGTACATAGCACCAAAAGAAAGCTCTATTTACGTGAAAAAAATGCTAAAAATTTTATCTGGGTACATTTTGTAATTTTATCCGCGTAATTGTCATTCAAAGTGCAACAGCGCTGAAAGCTGAACATTTGCCTGGGCAGGGAGGGGGTGACAGTGTCCGGTGGGCGAGGGGTTAAATGGACTGCTGTGCGGTTCTGCAAAACGCAGCGGAAAACGCCTAGGTGTGAGCCGAGGGTTACCGTATGCAGTGATCGCATGAATCCGATGATTTGTTTGGTGTCTCCTCATCGCCCCGGGTTACACACCATGGAAGGATATTCTTTGTTCATTTCCCATTTCAGAGGTTTACAGCCACCGCTTCCCCGCCGCCCTACAGGATCAATAGTGCTACAGGGTGGCAGGGCTGTGCAAAGTCACCGATATATACCTGGTTTTGTATTTCCGAGTAGGGGGCGTGCACGTGTGTGTAGTGCCCTACCCGCTCCTCCATTGGCGGCTACAGCTGTCAATCATTGGGTCCCGGCCGGAGATTACCCGCCGGCACCCGGCGATCGATGAGTATCACTAACAGGGGAGAGGCCTGTATGTAAACAACACGGGTCTCTCCCCCGTCAGCAGGACATGTTGCTTTGTATCTCTCTGCACAGCATGTCTCCCTAGTAACACAGCACACAGTTAACCCTTTGATTGCCCCTCATGTTAACCCCTTCCTGCCCAGTGCCATTAGTACAGTGTCAGTGCTTTTTATTAGCACTGATCACTGTATTGGTGTCACTGGGGATGTCAGTGACACCAAGTCAGTCCCCCCTCCCCTCCCCAGTGTCAGAATGCCCGCGGCAGTCCCGCTATAAGTCGCTGATTGGCGCCATTACATATTTAAAAAAATAAAAATCCCCGTATCCATTTGTAAACGCGGTAACTTTCACGAAAACCAATTAATTTACACGTATCGGGATTTTTTCAGTGAAGACACGGAGCAGAATACATTTTATCCTTTATTTTTTTACTGGACCTGTTTTATAGCAAAAAGTCAAAAATATTGTTTTTTTTTTCTCAAAATTGTCGTTTTTTTTTTGTTTATAGCGCAAAAAATAAAAACCGCACAGGCGACCAAATACCACCGAAAAAAGCTCCATTTGTGGGGGAAAAGTTAATTTAATTTGGGTGCAGTGTTGCATGACCGCGCAAATGTCAGTTAAAGAAACCCAGCGCCGTATCGCAAACATTTACCTGGTCAAGAAGGGGGGGGGGATCCTCTGGAGGGGGTTAAGTGCCAGAACTGGCACTGCTCAGAGAGGAGCAACCTGGGGAGGTTATCTGAAGTTCAGTACTTATTTCCAGCTGAGTGCAGTGCAAGGCAATCCACCAGCTTGCAGCCAGCAATTGAACTTTTATTAAAGTTCATTAAAGAAAAAAAAAAGGAACAGTGCAATGCGCTGAAACTGGCGCATGAGCACCGCATTGGACAGGCTGGACTGCACCGCACGGCTGGTGTTAATTCTTTGCACAGATGGGGATAAGGAAAGTCATTGTCTTCTTACACTTCAAAAGGCTGGAAAAACATCCTCTGCGCTGCATTTATCTGAAGTAAAATTGTATCGGATTCAACTTCTGTGTCTTATTGAAGAGTTAAGCTGCCTGTGGAGAGTGGTAAGTAAGCAGGTGACCACACTGTCCAGACTGACTGGATCTGAGGAGGTATGTCAATGAATAAAGCAGCATTTGAAACAGAACAGTGTGACATGGTCAGGTCTGGGGGGGTTCTGAGGTGGACTACGCCCGCCCAGTTTATAGTTGTGCCCCCTCCAGGCCAGCCCACTTGCTTGGAGAATGTACCTGGTTTGCTGAGCTCCTTCCCCCACCATCCCCACATTTAGGTGGGGGCAGCCCGGCGTAGTGAACTGTGAGCAGTAAAGTCCGTACAGCGGCAGGGGAGAGAGCTGGGAGGAGGTGCGGACTGTGCTGTGCTCTCCCCCCACCTATCAGAACAGCTCTCCTCTGTACAGCAGATGACACAGGATGGCTCTCAGATCACTATGTACGGGTTTTATTACCCTCCCCCACCCACATTTCCTACTGCCGGGAGGTCAGCAGTCTTTGGAGGAGATAAGGGCAGCAAATCAAACCGCGTGTGTGCAGGCCGATGTAAGAGCGATCCTGTATCATCCGCTCTATGGAGGAGTGTGGTTCTGATAGGAGGAGGGACAGCACAGCCCAGCCCGCACCTCCTCCAGAGATTTTCCTCCTGTAAGTTGGGGGGGGGGGAAACCTACTGATGGGGGAAACTGTAAACACAGTAGGGGGGGGGGGTGACATTGAATTGTGCTTGGGATGCTAAGTTTGTGGATGAGGGGGGATGGAGGGCTATATGTGATAAAGGGAAAAATGGGGCAATATGTGCTAGGAGGGCAGATTGGGGTGTGGATTTGTGCTGCGAAGAATTGGAGAGGAAAGAGAATGTGTGCTAGGAGGGTGAATTTTTGGGGCGGGGGGACATTTGTACTAGGAAGGAGGATTTAGGGGGGGAGTTCGAGTTGGGGGGTGGGATTGGGGGATGGAGATTTATGCTAGGAGGTAGGATTTGGACTGGGAGAATTTTTGTTTGGGGAGAATTGGGGAGCTGTGAAATTCCCAGGTCATAATGGCAGCGCAGCTGCAGCAGCCAGCTACACACTGCACAGATCAAGGCGGTGTCTTTAAGGCAATCCAATCTCAGTTATGTGCTGCGTGGGGAGGAGGAGATCAGCTGAGATCCCAGGCTCTGTACAGTGTGGCACAGGGAGGAGGAGCAACTCTGCTGAGTGCTCTGCCATCAGTAACCCTGTTGACCCCAGTTTTCCATCCTGTTGATCCCTGTCCTCTGCACTGCTGACCCCTGTCATATGCTCTGTTGACCCCTGTCCCCTGCCCTACTGACTCTTGTACACTCTCCTACTGATCTCTCATCCTTTGCCCTGCTGACCCCTGTCCACTGCCCTACTGACTCTTGTACACTCCCCTGCTGATCTCCCATCCTCTGCCCTGCTGATCCCTCTCCTGTGCTGTACTGACCCTTGTACACTCCTCTGCTGATCTCCCATCGTTTACCCTGCTGACCCCTGTCTTCTGCCTTAATGACTCTTGTACACTCCCCTGCTGATCTCCCATCCTTTGCCCTGATGACTCCTGTTCTTTGCCCTATTGACTCTTGTACATTCCCCCGCTGAGCTCCCATCCATTGCCCTGCTGAACCCTGTCCTCTGCCCAATTGACCCTTGTACACTCCCCTGCTGATCTCCCATCGTTTGCCCTGCTGACCCCTTTCTTCTGCCCAATTGACCCTTGTACACTCCCCTGCTGATCTCCCATCCATTGCCTTGCTGACCCCTGTCCTCTGCCCTACTGACCCTTGTGCACTCCCCCACTGATCTCCCATCTTTTTCCCACTGACCTGTGTCCTCCACCTTACTGACTCTTGTACACTACGCTGCTGGTGTCCCATCATTTGCCCTGCTGACCCCTGTCCTCTGCCCTACTGCAGAGAGTTGTGTGTGTGCGGAGAGCTGTGTGTGAGGAGAGCTGTGTGTGTGCGGAGAGCTGTGTGTGTGCGGAGAGCTGTGTGTGCGGAGAGCTGTGTGTGCGGAGAGCTGTGTGTGTGCGGAGAACTGTGTGTGCGGAGAGCTGTGTGTGCGCGGAGAGCTGTGTGCGCGGAGAGCTGTGTGCGCGGAGAGCTGTGTGCGCGGAGAGCTGTGTGTGCGGAGAGCTGTGTGTGTGTGGAGAGCTGCGTGTGCGGAGAGCTGTGTGTGTGCGGAGAGCTGTGTGTGTGCGGAGAGCTGTGTGTGTGCGGAGAGCTGTGTGTGTGCGGAGAGCTGCGTGTGCGGAGAGCTGCGTGTGCGGAGAGCTGTGTGTGCGGAGAGCTGTGTGTGTGCGGAGAGCTGTGTGTGCGGAGAGCTGTGTGTGTGCGGAGAGCTGTGTGTGCGGAGAGCTGCGTGTGCGGAGAGCTGCGTGTGCGGAGAGCTGCGTGTGCGGAGAGATGTGTGCGGAGAGCTGTGTGTGTGCGGAGAGCTGTGTGTGTGCGGAGAGCTGTGTGTGCGGAGAGCTGTGTGTGCGGAGAGCTGTGTGTGTGCGGAGAGCTGCGTGTGCGGAGAGCTGCGTGTGCGGAGAGCTGCGTGTGCGCGGAGAGCTGCGTGTACGCGGAGAGCTGCGTGTGTGCGGAGAGCTGTGTGTGCGGAGAGCTGTGTGTGCGGAGAGCTGCGTGTGCGGAGAGCTGTGTGTGTGCGGAGAGCTGTGTGTGAGGAGAGCTGTGTGTGTGCGGAGGGCTGTGTGTGCGGAGAGCTGCGTGTGCGGAGAGCTGTGTGTGTGGAGAGCTGCGTGTGCGGAGAGCTGCGTGTGTGGAGAGCTGTGTGTGTGAGGAGAGCTGTGTGTGCGGAGAGCTGTGTGTGAGGAGAGCTGTGTGTGTGCGGAGAGCTGTGTGTGCGGAGAGCTGTGTGTGTGCGGAGAGCTGCGTGTGTGGAGAGCTGTGTGTGAGGAGAGCTGTGTGTGTGCGGAGAGCTGTGTGTGTGCGGAGAGCTGTGTGTGTGCGGAGAGCTGCGTGTGCGGAGAGCTGCGTGTGCGGAGAGCTGCGTGTGCGGAGAGCTGTGTGTGTGCGGAGAGCTGTGTGTGCGTAGAGCTGCGTGTGCGTAGAGCTGCGTGTGCGGAGAGCTGCGTGTGCGGAGAGCTGCGTGTGCGCGGAGAGCTGTGTGTGCGGAGAGCTGCGTGTGCGCGGAGAGCTGTGTGTGCGGAGAGCTGTGTGTGCGCGGAGAGCTGTGTGTGTGGAGAGCTGCGTGTGCGGAGAGCTGCGTGTGCGGAGAGCTGCGTGTGCGGAGAGATGTGTGCGGAGCGCCTTTCTCCAAATAGGAGAAGATATCTCATTCTGCAATTGAGAACTGAAAGAGAAAGTAAAGAGCTCTGAGCCATTTTCACATCCTGAACACGCGATGTATGACTCATAAACCTTCATATTGCCAGCCGAACCTTCACTGCCAGAGGAATGGGGGACCCCCAGTACCCTTACCCCGTGTCCCTCCAGTGGGATGGTGGCCCCCAGAGGCTGAAGAAACTGAAAAATAAACTTCTGCTGTATTTCCAGAAGAGAAGCAAATCTAATGGAGGAGAATGTGAGATCCGAGACACCGACTGCAGCCGGGGATACGTCACCATATACTTCAAGGAGGAGGAAGGTAGGTACTGGGGGGGGGTCCTCATACACTACAAGGAGGAGACTATGATCTTTGATCATATCCCCCCCCCTTATGTATTATACATGGAGATCATATCCCCCCTTATGTATTATACATAGAGATCATATCCCCCTTATGTATTATACATGGAGATCATATTCCCCCCTTATGTATTATACATGGAGATCATATCCCCCCTTATGTATTCTACATGGAGATCATATCCCCCCTTATGTATTATACATGGAGATCATATCCCCCCTTATGTATTATACATGGAGATCATATCCCCCCTTATGTATTATACATGGAGATCATATCCCCCCTTATGTATTATACATGGAGATCATATCCCCCCTTATGTATTATACATGGAGATCATATCCCCCTTATGTATTATACATGGAGATCATATCCCCCCTTATGTATTATACATGGAGATCATATCCCCCCTTATGTATTATACATGGAGATCATATCCCCCCTTATGTATTATACATGGAGATCATATCCCCCCTTATGTATTATACATGGAGATCATATCCCCCCTTATGTATTATACATGGAGATCATATCCCCCCCTTATGTATTATACATGGAGATCATATCCCCCTTATGTATTATACATGGAGATCATATCCCCTCTTATGTATTATGCATGGAGATCATATTCCCCCCTTATGTATTATACATGGAGATCATATCCCCCCTTATGTATTCTACATGGAGATCATATCCCCCCTTATGTATTATACATGGAGATCATATCCCCCCCTTATGTATTATACATGGAGATCATATCCCCTCTTATGTATTATGCATGGAGATCATATTCCCCCCTTATTTATTATACATGGAGATCATATCCCCCCTTATGTATTATACATGGATATCATATCCCCCCCTTATGTATTATACATGGAGATCATATCCCCCCCTTATGTATTATACATGGAGATCATATCCCCCCTTATGTATTATATATGGAGATCATATCCCCCCTTATGTATTATACATGGTGATCATATCCCCCTTATGTATTATACATGGAGATCATATCCCCCCCTTATGTATTATACATGGAGATCATATCCCCCCTTATGTATAATACATGGAGATCATATCCCCCTTATGTATTATACATGGAGATCATATCCCCCCCTTATGTATTATACATGGAGATCATATCCCCCCTTATGTGTTATACATGGAGATCATATCCCCCCTTATGTATTATACATGGAGATCATATCCCCCCTTATGTGTTATACATGGAGATCATATCCCCCCTTATGTATTATACATGGAGATCATATCCCCCCTTATGTATTATACATGGAGATCATATCCCCCCTTATGTATTATACATGGAGATCATATCCCCCCTTATGTATTATACATGGAGATCATATCCCCCCTTATGTGTTATACATGGAGATCATATCCCCCCCTTATGTATTATACATGGAGATCATATCCCCCCTTATGTATTATACATGGAGATCATATCCCCCCTTATGTATTATACATGGAGATCATATCCCCCCCTTATGTATTATACATGGAGATCATATCCCCCCTTATGTATTATACATGGAGATCATATCCCCCCCTTATGTATTATACATGGAGATCATATCCCCCTTATGTATTATACATGGAGATCATATCCCCCCTTATGTATTATACATGGTGATCATATCCCCCCGTATGTATTATACATGGAGATCATATCCCCCTTATGTATTATACATGGAGATCATATCCCCCCTTATGTATTATACATGGTGATCATATCCCCCCTTATGTATTATACATGGAGATCATATCCCCCCTTATGTATTATACATGGTGATCATATCCCCCTTATGTATTATACATGGAGATCATATCCCCCCTTATGTATTATACATGGAGATCATATCCCCCTTATGTATTATACATGGAGATCATATCCCCCCTTATGTATTATACATGGAGATCATATCCCCCCTTATGTATTATACATGGAGATCATATCCCCCCTTATGTATTATACATGGAGATCATATCCCCCCTTATGTATTATACATGGAGATCATATCCCCCCTTATGTATTATACATGAAGATCATATCCCCCCTTATGTATTATACATGGAGATCATATCCCCCCTTATGTATTATACATGGAGATCATATCCCCCCTTATGTATTCTGTATGTCTTATTGGTTTTGAATTGTTTTGGCCTTGATTTTCTTTTTACACCTTCTGTTATTTTATATGTAACTTTTACATGATGATGGCGTTTCTTCATTTTTATATTTTTAAAAAAGCTTTTTTCCTGTTATTTAAAGCCACATATGCTTTATTTTAGCCTTTTATATGTGTTGCTCATGGGGATATATTTTGCAGTGTGTTTGGATACAGTCCTTCAGAAGATTTCCCATGTCTGTTCTGTGTTCTTTAATGACAACATTCCATCGCAGTCTAAGTCTTGCAGAGCAGCTCTCATCTTTGCTCTCTTAAAGTGAAACCTTTATATCTTTCCAGTTTGTGTTTGTGTTTTAAAGCATAGAGTAATTGAAATCATGTTATGGTCACTGCTTCCCAGATGTTCTTTAATATGAACGTTGGTAATAAGCTCTGCATGGTTTGACATGACCAGGTCCAGAAGAGCATCATTTACAGTTGGGGCTTCTATAAACTTTGCCATAATATTGTCTTGTAATATATTTATAAATTTCCACGCTTTTACTGTTTCTGCAGTGCCATGACTCCAGTCCATTTCATTGTAGTTAAAATCCTCCATTATTATCACTGCCCCAGGCCTTTCACATCTTTCATCTATTTTTTCTTAGTGGGCATTCATATGAGTCCTGGACAATTCAGAAAATTCATATTCAATAAAGAATTCATATTTTAAAGTGACAGTTATTATGTGCAGGAATCAATAGCAAGCAAACGGAATCTTGTGTAGGTCTGACAATGACAGAGTTAATTCTGTAGAGAGATATCACTGATTGAAGAACTCCAGGCACCAATCAAAGACAGTCCAACCATGCTCCACAAATTCAGCTGGAAAGCAAGAAGTCACACACTGATGTTGTCAGATCACATCCATATTTATGAAAAACAAAAAATGTGGACTAAAAATTAGCAACTGTATCTTTAAGGAGCACTGATGTCCCCTCTGGTGTATCTCCTCAGACCACAGATGAATCCTCCTCTTCAGCCCTGCTGTCTTGAGGGTATCCCTGGGCAAGGGATTCAAAGATCTGCACTTAGGTAGTCCAGGTTGAGAACTGGTTGGGTATTGCACCTGACCGCCCTTTCCCGTTATCTGGCCCAAGGGGTGTAGGAGTACTCACATTGTCCTGTCCTGTCAGCTTGGTGGGTTGTAGCTGCTTTCAGGCCTTATGTTGGGCTGGCTTTTTCTCGTCCGACAGGTTGTCCTCTCTAGAAGACTTTAGCACAGTGGAGATACTTCTGTCCAGCAAACATCCTATAGTTAGGCTCCCCTTCCTGGGGCCACTTCCCAGGCTCCACTTTCCAGCAACTTCTCTCAGTCCATATTCCACTCGACTCCACAGGCTCTGCCATTTTTAAGGGTTTCTCTTGGCCATTATACCTGGACTCCTGCCTGAGGATTGGCCAAGTTCCCTCAAACATGCAAATCTGGGCCTCCCACCCCCCATTCCAGAAAGTTCCAGCAGTTTCTGGAATGGTGGTAGGGCTTCCTGGTTATCAGGAAGTCACTATTAAGAGGTTGCAGTTTACCCTGAGAGGAACACACTGAGACTGTACAACCGAATGTAAGTCACCTGTTATTACTATCTATGAATAAACCCTACTGATTGGAAATACTACACAATGGAGGATCTGTTTTTCCACTCACTGTCTTTGTGAGAGAGAGCTTGCAGACAACCGGTGGTGAGGAACCTGGGAGGCATAGCAGTGAAGGAGTGGAGGAGACCTGATAGGAGGAATATCAGGAAGGTGCCAATACCAGGAATCTTGAGGATCCAGGGTGATCCTAAAGGCTTGTGGGCCCCTTGGGGTCGCAGGAAGGAGGTGAGCAGGCATTTCAGCCAAAGTGGATAAGAAGTGTGTTGGTTCACGTGTGGCACTATCTATACACACTATGCATGGTTATCAAGAACACTTCGAATAGATGAATGTCAATGAGAAAATTGGACATTGAATGAAGTTGAAGTGGCACCGTCACTTGCTATTTATTGATCTATTTATTGTTTGGAGTGACACTATCACTTTTATTTTTTGATTTAAGGTCTCATTTCTCACCCAGTGGTATTAGAGCACTGAGAAGACCACAGCACTTGTCACATTCATTTTATATTTTATACTTTATATTCCGATATTGTTGGTTTTGTTTATGTTTTAGTGCTATTAGTGGCATAAGAGCACTGTGAAGATTACAGCACTGGTCACATTCACATTTTCATTTTATATTTTTATAGTATATTTATGGCATTTTTTAAAGCGCTACACTAATTTATACAGATTTTTACACTGATTAGGGTATTGGTTGGAGTGTCAGCAGCTTACTCACTAGGAGGGGGAACTGTCCATAGAAGCGCAGGAGGATCCATTATCATCAGCTTGGTGGGTTGTAGCTGCTTTCAGGCCTTATGTTGGGCTGGCTTTTTCTCGTCCGACAGGTTGTCCTCTCTAGAAGACTTTAGCACAGTGGAGATACTTCTGTCCAGCAAACATCCTATAGTTAGGCTCCCCTTCCTGGGGCCACTTCCCAGGCTCCACTTTCCAGCAACTTCTCTCAGTCCATATTCCACTCGACTCCACAGGCTCTGCCATTTTTAAGGGTTTCTCTTGGCCATTATACCTGGACTCCTGCCTGAGGATTGGCCAAGTTCCCTCAAACATGCAAATCTGGGCCTCCCACCCCCCATTCCAGAAAGTTCCAGCAGTTTCTGGAATGGTGGTAGGGCTCCAGAAGCCCTGACCTGTACAGCCTCCCAGCTAGTCCTGAGGTGACCTCACTACCTCACTCCTGGGTTGACTCATCCCAGGCTTCTAGCAAGCCTCTGACTCACAAAAAACAAACCCTATCTAGCTAAACCTAGATGGCGCTACATTACAAAAATGTCTCTGACACTGGGGCTGATCATTTCTTATAGGTCAAAGAAAAGGATGAATGTACATTGTATGAGCAGATGACACCATTGGGAATCTCACCAGGTTCCACCACTCATGAATCTCATTTGTGTTGTATTTCTAATTGTAGCCACCCTGCCATATGCAAGAGTGCCTCTTAACTTCAGCCTGCATTTCTGTAACCAGCCAGGGTTACTTTTTAGGTTTGTCTTTCCCAGTTACCCCAAAGTGCAGCCTGACTGTCAGTTCTCCCCAGGAGATACCTGTGACAGCGGTGCGTACTGGGCTAGGGTATAAATACATGGGATGAGCTGATGCAAACTCTCTTTACCTCAGGCTCTGGTCTGGGGAGGGTGTATGCTATAAAGGTGCTCTCTGTAGGCCTGTCTGCTGGAGGAGGCCTATATGGAATGAGCCCTGAGTTAGCCTTCTTTGGGGAAGGCAGCATGTGAAGGGGTCGTAAAGCTGCTTCTAATGAGTGTTTGCCAGGATGGGAGCCCTAGGTAAAGCTGGTGGACTCTCCTGAAGATACTAGTGTTAATATCGGAGTGAAAGGCTCTTTCCTACTCCAAAGTTTATGTAGTGCCGGAGTTCTACTTCAATTCAAAGCACCTTTTCCCTTTTCCTTCTGGACTGTAATGAAGCTATTCTCTGTTTTTATCCAGTGACTGGCACCCAATTATTCACCATCCCACATTTTCAGGCCAGAATTCCCCCCTGAGAATTGAATGTCAGCTCTCCATATACCCCTGGATGGTGTCATTTGCTTGGGGGGGGGGGGTAGAGGGGCTACATACTGTAAATGCATAAGTAAAGTCATTGTTGTTACATGTATGAGAGCCTCATGAAACAAAGGACAGGCACATACCTACCCTGCTGTCATTCTGGGAAATATCAGCCTGTCTATGACTGCTGCTTCTCAGGATCCATAACAAAAACTGTATTAGACTGAAACTTTAGGTGTAAATCATTTTACCTGTAATATTGTACCGGGGATGGTTAGGAGTGGGGAGTTGTCCTTGGTAGGCATCTAGGTGGAGTTGGGAGGGGGAAGGGTGTCTTGGGTAGGTGGAGCTGGGGGGAGATGGGTGTCTTGGGAGAATAGTTAGGTAGGGTTTTGAGGGGCGGAGAAAAGTGGCTTGGGTAAATAGCTATTTGGGGCTAGGAGGGAGGGAGGTGTCCTGGGTAGGAAGCTATGTGGAAGGATAAGGGGCATCTTGAGTATATAGCTATGTGGAAGTGGGAGTTGCATTGGGTAGGTATTTATATGGGGTTGGAAGGGGGAAGGGTATCTTGGGTAGTTAGCTACATGGAGCTGGGAGGGGGAAGGAGGAATGTCCTAGGTATTAGGTAGCAATGTGGGGCTGGGAGGGAAAGGGGTTTTTGGGTAGTGTGATGGAGTGACTTTTGGGGGTGAGGGGACCTCTGTGTCACATCATGTTCCCCTCATTATGTTTAATTCACCCTGTGCCTGTTAAGGGGTACAGGGTGTGAATGGGAATGTCCTAGTATTGTGTATTGGTGTGTTGTCCTTTGTTCTCGGCCACATGGCTGTCCATTGTCCTTTGCCATGTGCTGTAGCCCTTCCCACTGATGGGGTGGGCTGATGATGTGTTTCCTGTAGCCCTTCCCACTTATGGGGCGGGCTGATGATGTGTTTCCTGTAGCCCTTCCCACTGATGGGGCGGGCTGATGATGTGTTTCCTGTTCCTGGTTGTATATCCCCGCCCTGTGTATATAACTTGTTGTTTGTGTAAAAATAAAGGAGCTGACTTCCTGTTTTAAGAAGAGTCGGGTGCTGTCTATTTCCTGAGGGATGTCAAGGGTGTGGTCCATGGATTTGTGTTCGGACAGGGGAAGCTGGAGTCTAACGGAAATACCCAAGTGGGGTCTGGTTCCGTTATCCATTAGGTATCTAGGTGGAGCAAGGGGGGGACTTGGGTAGGTAGCTTCGTCAGTCTGGGAGGGGTGTCTTGGGTGGAAACTATGTGGGATTTGGAGGGTCAGTTAGGTGGGTGTTTTTTGGTAGTTAGCTATGTAGAAGAGGATGATGTGTTTTGAGTGGACAACTATGTGGGGTTGGTTGGGGAAAGGGTGTCTTGGGTAGGTTGCTATGGGGCTGGTTGTAGGTGAGCTAGCAATGTTCTTTGAATTTTTGTCAAAGACTAAACCATAAAAACTGTCACTAATAAAAAAGAAAAACCTTGTGTCCATCCCTCTACAATCCATATCAACATAGTTTTCTATATCAAAGAGATAGGTAGCTATGTGGGGCAGGAAAGGGGAGGGGTGTGTTGGATAGGTAGCTATGTGGAAATGGGGGGAGAAGGGGTGTCTTGGGTATATAGCTATGTTGGAGAGAGAGGTATGTTTTGGATAGGTAGCTATGTGGAGTTGGAAGGAGGAAGGTTGTCTTGGGTAGGTAGTTAGGTGGGGCATTTTAGGTATTAGGTAGTTATGTGGGGATGTTGGGATAAGGGATTTCTTGGGTAGGTAGCTAGGTAGACCAAGGAGGTAGAGGGGCCCTGAGTATTTAATGCTGGGGTGGGGTGTCTTGGGTGTGCAGCTATGTGGGTTTGGGAGGGGCAAGAGTGTCTTGGGTAGTTAGCGATATGGGGTTAGGAGGGTAAAGGGTGTCTTGGGTAGGTATGTAGGTGAGGCTGGGAGGGGGATGGGTCTCTTGGAGAGGTAGCTATGTGGGAGGGGTGTCTTGAGTGGGCAGCTATATGGGGTTGGTAAGGGAAAGGATGTCTTGGGTAGGTATCTATATGGGGCTGGGAGGAAGAAGGGTGTCCTATGGTGGTAGAAATATGAGGTTGGTTGTCCTGGATAGGTAGCCATAAGTTGTGGGTGAGTTAGGAATGTTCCTTTTATTTATGTCGAACAAACAAAACCATACAAATTAATGCTATTAAAAAACAAAAATGCTGCATCCATCTGTCAACAATTAGGAAAATTTATGATGTGTAAAAAGTGATTCTGAATGCTGATGTTTCCCTTTTTTCGGGGACAGAACTCAGAGGAATATAGGAAGGACAGGACTGTCTGGATGGTCCAATATACAATATCTGTGAATCTTCTCTATCGCAGCACGAGATCGGGTTCTGCAGAGGAAGGATCATGAACTGAAATTACCAGATGGAACGACATTACAGCTGGAAGTCCGATTACCGGAAGACACACAGAGTACAACGACCTCCCCACCCCCACAGAACAAAGCTGGGGTAAGTGTTGGGTACAGAGAATGGGGGAGGGTCTCACCGGGTTGTAGAGGTTTTCAGTCTTTGTGGAGAGTCTCTGCCGATGTTCACATAACCTCCAAGCTCTGTGCTAACAGCCTCCATATATACAGTTGTGTTAAAAATACTAGCAGTCAGACATCACTAACCGGATCAATCTCTGTTTTTGGTAGAAATGATATCTCTACATGGCAGATAATTTCCTAGCAGGTGTAGTATAGTCATAGAAATCCAACAGACCCAACAGTCATGACATGCATGCTGCTGATTCTGTGTCATTGAATCACTCATTGAAAGGGGCGTGTTCACAATAATAGCCGTGTGGAGTTCTATTAGTGACGTCATTCATTCTTTGATAAACAGGTGGCAATTATTGCCCTTATTTAAGGAAGGAAGGCAGCAAATGTTGGACATGCTGGTTACAGTGCATTTCTCTCTGACATTCTGAGGAAAATGGGTCGTTCCAGACATTGTTCAGAAGAACAGCGTACCTTGATTACAAAGTTGATTGGAGGGGAAAACATATAAAGAAGTGCAGAAAATGATCGGCTGCTCAGCTAAAATGATGGCAAATGCTTTAAAATGGCAACCAAAACCTGAAAGACGCGGAAGAAAGCGAAAAACTACCATTGGAATGGATAGAAGAATAGCCAAAATGGGGCGGACTCAGCCAACAATCAGCTCCAGGAAGATGAAAGAAGGTGTGACGTTCCCTGCGAGGACTCAGCCAACAATCAGCTCCAGGAAGATGAAAGAAGGTGTGACGTTCCCTGTGAGGACTGTTAAAATTAGAAGACGCCGATGTGAAGCCAAGCTATCTGCAAGAAGTCCCCGCAAAGTCCCACTGTTGGGAAAAAGACGTGTGCTGAAGAGGTTACAATCTGCCAAAGAGCACATTGACTGGCCTAAAGAGAAATGGCGCAACATTTTGTGGACTGATGAAAGTAAGATTGTTCTTTTTGGGTCTAGTGGGCGGAGACAGTTTGTCAGACGACCCCCAAACACTGAATTCAAGCCACAGTACACTGTGAGGACCGTGAAGCATGGTGGTGCAAGCATCATGATATGGGGATGTTTCTCATACTACGGTGTTGGGCCTATTTATCGCATACCAGGGATCATGGATCAGTTTGAATCCATCAGAATACTTGAAGAGGTCATGCTGCCTTATGCTGAAGAGGAAATGCCCTTGAAATGGGTGTTCCAACAAGACAACGACCCCAAACACACCAGTAAATTGCAACATCTTGGTTCCAGACCAACAAGCTGCTCCATTGAAGCCACACACACTCTTGGGGAAGGTGGAATTCTGAACCATTGCCAGTACCAAATGCACAGCTGCCCAATCAAGGTGATGGTTGTCTGCAAAACGTGGACCCAGTAGCAGTGATGTATTTAGATTTTGTGCTGCCTTAGACAACACAAAAATCAACTGCCCCCCCCCAGCCACAAAGAGAGTCTGACACAGACCAACACAACCCCACCCCACCCCTCTCGTGGAGACAGCCTGACATTGATCAATAATTCCCCTGCTGCTTTACTCGAGAGAGCCTTCCACTACCACTACCCCCCCATACATCAGCCACCCCCACTTTCTTCGACAAGAGAGAGAAGGACACTCACCTTCACAGTTCTGGACATCCCCAGGAACGAGAGTCGGGCTCTGCATACACCATGAAGCAGCCCACAGCCTCTCTCAGATCCCACCTGGTCCAATGCCAAGCATCTCCCTTCTTCCATTCCTTCTTCTGGGGGGCGGAGCTTCCCTCCTGAAAAATGCCACCCTTGGCAAATGCCTTGTTTGCCTTGTGGTAAATATGCCCCTGCCCGGGATTGGAGGCTTTATCCCTCCCTAGTCTCTGCGAAGCTTCGGGATTTTTTGATCCCAGAAAGAGTGAACAACTAGTTTCCTTTGTACCAAACACACATCCTGGATCCTATATGGATGAGAATCCAAGGTGACACGTAACCCGTCTCACACTGTTACAGGAGGACATGGCACTGTCACACAATGTAAATGCTGCTTTATCTGTATACAGATGAGTAGAATCTAGGCCAGTGTCAGGAATGGATTCACCACTGGTGGTGGGACTCACCTGCCGTGTGGGCTGCAGTACCAGGGCTGGCCAGCGGGTGCTCTCAGCAACCAGACTCACTCCTGCAGTCAGCCAACACCTGAAGCTGATTGCAGGAAGTGTATTTAAGGAATGGCCAGACCTGCAGTTAGTGCCTTGGTGTATGTTTCCCATGAGCCCCTGTACCTGGTATCCTGTGTTCCTGCCTAGTTACTGACCCTGCTTTGATCCTGACCTCTGCTGACCGTCTCCTGTTGAACCCCTGGCTTGCCTGACCATCCTTCTGCCTGATCCTCTGTACCGCGCTGCCCGTGAATTACTGAACCCGGCTTGTGACCCTGACTATTCTCTGCCTGCTCCTCCGGTACCTCACTGCCCGCACGTTGCTGACCTGGCCTGCCTGACTACGCCTGACGCTACCCAGACGATCCATCCATCCCGCACGGATCCAGTCACTACTGTCCAAACCTGCCAGCCCCTTCACATCAGGCTTTCCCCCGGTACATACCCTCGGCGGACCCCTCCACCACAGTTGGATGCACTCAGGGGCCGTGACCTGGTCTCAGTCCTGCGCCAAGTCCATCCCCACCATCAGGGGCTCTGGTGAAAAGGCAGGCTAGGGCTTAGACTCCACGCCCTGGGGAATCCTGTTCTGTGGGTCACTAGAGATCCCGCTGGGCGGTGCCTGACAGTATCTTACGGCCTGCCTGACCATTCCACCTCTCCAGCCTGATTACGCCTGTGTTCCTGAAGCCTACTACTTCCCTGTGTCAGTCCACACATTTCTGGTCACACCCGGATCTCTAACAGCCAGACAGTAGAATTGTGACTTCCAACCCAGATATACTAACAGCTGGTTAATTAAGAACTGAGGTGAAGAGATATTCAGTGTTTTAGTTGGCAGGAGAACAGATTCTCCAATGTGTGGGAGCAACTGAAAGATGTTGGAGCAAATGACTTTCAGAATAATTTTCTCAAAGATGAAGTCCTCATTTATTTTACTGCAGCACCACCCCGCTAGGAGTCACAAAAGATTTGGGTCCCCCTATAGCCCTGTACAGCCGGGCAACACACAGAATTGCACTTCAGCTTGCATCCAGGAAACACTAAACAGTCCTTGAGCTTGGCTTTTTATGTTTTTTTAGGGGAATTGAACTTGGATGGGGTAAGGGGTGTATGGGATTCCCAAGGAAACTATAACTGAGGACAAACTCCTCAGTAACTATGTACAAGTCCATAGAAGAATTTCTCTTCTTGGAGAGCTCTCCAGCCTCTCCTGGTATACCACCCCAGAAAGTCCTCTTCTATCCAGCTTCCTGAGGGAATCCCTGAGCAAGGGGATCCAGTACCTGCCACTTTAAGATGAAACAGTGCCGGATAAGGAGCTATTCAGGTTTCCCACCAGAGTGCTCTTTTCCCCTTAACTGCCCTAGGGGGTGTAGGATTACTCACTCCTGTGAGCTGGTGTGGGTAGGTGGCTGCCTTCAGGTCTTCTGCTGGGCTGGCTCCTTTCCTGGCTCCACTAGTGGTCCTCACTATGGGGGCCAGTGAGGCTGAGCGATCCTCCTGTCCAAGGACCAGCCTGTAGGTAGACCCCTTCCCACTGTGTCCCCTCCCAGACTCCTGCGTCTCAGCCTTCCTCACATCTTTCACCAGAACTCTCCTGCTACTGAGCAGGCTCAGTCATACGTAAAGGCTACTCTGGTCCTATGCCAAGCCTCCTGCTTAGGGATTGGCCAGAGTCCCTTGAGTATGCAGACCAACCTTTCCTCACCCTCACCCACTGCTTCTAGAATCTTCTCCAAAATTCTAGAGCAGGGGAAGGTATGAAATAACTGATCTGCAGGGCCTCTCAGCCCTGACCCAAATTTGACCCAGCTGACTATTAACCAGGCTGCTGCTAAGTCTCTCTAACAAAAAAAATAATCAGCTAGCTCCCCCTTGCTAACTAAGAGTGCGACATTACTATGATGAGAAGACAAACAAACACTTCCTTTCCTATATGTGTTTACAGAGCCAAATGGCCATAATACAGATATGTGGCTTCATGTCTATGAGCTTGTAGAACCCCAACTTTGATGTGTCTGTTGAAAAGACAAGCTGTGTTTGTGTCCTAACAACAACAGTTTCACATATCTAACCCGACCGAACAACAAATACAATAAAAAGGCAATTCAAGGAAAACCCGGGGTTCCTTGGTTAGACACGTCATACATAAGGCCCTCAGTGGATGGGCTGTGGAATCCAACATTCTTAATGTTTAATAATATATACTGACCCCCAAAAAAGCTCCAGATTTGGGAAGTAAAATTTATCCCCACAGAAGTAATGATTGTGTTTTTTTTCTTTTTGCAGGTTTGTGGGTCAGAAAAGAGCCAGAAACTCTCAGGTAAGTGAACAATGTAGAGTATCCTGGGGAGTTACCTGCAACAAATAAGTCTCACAGGGAGGTGTCTACAGAAAGGGTTAGCAACTGTGGAATCACCAGTGCCAAAGAGTGTAATTGGCAGCTCACGAGGCTGTCAATAACGAAACCTGGACCGCCATTCTGTGGCCAAGCTATGTCCCTGAAATCACTAACATTCAGGTTTTGGTCCTCCAGCACCACTGAAGGTGCAGGAATAGGGGCTGATCTGAGCTGTGAAGGTGCAGGAATAGGGGCTGATCTGAGCTGTGAAGGTACAGGAATAGGGGCTGATCTGAAGTCTGAAGAGGGAGGAATTGGGGCTGATCCGAGGTCTGAAGAGGCAGAACTTGGGGCTAAACTGCTGTGGGAAAGTACAGGAATTGGGACTGAACTAAGATCTGAAGGTGCAGGAATTGAGGCTGATTTGAGATATGAAGGTTCATGAATTGGGGCTTATATGTGTGAAAGTGCATATATTGGTGCTGATTCTTGTTCTGAAGTCTGAGGAATTGGGTGTGAACTGAGGAAATTGGGGATTATTTGTGGTCTGAATGTGTAATCTGTGGGGCTAATCTGAGGTCTAAAGAGGCAGGAATTGGGGCTGATCGGAGTTGTGAAGGGGAAGGAATTGAGGCTGATCTGAGATCTGAATATGCAGACATTGGGGCTATGGGCTTTGGTGAAGTTTTAAGAGGCAGGAATCAGGGTTGATTTGAGGTGTGAAGGTACAGGATTTGGAGCTGATCTGAAGTCAAGGAGGCAGGAACTGAAGCTGATCTGAGTTCTGAAAAAGCAGGAATTGAGGCTGATTTTTGATGGGAATGTACAAGAATTGGGGCTCTGAGGTCTAAAGGTGCAGGAAGTCAGGCTGATTTGAGACATGAAGGTGCATGAATTGGTGCCCAACTGAGGTCTGAAGGTACATTATTTAGGGCTTATCTGAGGTCTAAAGGTAAGGGAACTGTGGCTGAACTGAGATCTGAAGGTGCAGGAATTAGAGATGATATGAGGTAGGAAGGTGCAGAAACTGGGCATGAACTGACATTTGAAGGTACAGGAATTGAAGTCTGAAGAGGCAGACATTGGGGCTGGTCTGAGGGGTGAAGATGCAAGAACTGCAGCTGATCTGAGGTGTGAAGGTACAGGTTTCAGGCCTGGTCTGAGGTATAAATGTGCTTGAATTGGGGCTGAACTGAGGTCTGCAGGTGCAAGCATTGGGACTGATTTGAAAACTGAAGAGACTGGGATTTGGGCTGATCTGAGGTTTAAAGAATCATGATTTGCAGCTGATCAATGGTGGTACAGAAAATGGAGATGATCTGAGGTGTTAAGGTATATGAAATGGGGCTGAACTGACATTCAAAGGTGCAGGAATTTAAGGTCTGCAGAGGTGGCATTTGGGGATGATCTGAGATCTTAAATGTGCAGGCACTGGGGCTGGTCTTAGCTTTGAAGAGGCAAGAATAGGGGCTGATCTAGGTGTGAAGAGACTGATCTGAGATCTGAGGAGGCAGGAATTTGGGCTGATATGTGAAGAGACTGATCTGAGATCTGAGGAGACAGGAATTTGGGCTGATCCAAGGTCTGAATGAGCAGGCATTGGGGCTGAGCTGAGATCTGAAAAGGCACTGATCTGCGGTGGGAAGGTAAAGGAATTGGGGCTGATTTGAGTTATGAAGGTGCATGACTTGGGCTGATCTGAGGTGTGAAGGTGCATAAATTGGGGCTGATTTGAAGACTGAAGAGTCAGGAATTGGGGCTCATCTGTAGTGTGAAAGTGCAAGGATTGGTCTTGATCACAGTTGTGAATGTGCAAGAATTGGGGCTGAGTTGAGGTCTGAAGATGCATGAATGGGCGCTGGTCTGAGTTCTGAAGAGACAGGAACTGAGGCTCATCTGAGGAATGAAATCAAAGGTATTGAGGCTGTTCTGAGGTGTGAAGGTGCAGAAATTGGGGATAATCTTAGGTCTGAAGAGGCATGAAAGTTATAAAAAAGGTGAGCTATGAGAGGTCATGATTTGGGACTGATCTGATGAGGTAAGGTGTAGGAATTTGGGCTGATTTGAGGTCTGAAGGTGCAGGAACTTGGGGTTGAACTGAGGTCTGAATGTGCAGGATTTTGGGCTGATTTGAGGTCTGAAAGTGCAGGAACTAGGGGTTGAACTGAGGTCTGAAGGTGCAGGAATCGGACTGATTTGAGGTCTGAATTTTCAGGAACTTGGGGTTGAATTGAGGTCTGAAGGTGCTTTAATTGGGGCTGATTTGAGGTTTGAAGGTGCAGGAACTTGGGGCTGATTTGAGGTCTGAAGGTGCAGGAACTTGGGGCTGAACTGAGGTCTGAAGGTGCAGCAATTGGGCCTGATGTGAGGTCTGCAGGTGCAGGAACCTGGGGTTGAACTGAGGTCTGAATGTGCAGGAATTGGGACTAATTTAAGGTCTGAAGGTGCAGGAACTTGGGGTTGAACTGAGGTGTGAAGGTGCAGGAACTTTACATTGAACTGAGGTCTGAAGGTGCAGAAATTGTGGCTGATTTGAGGTTGGAGAAGGCAAGAATTTGGGCTGTTCTGAGGTCTGAAGAGGCAATTGGGGTGCAGGAACTGGGCCTGATTTAAGGTCTGAATAGGCAGGTTTGGAGGTGGTCTGAGTCTGAATACGAAGGAATTTGAACTGATAAACTACCCAAAAAAGCACTCCAACCCTTCCTCCCCCATTCCCAAAAAAGAAACACATACTCTAAATAAAGATAAAAACAGTAGAGTTTTTTTTCAAGCAAATTTTTTAAGCATTTCAATGATTCAAACTAAATCAGTTTATAATTATTTCCAAATTCACTCAAGTCATCCCTAATTATCATTGGTTATGGTGCCCTTCTATATCTGCAAATTTAAAGCAACAGTGGGCAAAATTTATGGGCCGTCTACGTAAACCAAAGTGGGCAGAAAATGTATTTACAGAAAGTTTAAAGCAAAAAATGATCAACAGGGGCTACAAAGTGTCTGCCAGATGTTCTCAGGGGACAAGGACAGAGCTGAGTATGTTCTGCTTGAAGGAGGACGTTATCCATTGCTTTATATGTACATCACAGGTGGTACCGGAACATGTTCATCTAGCACAGCAATGGGCAAACTACGGCCCGCGGGCTGTATACGGCCCGGCGGACCTTTTAATCCGGCCCACGGAGCGTGGCAAACATCGGCTGTCAGGATGTGTGTAGGCGGTGCAGCGTGAGGAACGTGAGGGGAGCTAGGCTCCTCTCACAGTCCGCCCTGAAGACCGGAACAGCGCGGGAACACGGCGAGAGGAACGCGCGGAGCAAAGGTAAGTGAATTGACACAGGGGGGACTTGGCTTACTACTTGGGGGGGAATAGTACTGTGGGGGATGAAATACTATATGAGGGATGAATTACTATATGGGGGATGAATTACTATATGGGGGATGAATTACTATATGAGGGATGAATTACTATATGGGGGATGAATTACTATATGGGGGATGAATTACTATGGGGGATGAATTACTATATGGGGGATGAATTACTATATGAGGGATGAATTAATATGGGGGATGAATTAATATGGGGAATGAATTACTATATGGGGGATGAATTACTATAGGGGGATGAATTACTATGGGGGATGAATTACTATAGGGGGGATGAATTACTATAGGGGGATGAATTACTATATGGGGGATGAATTACTATGGGGGATGAATTACTATGGGGGATGAATTACTATAGGGGGGATGAATTACTATAGGGGGGATGAATTACTATAGGGGGGATGAATTACTATAGGGGGGATGAATTACTATATGGGGGATGAATTACTATATGGGGGATGAATTACTATGGGGGATGAATTACTATATGGGGGATGAATTACTATGGGGGATGAATTACTATATGGGGGATGAATTACTATGGGGGATGAATTACTATATGGGGGATGAATTACTATATGGGGGATGAATTACTATATGGGGGATGAATTACTATGGGGGATGAATTACTATATGGGGGATGAATTACTATGGGGGATGAATTACTATATGGGGGATGAATTACTATATGGGGGATGAATTACTATGGGGGATGAATTACTATATGGGGGATTAATTACTATGCTTACTATGGGGGAATATTACTACACTTACTATGGATGACACATACACATCATTCATCTACTCTTGGTCCGACCCCCGGGTCCAATATATGAACCCATTGCGGCCCTCAAGTCAAAAAGTTTGCCCACCCCTGATCTAGCACCTAGGGCAAGGCTGCAGAACTGCGCCCCCTCCCCTACTGATAACACATGCTGTGTAATGGGTTTACTGCTTTGTGCCCATTCTCCGACCCCTTGCTCTGCTGTGCCCAGGGCAGTCCTTGTCCCAGCCCTGAACATGGGGAAGTTAAATACGGATGTTTGGAAATACATTGGATGGGGATTTAGTAATAGTAGGTCTTTAGTTTTAACAGTTTTATAATTCTTTCCCATTTTCACTCACAGAACAACCAACTCCGGGGAAAGAAGAGGTGTCACCTAGCTGTTCCTCCTCCAAGGTTCTGATTGAGAACATCCCGGCCATCTACACTCAAGAGATATTAAACCTCCTGGTGGACAATATCTGTGAGAATTCCAAGAACAAGGAATTTTACATAGAGGATATTCCGGAGATCCAATCTGCCGTCATAACTTTCACATGCGATATAGGTCAGACACTCAACAAAGATGATGATTTATGAACAAACATGATGCTACTGTCCATAACAACGAATCAGATTCCATGTTTTATCTTCTCAGTGGTGATTATAGAGTAGATGACATGTGATTGGTTGGTATGGGCTGAAGAAATATTTATCTTCCACATTTCACATTATTAAGCGTGACTTGATGTGAGAGGATTTGCAGGTCCAATGTTTGGAGAAGGACCCTCCTGTGAACTGGTCACTGTTTCTTTAACACACTAGTCAGTCTTGTCAAGGTGTCCATGACAGTTGCTTTTGGAGCCATGTGCCAAACCAGGCAGGCAGCATGCTTGGATATAGCTGGGAGTTTAGTGGCTTTAATCCAGAACCGTTTTATGGTGTCCATCTGGTCCAGTAATGGCATCTCGAAAGGCTTCGGATAACAACTATTTTATTTCAGGCTGGATGGAGTAAATGAGCAAAATTGAAAAAAAAAAACCTAAGTACATCTCTGCAATACATTCATATTGTCTCATGTTTTGCGTCCTTAAAAAAAAAGAAGCTGTATATACCACTTGATCTTCCAGAAATCCTCTAAGTAGTTGTCAGGACCCAGATATGAACCTGCAGCCTCTGCTGTGTTTGGTAGTATCTCTTCTTGCTGAGCCACCTAAGATGTTGGCTAGTGCCCTGCCTGATTCCTTAGAGAACCTTAGCTTGTGTCTTGTTTCTCTTGAACCTTGCTCCATTGGCTCCTCCCATGAACTTCCTATTTTAGCCATGCCTTTGCACTTGCTGTTTGCCAGATTATTGTGCTCTCTCCAGCCAATATCTTGTTCTTGTCACTCCTGCTGTCCGTCTCTTTGCTACCACCCGTTACTGATTCTTGGCTTGTTCCTGAACTAAGCTTCCACTTGATCCCAACCTGCAACCAGTTGTTACTGACCTTTGGCTTGTTTACTGACTGCACTTCTGCTTGATCCCTGCCTGCTTTATCTGCTACTGGACCCTGGCTTGCTCACCTTCTGGTGCAATCCTGAGGACTGTGACCTGGTACTAACATGCAGCAAAACCCATCTCTACCATCAGGAGCTCTGGTGAATACCGGTTAGTGCTTAGACCCCGCACCTTGGGTGAGCCCGTGCCATCCACTGGGATGACCTTTTTGTATACTTATCCAGCTGGTTGGTGGGAGTCTCTCTACTGCTATGGCCCTGCCTAGTGCCCTGCCTGATTCCTAAGATAACCTTAGCTTGTGTCTTGTTTCTCTTGAACCTTGTATCATTTGCTCCTCCCATGAACTTCCTATTTTAGCCATGCCTTTGCACTTGCTGTTTGCCAAATTATTGTGCTCTTTTCAGCCAATATCTCATTCTTGTCACTCCGGCTGTCCGTCTCTTTGCTACCACTCATTACCGATCTTTGGCTTGTTCCTGAACTAAGCTTTCGCTTGATCCCAACCTGCAACCACTTGTTACTGACTTTTGGCTTGTTTATTGACTACGCTTCGACTTGATCCCAACCTGCAACCACTTGTTACCGACCTTTGGCTTGTTCCTGAACTAAGCTTCCTCTTGATCCCAACCTGCAACCACTTTTTACCGACCTTTGGCTTGTTACTGAACTAAGCTTCCTCTTGATCCCAACCTGCAACCACTTGTTACTGACTTTTGGCTTGTTTTTTTGACTAGGCTTCAACTTGATCCCAACCTGCAACCACTTGTTACCGACCTCTGGCTTGTTCCTAAACTAAGTTTCCACTTGATCCAAACCTGCAACCACTTGTTACCGACCTCTGGCTTGTTCCTAAACTAAGTTTCCACTTGATCCAAACCTGCAACCACTTTTTACCGACCTTTGGCTTGTTCCTGAACTAAGCTTCCTCTTGATCCCAACCTGCAACCACTTTTTACCGACCTTTGGCTTGTTACTGAACTAAGCTTCCACTTGATCCCAACCTGCAACCACTTGTTACTGACTTGTGGCTTGTTTTTTGACTAGGCTTCAACTTAATCCCAACCTGCAACCACTTGTTACCAACCTTTGGCTTGTTTACTGACTATGCTTCTGCTTGATCCCTACCTGTTATACTGTATCGGCTACTGGACCCCGGCTTGCCCACCTCCTGGTGGGGCAATCCCGAGGACTGTGACCTGGTACTAATATGCAGCCAAAACCCATCTCCACCATCAGGATCTCTGGTGAATACCGTATAGTGCTTAGACCCCGCACCTTGGGTAAGCCCGTGTCATCCACCAGGATGACCTGCTTGTGTACTCATCCAGCTGGTTGGTGGGAGCTTCTCTACTGCTATGGTTACTGGTCTTCGAACCTGACCCCTGACCGTGGCAGTAGTGTTGTCAGCCATGCCCATTTCTTCTGTGCTGGACTAGAGAGCCCACATCCTTATGCTATGAAGATGATGGTAGGCGGAGATGTTTTGTGAACGGGGAGGAGCTGGGGACTGTTTGGGATTTCAGAGAAGCGGAGCGACTACAGGAAGTTAAGAGCTCACTGGATTTCTGGCAGATCAGCAGCTATTTTTTGATTCTTCCATTTTTAAAAGCCTAAAACATGTTGTAGTGCGTATGCATTGCAGAAATGTATCAAATATGTTTGTTTTTTTAAAATAATGGCCAGGAATATGCATTGGGTGTATGTTATTAGTCCAGACCTGATCAATTATTTAGCTGCGATCCTTCAGTAAATACCAGCGGGGCCGTATTGCCAGGCTGGGCTGGGAAGGAGAATATACGTGTATCTACTTATTCACTGGGATGTGATTTCTCCATTCACAGATATTGCAGATTTCATTGGAAAATTCTCCGGTAGCCCAAGAGTGATACAGCATAAAATAACAGCGAGGAGTCTGGAAGAATTCAGAAGTGTCCGAGTGGAGGGGATCCCCCCCAATACCCCGGAGGACATGGTCGCTTGTCACTTCGAGAGTGCAAGGAACGAAGGAGGGAGTGTAGAAGATGTGGAGATGTTATCGGATGAAAGAGCCGCGCTGGTCACATTTCACCAGGCAGGAGGTGAGAGTTATAGATGATGAGGGCGCAGGGGGTGGAGGATAGCCGTGTCTAGGGCAGGAGGGGGTAGACCTGATACTGTATATTGTCACCCTATCTGACAATTCAAGCACTGGCAGTGAGGGCTGCAGGGTCCTACCCACCGCAGAGAAATACAATCTGCCAATGGATCATGAATATCCAATATTTAAAGGATAAAACATGCTATGTAATTGTTTACACAAATTGTTTTATTTTAACTTTATTAAAACTTTATTATTTCAACTTAAAAAAATGAAAACATTACATTACATCCTTCAAGCGATATGTCAGATTTGGGTTGTTTCATATGCTGTATGTATAAAGGATTCCACCATAAATATTATTATTATACAGTATTTATATAGTGCCAACAGTTCGCTCAGTGCTGTACATTACAATGGTGGACAATACATGAGACAGTACAGTAACAATACAGTGAGATACACGAGGGTTTCGAGGGCCCTGCTCCTCGGAGCTTACAATCTAGGAGGGAGGGGATAGTGATACAGGAGGAAAAGCTGTGGGGGATGGAGTGGTAGGAAGAGTTGGAGGAGATCGGCAGTTAGCAGAGGGTGGGGTAGGCTTCCCTGAAGAGATGGGTTTTCAGGGTGCGCCTAAAGGAGAGGAGAGTGGGTGATAGTCTAATGGATTGGGGTAGGGAGTTCCAGAGGATCGGTGATGCCCTAGAGAAGTCCTGGAGGCGGGCATGGGAGGAGGAGATCAGGGAACTAGAGAGAAGGAGGTCTTGTGAGGAGCGGAGAGCGTGTGTTGGGTGGTACTTGGATATTAGGTCAGTGATGTAATTTGGGGCAGTATGGTGGACAGCTTTGTACGTCAGTGTTAGCAGTTTGAATTTTATCCGTTGGGCAATTGGAAGCCAGTGGAGGGATTGGAAGAGGGGGGTGGGGGACACTGAGTGGAGGCCAGTGGAGGGATTGGCAGAGGGGGGTGGAGGACACTGAATGGAGGTCAGTGGAGGGATTGGCAGAGAGGGGTGGAGGACACTGAGTGGAGGCCAGTGGAGGGATTGGCAGAGAGGGATGGAGGACACTGAGTGGAGGCCAGTGGAGGGATTGGCAGAGAGGGGTGGAAGACACTGAGTGGAGGCCAGTGGAGGGATTGGCAGAGGGGGGTGGAGGACACTGAATGGAGGCCAGTGGAGGGATTGGCAGAGGGGGGTGGAGGACACTGAATGGAGGCCAGTGGAGGGATTGGCAGAGGGGGGTGGAGGACACTGAGTGGAGGCCAGTGGAGGGATTGGCAGAGGGGGGGTGGCAGAAACGGAGCGGTTGGAAAGGTGAATGAGTCTGGCCGCCGTATTCAGGATGGACTGAAGCGGGGATAGCCAGCGGCGTGGAAGGCCAGTGAGGAGGGAGTTGCAGTAGTCGAGTCGTGATATGATGAGGGAGTGGATGAGCTGTTTAGTGGTTTCTGGGGTTAGGAACGTGCGGATTTTGGCGATGTTGCGGAGGTGGAGTCTGCATGTTGCGGAGGTGGAGTCTGCATGTTGCGGAGGCGGAGTCTGCATGTTGCGGAGGTGGAGTCTGCATGAGTTTGTTAGCGATTGGACTTGGGGCTGGAAGGATAGGTTGGAGTCTATCCTATTAGAGAAATAGAATTTCTTAATTGTTAGATTGCCCCTCTGCTTGTCAGTCTTAATAGTTTTTATTGAATTTTGACAATCAGTTAACAGACATACAAATCTCCGAAATGATCAGGAAACATGTTCAGGCAATGGCTTGAACCAAGAGGACAAAGATACATAAACTCCCTAAAGGAAGAGAAGCTAGGCTCTCTGATTTTCACACGGGACTGCTGAGATTCAGGTCACATTCTACATAAAGATGAATTGACAACAATAATAGCACATTTTGGCATACAGTGTGATCAGAAGCAAGCACTGCGTCTAAGATGAGACTTTGCACCAGATCAGCGTAAACAGTAACAAGTTCACCAAAATGCAGCAATGAGCAATAATGTAACCTAATTAACTGTGTTCAGGGGACTATACTGCCACGGTGCTTTACTGGGGACTATGCTAGGCCTAGGCACTTGTTAAATTAGTAATGAGTAGGGGCTGCTGGAATGGCCTGATAGTTGCAGTCATTTAGGATGTTCTTCTGCCAGCTATAGTTGGGGCCCATTAAGAAGCTGCGGTGGATTTAACAGCAGTTTTGATAAACCAACATGCAGAATAGCAACAGTACAGGTATGGTATAAGTACAGTATACAGTACTTTAATTTTCTCTTCTCTTCAACGTCCCCAAAATATCACTGGAAAAGGCGCCTAAATCTCTAATAGCATATTCTACCAGAGCTTGGTAAAAGGTAAATGGAAAGAGGTAGGGCTTAAATATGTGAGATTTTTAAAAATTATTATTATAAAATGTGACGGGAGTGACTTTTGGGGGTGGGGCAGGGGCGGACTGACAAATCATGGGGCCCCCGGGCAATAGGGGATCATGGGGCTCCTGTGTCCTTGCCCAAACTCAAAAAAGCTTATGAAAAAGCTACCAGGGGCATCTCATGGGGCCCCCTACTGACCCTGGGCCCTCGGGCAGTGTCCGAGTTTCCAAATGGTCAGTCCACCCCTGGGGTGGGGGGACCCCTGCTCAGCTCCCCATATCCCTATTATGTGTAAGTCACCCTGTGCCTGTTAGGGGTACAGGGTGGAATGTTCTAATATTGGGGTGGGGGGGTGTTCATTTTTCACTGCCATGCTGCTGCATCCCATTGTTCTATTGTGTGTCTTGCTTGGGAGCAAACTATTATGGGATGTATGGGTTTGTGTATTGTCTACTGCCACATGGTGTTTATTTACTAAAGCTGGAGAGTCCAAAATCAGACTCCCTTCTGCATAGAAACCAATCAGCTTCTAACCTCAGCTTGTTCAATGAAGATTTGGCAATGAAACCTGGAAGCTGATTGGTTTCTATGCAGAAGGGAGTCTGATTTTGGACTCTCCAGCTTTAGTAAATAAACCCCATGGTGTATCCCATTGTTCTATTGTGTGTCTTGCTTGGGAGCAAACTATTATGGGATATATGTGTTTGTACTGGCTTGGTGGGGGGTGTTTCCGGCAGCCTTTCCCCCTGATGGGACGGCCTGCTGATGTGTTTCCTGTTACTGGGTATATTTTCCCGCCCTGTGCATATATCTTGTATCTATGTTAAAATAAAGCAGTCTATCTCCTGGAATCCTTCCAAGTCTGGTGCGGTCTCCTCTTGTATGGTCAGCGGTGGTGTCCGTGGATCTGTGTTCGAACAGGGAAGCGGAAGTCTAACGGAAATACCCTAGTGCAGTCGGGGTCCGGTTCCGTCACATAAAATATTTCCAAAAACTTAATATAGCCTAATATATAAAAAAAACTACAGTCATGGTCTGTCTTTTCCATCTTCTTTGTTTACAGCTGGATATTTCTTGCAAAAATGATATTATAGAGTATCAATTATAGTCTACTAGTTTCCATGGAGGCTAATGGTATTTCCATTGTAATTGTACGTATTGCTCCCTCCCATACCTTCTAACTAACAAGCACCATGTTTCTCTTCATTGTAGTTCTGAGGACGGTGATGACAAAGCGGCACGTGCTAAATAATAATCCAATATCCTTGTACCAATATTACCCATCCATTGGTCACTGCTTGTATGGGAAGGAAGGCCCTCGTATGGAAATACCTGATTCAGTAGAAATCCCCATCAGCCCACATATACTGGCATTCATTTTGAAGGATGAACAGATAAAACTAAATGTTGAAAAAGCAATGGTGGATATTTACTGTGATATCACTTGGCCAAATTTAGACCTCCCCACTCCTGTCATCAAACTGACTTTGCCCAGTACCCTCTCCATTCATCTCCGAACCTTGGCAAAGATAGTTCCAACATGGAGCGATAACGTCCACAAAAAGTTTAAACTTTTTATATCACAGTATAAAGCCGCAGAGTGCGACATGAAGCCACCAGTATGGGAAGCCATCAAAGAAATGATGTCTAGCTCATCATATGATGGAGTCCTCATAAAACCAGACTTAGCTGCAGAAAAGGCTTTCATTGTGGGTCTTTCAGAAGATGTCATGAAGATTGAGCCAATATTCAAAAAACTGGTAGAAGAGACCATTAGACTGCAGAACAGAGTGGAAGATGAGGTACCTCTAGAGCCCGAAACTTTTAAATTAATATTGGTGCATGGTCTAGAGAAAACCATCCTGGAAGCTTGTCCACATGTAAAGATTAGTTATGACGGACCTTCTAAGGCAGCCAAACTCTATGGGCCAAAATATGAAGTTCTCAATGCCAAATGTGAAATTCTCAAAACTAAGCAAGGCCTGAAGTCTAAATCCATTCACATCGATCCACAAATCATCAAGTTTCTGAAGGCAGTGGACAATGAAGAATTGTCATGTAGTCTTCTTATGAAAAACAACATAAAAGCAGCTTTTTATGTGGAAGATAATGAAGTCATGTTAACTGGTTACTCCGATAACGATCTGAGAAATGGTGAAGAAACCATGAAGAAGGAATTGGTCTGTAGGCTGATTTCTGTTGAGGATAAAAGTGTCACTCAGAGTCCGGAGTGGGGAAATCTGAAGAGCTTCCTAAAGGAGAAGATTAATATTGATGGCATGAAGGTTTCCATAGAGGAGTTCCCTGTGAGGGATGGAGCTGAGGTGGTGATTACTGGTCTATCCTCGCCTGTAGAAGAATCCTACCAGCAGATCCATGACTTTGTGGATAAGAAAACTTTGGTGGAGAAGGACATCAAGCTGAAGTTGGAGGCAGTTTTGCACTTTATGAAGGAAAAAAGGAAGCAGGAATGGAATAGAATAATACGGAATGTGAAGGTTGTAAAAAAAGAGAACTTCATCTCCTTGTCTGGCCCAAAGTTCTATGTAGAGGAGGCAGAAACCAACATAAGAAAAATGATTTCCAAAATGTATTTTGACACTTTATACATTGATAAACCCGGGGTCAAAAAATTCTTTATTGAAAATGAAGATATGTATGTTACTACAGTATGGCACAATCACAAATGTGTGATACAACTACAGAAGGAGGCAGATGACAGAATTTCCAAAGTAAATGAGCTCCATTGCCACGTCAGCCTCCAGAATGGAGCCACAATGGTTATATATAAAGGTGATCTGTGCCAACACAATGCTGATGTCATCATAATTGCCTCAAATAAGAATTTAAAGCCAACCAGGGGACCAGCACTGGCTTTGGTGAAAGCAGCAGGACCCAGTCTTCAGAAGGAATGTGAACGCATTGTTCAAAAGGAAGGAGAGCTGGAGCCGGGAGAGTGTGTCATAACAGATGTGAGCAATTTATCATGTAAGAAGGTAATTCATGCATTTGGTCCCGAATGGGATAAAAAAGAAAATTCAAAATGTGAGCGTCTTCTACGGAAAGTGATAAATGAGAGCTTGGTGATGGCTGCAGATAATGGTCAAAGCTCTGTTGCACTTTCTGTTGGTGACTTTGTTACTTCTGGGTGTTCTTTGGAACTTTGTTCCCAAAACATTGTAAAATCCATAAAATCATACACAGAAAGCCAAGAAGGCGCCAGCACCATCAAACACATCCATCTCGTGGACAGTGATGAGGGCATTTTAAAGACAATTACTAAATTCTTGAATGTAGAGTTTAAAGGAAAACATGTGCAGCTTACTCCAAAAGATGGTGTAAAAAAGCCTCCAAAGAAAATGGAAATGATGAACAAAGTCAACGACCAAATGGTGACCACCAAGGAAGGGTTGAACATCAATATAAAACAAGGAAATATTGAAGATGCGATGGTAAGTTCTATTCATTACATGTTTTCTCATCATATGGTACCCAACCTATGACTCAGGAGACACATGTGGCCCTCAGGGTCCCAGCTGATAGTAGTTTGTATTTTTCTTACTTACTGCTTTCTCGGACCAATGAAGGAAATACAGTGTTCTGCAAACTGGGGTCTAGTAGTTAAATGCTTTGGTGTATTTCTTTGCACCATCCTTTTCTGTACTTTCCATCCTTTTTCTGTTATTTCTTCTCTGATCTTTTATGGTTGATCTTGGTGCAAGAAATATCAATCATGGAGCTCAAGTATATTTTTTAAGCGGGCTATGAGGGCGGGGCATTGATTTGTGGAGGCATTGATGTTGTAAATTAGCTGTAATAGCAGTAAGCTCTAGCAGTCTTGTGTAACCTGTGGTCTGTGAATGTTTCCTGAATCATTTCTATGGTTTCCAACTCCTCTAGCATGATCACAGTCTCTATCCATAGCCTCTTGCATGTCTGCGGTCTCTAACTATCTCTCATTGCATGTCTGCGGTCTCTAACCATCGCTCATTGCATGTCTGCGGTCTCTAACCATCTCTCATTGCATGTCTGCGGTCTCTAACCATCGCTCATTGCATGTCTGCGGTCTCTAACCATCTCTCATTGCATGTCTGCGGTCTCTGACCATCTCTCATTGCATGTCTGCGGTCTCTGACCATCTCTCATTGCATGTCTGCGGTCTCTGACCATCTCTCATTGCATGTCTGCGGTCTCTGACCATCTCTCATTGCATGTCTGCGGTCTCTGACCATCTCTCATTGCATGTCTGCGGTCTCTGACCATCTCTCATTGCATGTCTGCGGTCTCTGACCATCTCTCATTGCATGTCTGCGGTCTCTGACCATCTCTCATTGCATGTCTGCGGTCTCTGACCATCTCTCATTGCATGTCTGCGGTCTCTGACCATCTCTCATTGCATGTCTGCGGTCTCTGACCATCTCTCATTGCATGTCTGCGGTCTCTAACCATCTCTCATTGCATGTCTGCGGTCTCTGACCATCTCTCATTGCATGTCTGCGGTCTCTGACCATCTCTCATTGCATGTCTGCAGTCTCTAACCATCTCTCATTGCATGTCTGCGGTCTCTAACCATCTCTCATTGCATGTCTGCGGTCTCTAACCATCTCTCATTGCATGTCTGCGGTCTCTGACAACTATTTGCAGCATTAAATTTACCCAATATTATGTGCAGCCTCTTTTCAATGTCAGGGGCTGCAGTTGAGGTCCCCCCATCTCAAGAAAGTTGACTATCGCTGTGTAAAAAGATAAAGAAACATCGATCTCTGCTTCAAATGCATGGCTGTGTATACTGTGGGCTGCAGATAAGGCAGGTCAAAGTCATATTATGCAGTGGTCCAAACTGAGAGGACTAGATGCTTGAGGGGGCCACCTTACATCTGCTGAGTGCTGCACCTAATTAATTCCAAGAGAAAGGGGATAAAAAAACCCAAATCATGCAAAATTATGTAAGGAATTATAATTTATCAACTGGAGAACAACTGGGAATGCAATTGTCCACTACCCCCTTAAGAATTGCTAATAATTTGTGGGTTCCCTGTCAATCTGGACCTCTTGTTGAAAGCCCAACCTCTGCTGACACCACCGTGCTCTTGTGACCAAGATAAATCACACCTGTAAGATGGACTCACACAAGTCAGTATAGACCAATATGAAGTTTACATTGGAATTAAAGGTAACTTGGTCAGAAAATATGATCACTCTTGGCAATTGAGAACAAAAGTAACAACATACACAGTAAAGTAACAACTGTTAGCAGGCCTGCCTTTAGAAATAATCCACTGCCTGCAATCTAAAGCGACTGCTGAGCAGGAACAACTATCAAGAAACAGGTAAACTCACTGAGGGTTCTCAGAACTAGATGACAAGGATTAGATGTGAAGGAAAGAGAATTCTCATTTGTTGAGCAATGTCCTTTTAAGAGCACTACCGTGTCTATTGCAGGCTTGTTGGGGCCCCAGTTGGTATGAAGTTGAGTTAAGGTGTGGCTTATAGTTCCTCAGGATGCTAACACAAAGATGGTGAGGGGAAAAAGATCTATCACTTTTCCTCTTGATGGTAGTAAATTAGTACGGGGTCCCCTTTAAAGCAGTAAACATGCTTGAAGTAATGAGTGAAAACAATTAGCATAAGTGTCCTCTGAATATCAAAGGCAAAATGAACAGTAGTAGGAATCCTGCTTTGATAAAAAAGGGAATTTGTTTCAGTTGGCACTGCTGTATTCTGGCTTGCAACTGTACGTCCTGCAGACAGCTTCTACGATAAACTGTAATGCAGTTGTGTCTCAACAATGGCGGTGGGGAGAACTAGGCCGCAAACTGGGGTGGCTGTATGTAATGTTCCTAACTATGTGTAGGCAGATAGCTGAGGTGGCAAACTGTCAGTATTCATTTGGTTAGTGGGTGCATGGGTCTCTCTCACCCGGTCTAAATGGTCCAGCAGATTGTAGCGGTCCGTCGTTCCCTGAAGACAGGGTCAGTCCATGGACTTGGCATCCCGTCTGGTCTCCTGATGTCAGATTGGCCTACTGGGCAACTTGGCAGACCGGGTGGTCAGAAGGCTCTTTCCGCTCTTCCTCTCTCTCCATCCCTGGCTCTGCGACCTAGTTCAGCACTTCAGCCGTCAGCACACCTCCTTCTCCTTCAGTCTCTTTCTACACTCTCCTGACCAATCTCATGGGCTCTGCCATCCATATGCCCCCGCCCACACCTTTCTTGGGAAATGTAGTCCCTGAACGCCCTGCTCACCAGTTGAGTCCTTCTGTTCAGCATACAAGTTCCATAGGAATGTTCTGTCCATATGAGTGACCCTGAATGGCAGGCCATTGTCATCTAATGTCCATCTTAATGTATTATTATTATACAGTATTTATATAGTGCCAAAGGGTATGCTCAGCGCTGTACAGTAGCAAGGGGGACAGAACATGAGACAAGACAGTAACAAAACAGTACACGAAGGGTTCGAGGGCCCTGCTCTTTCGAGCTTACAATCTAGGAGGGAGGGGAAGGTGATACAGGAGGAGATGGCTGTGGGGGGATGGAGTGGTGGGAGGACTGGAGGAGGTTGTTAGGTGTGGTCAGGTGTTAGGTGAGGTTGGGGTAGGCTTCCCTGAAGAGGAGGGTTTTCAGGGTGTGCCTGAAGGTGAGGAGGGTGGGTGACAGTCTGATGGATTGGGGTAGGGAGTTCCAGAGGATGGGGGAAGTCCTAGAGAAGTCCTGCAATCGTGCGTGGGAGGAGGAGACCAGGGAGCTAGAGAGTAGGAGGTCCTGTGAGGAGCGGAGGGCACGGGTAGGGTAGTATTTGGGTATCGGGTCAGTTATGTAGTTTGGGGCGACATTGTGTATGGCTTTGTAGGTCAGAGTTAGCAGTTTAAATTTGATGCGCTGGGCAATCGGGAGCCAATGAAGGGATTGGCAGAGGGGGGAGGCAGGTGTGGAGCGGTTGGTGAGGTGGATGAGTCTAGCCACTGAGTTCAGGATAGACTGGAGTGGGGATAGCGTTTGTTTGGGTAGGCCAGTGAGAAGGGAGTTGCAGTAGTCCAGGCGTGAGATGATGAGGGAGTTGCAGTAGTCCAGGCGTGAGATGATGAGGGAGTGTACGAGTTGTTTGGTGGTGTCTGGGGTGAGGAATGTGCGTATCTTGGAGATGTTGCGGAGGTGGAGCCTGCAAGATCTAGATAGCAGTTGGATGTGGGGTAGGAAGGAGAGGTTGGAGTCCAGGGTGACACCCAGGACTTTGGCGTGTGGGTTGGGAGAGATGGTGGCGTTGTTAGTAGTGATGGAGAGGGTGGGGGGCGCGGGGGGGGGGGGAAGACCAGGAGCTCGGTTTTGGATAGGTTGAGTTTGGAATTATTGCAAGTAATAACATCTCAATGGTCTACACAAGTAAGACAACCTCTCGCACATCTCTGCCCACAGAGTATCATAAGATGTGACCCCATGCAGTACTTCTAATATGATGTATTCCATATCAAAGATGTGAGTCAAGGAATATAACTCAAATAAACTGCCTAGTGAGCTTGTCAGAAAAGGAAAAGATTGATAAAACAACATTTTACAAATGTGTACACACATACTATACTTGACTTTTTCATTTATTCAACAAAAAATATCAATAGATGTAAAAGTTTACTGTGGAAAATCTATGTTTTTGACCAGTTCTTCATGTGAAATTCCTATAGTTGAAAGATATTTGTAGGTTTCCTTGCACAAACTGCCCTTTTCAAAACCCTGAGAACATTGCTCAGGGATCCTGATGTGAGCTTTGACTAGGCCAGTTCATAGCTCTTCATTTCTTCTTTTAGAGCCAATGCTTGATGGATTTGCTATCATTAACACATTGAAAGATCTACTGCTGGTTTGAGCTTTAACTTTCAAACAAATGGCCTTACATTCTCATCAAGCAGCAAAGCAACACCAAACCATAAAATGACCACTGCCATGCTTCACAGTTGGTCTAGGTTCTCCTCCTGAAATGCTCTCTTTGGTTTTTGTGACTTCTGTTACTATGGCTAAACAAACGCAGAAACACTGGTATTCACTTATATGTTTAATGACAAACTGTAGATTTGTTCCGGTGTTCTTATTGGACAACAAAGGCGTTTTCTTGGCATACGTCCTATGTAGGTTAGATTTGTTCAATTACTCTCTGATTGTAGATGCGTGCACCATGACAGCCATTGCCAGAGGTACCTGCAGATGACTGTAACTGCAGATTACATTTTGTGGGACTTCTGACTTCTGTTGACATCCAACAGTTAATTCTTGGCCTGAATTTGCCAGCTCTGTACAGATAAGCAATCCTTTGAAATCTTTGCTACATTTTTTTTCTTTGCAAGGCTCACCATAATATCTAATGGATACAACTAGACTCATAGTTTGCCTATATATATATACATACATATATATATATATATATATACATACATACTTACATACATACATACACATATACACATATATACATACATATATACATATATATATATACATACATATACAGTGGGGATGGAAAGTTTGGGCCCCCCAGCTAAAAATTTGTATTAATGTGCATAAAGAAGCCAAGGAAAGATGGAAAAATCTCCAAAAGGCATCAAATTACAAAGCAGTGCATGCTATAAATTCTGCAGGGTGCCCAAACTTTTGCAGACGCCATTTTTTTGTTTTCTGTTATTTTGAAAGTGTAAATGATGGAAATAAAATCTAACTTTTGTTGACATATTATAAGAATGTCTAATCTGTAATTTGATGCCTTTTGGAGATTTTTCCATCTTTCCTTGGCTTCTTTATGCACATTAATACAAATTTTTAGCTGGGGTGCCCAAACTTTCCATCCCCACTGTATACATATATACATACATATATACATATATACATACATATATACATACATATATACATATATACATATATATATATATATATACACAGCACATTGGTTTTTCAACCCACATGGAAGAAAAACATATTTTAAAAATATTCTTCCCACCAAATATATTGACATATATTTGAAATACTACAATTTTGCCTGTATTCAATATATTTAACAATGTATTTATATATATATATATATATATATGTAATGTCCAGCGCTGAGTGCTTTATAAATACTGTATAATATATATATATATATATATACACTGTATGTAGAAATGTGTTTTTATTACAAAATATTTAAAAAAAATACATTTGCAAATATACTGTATTTCTTTAAAAATACATTTAATCTATTTTTGAAATTCATTTACAAATATATGTAAAAATATATGTTAAAATTACTTTTTTATATGTTACAAAAAAATCCAGAAGAATATATTTAAAAAATATATATATTTTAAAATATTTTTCATATACAGGGGGGCAAAAAAGTATTTAGTCAGCCACCAATTGTGCAAGTTCTCCCACTTACAAAGATGAGAGAAAAAAGAAGAAGGTCCAGGTCTGTGAGAGCCAGAAATCTTGCTTGTTTGTAGGTGACCAAATACTTATTTTCCAAATTGCATAATTTGCAAATAAATTCTTTCCAGATCAGCCAATGTGATTGTCTGGATTTGTTTTCTCATTTTGTCTCTCATAGTTGAGGTCTACCTATGATGCCAATTACAGGCCTCTCTCATCTTTGTAAGTGGGAGAACTTGCACAATTGGTGGGGACTAAATACTTTTTTGCCCCACTGTATGCTTTAATATATAAAAAAATGTATTTCAACATGCAGTATATATATATATATATAGAGAGAGAGATAGAGATAGATAGATATTTTTTTTTTAATATATTGAATACGGCCAAAATTGTAGCATTTCAAATATATGTCAATATATTTGGGAAGAATATTTTTAAAATATATTTCAAATATATTTTTCTTCCATGTGGGAAGGTACAGTTTCAATGTGTGGACGCCATACTCTATATCCTTCTATACCAAATAGCCTTCTAGCTACACAAAATTTGAATATTGTTGTGGGATGCAGAGTGTTATTAATATAGGAAGTGAATATTTTTGATGTTTGTATGTGAGTACAAATGTATCAAAGAAGGCATCCAACCTAGGGTGGCCACCTCATCCCTTTAAAGCCGAACACATATTAAATACAGGTTCTGGTGCTAATTTGTGGCAGATAAAGCGAGTTTAAGCGAGATTAATTACCACCTTAATCAGCCTCAGAACCTGTGTAATTAATATGTGTTCGGCTTTAAAGGGATGAGGTGGCCACCCTAATCCAACCACACATAATGTTCTAGAATCTCCTATATGAAGGAGATATAATTCCATCGGATTGCCAGACAGAGAAGCCACAGGAGATATAATTGTTCCTGAATGCCAGCTCTGTAACAGACTGACAGGTCAGATCTTTTTATCAATAGCCGTATGCCTGTATTGTATTCTGACTGAATAGACTAAATGGTGGTAGCCAACTCCATGCATAGACTATTCGATGCCACAACGAATACCAAAATATTGGCGAGTCAGGTGCGGTGGAATTTCCCCAGCCAAAGGGGTGTGGTAACCATTTAGCAAAACTGCATTCCCTTCCAAAGAAGATCTAATCTTTGGCACCTAATCTGGAACACCTGATTCTAATTTCACGGATGGGAGGGTGCAGTTACTTTTTCCACTTGACAAATCTGCACTTTCTTTAATTTAGATGATGAAGATAAATACACCTTGTCAGTTTTATGTGCCATCTGTTCAAGTATATCACATTTATCCGTAGACTCTGTTTGAAAGAAGATCTAATGTTTACCTGTATATAGACACTATATTGCCCCAAGAATTGGACCGCCGGCCTTTCCACATACATGACCTTTAATGGCCTCCCAGTCCTAGTCCGTAGGGTTCCATACTGAGTTGGCCGGCCTTCCCACGCACATGACCTTTAATGGCCTCCCAGCCTTAGTCCGTAGGGTTCAATATTGAGTTGGCCCCGCCCTTTCCACACACATGACCTTTAATGGCCTCCCAGCCTTAGTCCGTAGGGTTCAATATTGAGTTGGCTCCGCCCTTTGCAGCTATAACAGCTTCAACTCTTCTGGGAAGGCCGTCCACAAGGTTTAGGAGGGTGTCTATGGGAAGGTTGGACCATTCTTCCAGAAGCACATTTGTCAGGTCAGGCACTGATGTCGGGGGAGGAGGCCTGGCTCGCAGTCTCCACTCTAATTCATCCCAAAGGTGTTCTATGGGGTTGAGGTCAGGACTCTGTGCAGGACAGTCAAGTTCCTCCACCCCAAACTGGCTCCTCCATGTCTTTTATGGACCTTGCTTTGTGCACTGGTGGGCAGTCATGTTGGAACCGGAAAGAGCCATTCCCAAACTCTTCCCACAAAGTTGGGAGCATAAAACTTTCCAAAATGTCTTGGTATGCTGATGCCTTAAGAGTTCCCTTCACTGGAACTAGGGGCCAAGCCCAACCTCTGAAAAACAACCCCCCACCATAACCCCCCTCTCCACCAAACAATGCAGTCAGGCAAGTACCGTTCTCCTGGCCACTGCCAAACCCAGACATGTCCATCAGATTGACAGACAGAGAAGTGTGATTGGTCACTCCAGAGAACACATCTCCCCTGCTCTAGAGTCCAGTGGTGGCGTGCTTTACACCACGGCATCCAACGCTTTGCAATGCATTTGGTGATGGAAGGCTTGGATGCAGCTGCTCGGCCATGGAAACCCATTCCATGAAGCTCTCTACGCACTGTTGTTGGGCTCATCTGAAGGCCACACCAAGTTTGGAGGTCTTTAGCTATTGACTCTGCAGACAGTTGCCGACTTCTGCGCACTGTGTGCTTCAGCATGCTCTGACCCCGCCCTGTCATGTGACATGGCCTACCACTTGATGGCTGAGTTGCTGTTGTTCCCAGTTGCTTCCACTTTGTTATAATCCCACTAACAGCTGAGCGTGGAATATTTAGTAGCCTATCACGGGACCACGCTTGTAGTCACTGAGCTCCTGAGAGCGACCCATTCTTTCACCAATGTTTGTAGAAGCAGTCTGCATGCCTACGGGCTTGATTGTATACACCTGTGTCCATGGAGGGGATTGGAACACCTGAATCACATGATATGGAGGGGATTGGAACACCTGAATCACATGATATGGAGGGGATTGGAACACCTGAATCCAATGATATGGTAATATCCTTGATCTTGTCTTCTCCAACCACTGCGCTCCCCACAACCTCACTAACACCCCCTTCCCTCTCTCTGACCACAACCTGATTACCTTCTCTATCTCCTCGTCCTCCAACGCCTACCCCTCCAAATGTCACACTACTACCAGCCGTAACCTCCGCAACCTTAACCCTGCCTCCCTCCACTCTGCAACTGATCAACTCCATGACAGCATCCTCCCCCTGTCCTGCCCCGACCTGGCTATGACGGCCTACAACAACGCACTGTCAACAGCCCTTGACTCACTAGCGCCTTTAACCACACGCAACATCAGACCCCGACCGCTCCAATCATGGCAGACTGATCACACCAAAACCCTCAAACTACACAGTTGTGCCCTGGAACGACTATGGCGCAAAACCAAATCCCAACAAGCCTTCACCCGCTACAAATCTGCCTTCCACACCTACACCTCCTCCCTCCACGCAGCCAAACAAGTCTACTTCCAACACCCTCATCAAGGCCCTCTCCTCCAATCCTCGCCGACTCTTCTCCACCTTCAACTCTCTACTCTCGCCACCCCCACCTCCACCCAGCACCTCACTCACCACCCTTGAGATTGCCAATCACTTCAAAAACAAGATTGACACAATTCACAAGGACATCGCCGCAACTCACACGCCTTCTCAACCCGTCCCCTCTCACACAGCTACCCCCTCATCCCCCCTCCCCCTCGATATTACCCACAGGGACTTTGTCGCTGCTCAAACTCCCTCCAACCCCCTTCACCCTCACTCAGCTACCCCCTCATCACCCCTCTCCCACGGCCCCACCACTGCTCTGACCTCCACTTCCACCCCACCCTACATTCCTCATACTGAAGCTCCCCCCACACTCCGCACCTTTGACCTTACTACCATCGAGGAAGTCTCCAAGATCCTCTCTGATGCCTGCCTCACCACCTGCCCCCTCGACCCTATCCCCTCACAACTCCTACGACCTCCCTCCCCCTCCATCCTACGCTCCCTCACCCACATCTTCAATCTCTCCCTCTCCTCCGGCACTTTCCCCTCCCCTCCGAAACATGCACACATCACCCCCATACTTAAAAAGCCCTCCCTGGACCCCAATGACCCGAACAACCTCAGACCCATCTCCCTGCTCCCATTTACATCCAAACTCCTTGAGCGCTGAGTCTACACCCGCCTAAGCTCTCACCTCAATGACAACAACCTCCTCGATCCCCTACAGTCCGGCTTCCGTCCCCTACACTCCACCGAAACCGCCTTACTCAAACTCTCCAACGACCTGCTAACCGCCAAAGCTAATGGCCACTATTCAGTGCTCCTACTCCTTGACCTCTCTGCGGCCTTCAACACAGTCCACCACCCCCTCCTCCTCAAAAAACTACACTACCTCGGCCTCAGAGACTCTGCTCTCTCCTGGCTCTCATCCTACCTGTCACATCGCTCTATAATGCTACCACCTCCCCCTCACTCCCCCTCTCTGTTGGGGTCCCTCAAGGCTCTGTCCTCGGGCCCCTTCTCTTCTCCATCTACACCTCCTCCCTTGGCCAACTCATACACTCTCACGGCTTCAGCTACCAACTATATGCCGACGACACACAAATCTATCTCTCAACCCCCCACCTCACCCCCTCAGTCTCCGCCCGAATCACACACCTACTGAGCGACATGTCAGACTGGATGTCGCTCCACTTCCTTAAACGGAACCTCTCCAAAACCAAGTTTCTTGTCTTCCCCCCAGGCCGGACACCACCCCCCATTGACTTCTCCATCACATCCAACAACGCCACCATCAAACCCGCCCCGCAGGCCAGAGTACTTGGTGTCATTCTGGACTCCAACCTATCCTTCCAGCCCCAAGTCCAATCGCTAACAAACTTGTGCAGACTCCACCTCCGCAACATGCAGACTCCACCTCCGCAACATGCAGACCCCGCCTCCGCAACATCGCCAAAATCTGCACGTTCCTAACCCCAGAAACCACTAAACAGCTCATCCACTCCCTCATCATATCACGACTCGACTACTGCAACTCCCTCCTCACTGGCCTGCCTCGCCGCTGGCTATCCCCGCTTCAGTCCATCCTGAATACGGCTGCCAGACTCATTCACCTTTCCAACCGCTCCATCTCCGCCACCCCCCTCTGCCAATCCCTCCACTGGCCTCCACTCAGTGTCCTCCACCCCCCCTCTGCCAATCCCTCCACTGGCCTCCACTCAGTGTCCTCCACCCCCCTCTGCCAATCCCTCCACTGGCCTCCATTCAGTGTCCTCCACCCCCCTCTGCCAATCCCTCCACTGACCTCCACCCCCCTCTGCCAATCCGTCCACTGGCCTCCACTCAGTGTCCTTCACCCCCTTCTGCCAATCCCTCCACTGGCTTCCGATTGCGCAACGGATCAAATTCAAAATCCTAACATTGACATACAAAGCCGTCCACCATACTGCCCCGAACTACATCACTGACCTAATATCCAAGTACCGCCCAACACGCACACTCCGCTCCTCACAAGACCTCCTTCTCTCTAGTTCCCTGGTCTCCTCCTCCCATGTTCGCCTCCAGGACTTCTCCAGGGTGTCACCCATCCTCTGGAACTCCCTGCCCCAACCCATCAGATTATCACCTACTCTCCTCTCCTTTAGGCGCACCCTGAAAACCCATCTCTTCAGGGAAGCCTACCCCACCCCCTGCTAACTTGCCGACCTCCTCCACTCTTCCTACCACTCCATCCCCCACAGCTATCTCCTCCTGTACCACCATCCCCTCCCTCCTAGATTGTAAGCTCCAAGGAGCAGGGCCCTCGATCCCCTCATGTTTTGCATTGTATTGGTATTGTTCTGTCACATGTTCTGTCTCCCATTGTAATGTACAGCGCTGAGCGAACTATTGGCGCTTTATAAATACTGTATAATAATAATATTATGGAGGGCTGGCCCAGTACTTTTGGCAATATAGTGTGTGTTGAAAAAGCCAACATTTTCCCCGGGGCGTACTTACTATTTTACATGACTGTGATTGGTGGTCTTTAGTCAGTAACTACTCTCTAACCACTGACTCTTCTTGGATTGGTCAGTAATGATCTGTCTTCTTTCTGTAGACCGATGTCGTGATGAACTGTATGGGAAAAGAGCTAAATCTTCAGCAGGTGGAAGACGGCTCCATCAATGTTACTGATATCTGTAAAATGCCCTGTAACACTGTTATCCATGCTGTGCTTCCAGAGTGGGATGGTGCAAATGGCTCTTCTGAGAAGGTATGGAAATGAAAGAAAGAGAAGTCCTCTCAGGTAATAGAAAGTGTGACAATCTCATACAGAGGTGGACAAGTTGCAGCGCTTGGCACTGTTCACCTTAGGATTCATATGCAGTGACTCCAAGGAAACCAATATATACTGTATGCTATTTATTTATTTTTTAATTATGTTGTCAGAGTTGTTTCCAGCATTTGAACATGTACACGCATACATCAGGTTACAGGAACTGTGACGGGAGTGACTATGGGTGGGGGGCTCATGGAACCCAGCTCACTTTGGAGAGGTGGGGAGACCCCTGTCTCAGCTCCCCATATCCCTGCTATGTGTAAGTCACCCTGTGCCTGTTAGGGGTACAGGATGGAATGTCCTGATATTGTGTAGACATGTATAGGTGGGGTGTGGGGGGTTGTTCATTGTTTACTGCCACGTGGTGCATGCCATTGTTCTATTTTGTGAGTCTTGCTTGGGAGCAAACTATTATGGGACGTATGTGTTTGTGTATTGGTTTGGTGGGGGGTGTCTGCTGATGTGTCTCTGGTTGCTAGATTTGGATTGCCCCGCCCTGTGTCCATATGTAGGGAGGGGGGTTGTTCCCTTGAATGTTTATATTTTGTGTCTGTGTTAAAATAAAGGAGTCTATTTCCTGATTTATTTCAAGACTGGTCTCCTCTAGTCTCGTATGGTCAGCGGTGGTGTCCGTGGATCTGTGTTCGGACAGGGAAGCCGGAGTCTAACGGAAATACCCCAGTGCAGTCAGGGTCCGATTCCGTTACAGGAACATTTTCAGAAATTTTACATATTTGTTGTGCTATCCCCAGAGAAGCCGCTGAATTGTTTTGTGACTTCTCTGCACACCTGAAGATGACACACCTCGCTCACCCAACACTTACCCCGAGGTATTTCAAAGGATTTATTAGGCCAAGCATGGCGTAAAAGAAAAGAAGATTAGCAAACTTACTTATACAAACAATCAACGAGACAATAATGTTACTCTAATACAATGGTTCTCAACCTTTCTAATGCCGCGACCCCTTAACCACTTCCTGTCCGGACACTTTTACCCCCTTCCTGTCCAGGGCAATTTTCAGCTTTCAGCGCTATCACACTTTGAATGACAATTGCGCGGTCATGCAATACTGTACCCATATGACTTTTTTACCATTTTTTTGAGACAGATAAAGCTTTATTTTGGTGGTATTTATTCACCGCTGGGATTTTTATTTTTTTTACTATGTAAATGAAAAAGTCCAAAAATTTTGAAAAAAAGTGTTTTTTTAAATAAAATTTTGCAAATAAATAATATTTCATCCTAAATCTTGGCCAAAATGTATTCCGTTATTTTTTTAATAAAAAAAAAAAATCCAAATTAGTTTATAACCAAACATTATAATTTTTAAACATTTTTTTTTACATTTTTATTTTATTTTTTTTTATATTATTTTTTATTTTTATTTTTTATTTTTACATACTGTCACCCTAGCAGTACAGTGTCACCATGGTGACACTGTACTACTTGTGGGGGGTGATGAAGATTTTTTTTTTTTTTTTTACACTGATTGCTTTTACACCCATATAGGATGTAAAAGCAATCATTTCTCTTTCTCTCTGTCTGCATTCTTGCAGTCATTGAGAAATACTGAGTGAGCTGTGATTGGTCACAGCTTGTCACATGATACAAGGCTGTTGTGAATAGCCTTGTACCATGTGACCTCTGTGATCATTCACAGATTTCACACGTAGTAAGCAATGATGTCACAAGTGACATCTTGCTTACTACTTTGCATGTGATCACTGATTCGCCAATCAGTGATCACATGACCGGGACCTCGTACAGAGGTCCCGTCCGACGATCGGTGTTTCACTGTGTCCGGAGGACACAGCAGACACCGGATCGTGGTGGTGCGCGCTCCTAGGGAGCGCGCACAGCTAGAAAAGGCGGGTGCCGTTTAGGAACGGCAACCCGACCTTGGACTGCCACCGCCCGGCCGTTTATAAACAGCAGGCGGACGGCAAGAGGTTAATACAGTTCATGTTGTGGTGACCCCCAACCATAAAATTATTTTCGTTGCTACTTCATAACTGTAATTTTGCAGTGGGAGGAATAGTGCCCCATCATTGGTATCAGTGGGAGGAATAGTGCCCCATCATTGCTGTCAGTGGGAGGAATAGTGCCCCATCATTGGTGTCAGTGGGAGGACTAGTGCCCCATCATTGGTATCAGTGGGAGGAATAGTGCCCCATCATTGGTGTCAGTGGGAGGACTAGTGCCCCATCATTGGTATCAGTGGGAGGAATAGTGCCCCATCATTGGTGTCAGTGGGAGGAATAGTGTCCCATCGTTGGTATCAGTGGGAGGAATAGTGCCCCATCGTTGGTGTCAGTGGGAGGAATAGTGCCCCATCGTTGGTGTCAGTGGGAGGAATAGTGCCCCATCGTTGGTATCAGTGGGAGGAATAGTGTCCCATCATTGGTGTCAGTGGGAGGAATAGTGCCCCATCATTGGTGTCAGTGGGAGGAATAGTGCCCCATCATTGGTATCAGTGGGAGGAATAGTGCCCCATCATTGGTGTCAGTGGGAGGAATAGTGCCCCATCATTGGTGTCAGTGGGAGGAATAGTGCTCCATCATTGGTGTCAGTGGGAGGAATAGTGCCCCATCATTGGTATCAGTGGGAGGAATAGTGCCCCATCATTGGTGTCAGTGGGAGGAATAGTGCCCCATCATTGGTATCAGTGGGAGGAATAGTGCCCCATCATTGGTGTCAGTGGGAGGAATAGTGCCCCATCATTGGTGTCAGGGGGAGGAATAGTTCCCCATCATTGGTGTCAGGGGGAGGAATAGTGCCCCATCATTGGTATCAGTGGGAGGAATAGTGCCCCATCATTGGTGTCAGTGTGGTGGAGGGGGGAATAGTGCCCCATCATTGGGGTCAGGGGGGGGAATAGTGTCCCATCGTTGGTGTCGGTGGGGGGGAAATAGTGTCCCATCGTTGGTGTCGGTGGGGGGAGGAACAGTGCCCCATTCTTGGTGTCAGTGGGGGGAGGAACAGTGCCCCATCGTTGGTGTCAGTGGGGGGAGGAACAGTGCCCCATCGTTGGTGTCAGTGGGGGGAGGAATAGTGTCCCATCGTTGGTGTCAGTGGGGGGGAGGAATAGTGCCCCATCGTTGGTGTCAGTGGGGGGACGAATAGTGCCCCATCGTTGGTGTCAGTGGGGGGAGGAATAGTGCCTCATCATTGGTGTCAGTGGGGGGGACGAATAGTGCCCCATCGTTGGTGTCAGTGGGGGGACAAATAGTGCCCCATCATTGGTGTCAGTGGGGGGAGGAATAGTGCCTCATCATTGGTGTCAGTGGGGGGAGGAATAGTGTCCCATCATTGGTGTCAGTGGGAGGAATAGTGCCCCATCATTGGTATCAGTGGGAGGAATAGTGCCCCATCGTTGGTGTCAGTGGGAGGAATAGTGCCCCATCGTTGGTGTCAATGGGGGGAGGAATAGTGCCCCATCGTTGGTGTATGTGTGGGAGAAATAGTGCCCCATTGTTGGTATTAGTGACACAAATGATTGGGCACTATTCCTCCCACTGACACCAATGATTGGGCACTATTCCTCCCACTGACACCAATGATACTTACCTTGCTGACCCCTGCTCCAGCCTGGGCTCGCTCTCTCCCTCTCCCATCTACAGTCAGCATACCTGGCTGCAGCAGCAAAATTTGCACTTACCTGTCAGCTGTCTTCCTTCTCTGGCCTCTCTCCTCTTCACTCGCTCCGGCAGCTCCCTCGATCTTCTTTGATCTACGCGCGCTGCCGCTCGGCTCCTCCTCTCCAAGCTCCACCTCCTCGCCGGTGATTGGCCGCTTGTGTGCCTCTCCTGAGCTACAGTTCCGGTGGCCAATCAGCGGCGAGGAGGCGGAGCTGTTGAGTGATCCCGGAGGTGTGGCCAGGTGACAGGGGCAGCATATCATCCCGCCCACACATCGCCTGAGACAGAGGAGCCGTGTCTCGGTTCCTAAGACCATCGGAAATATGTGTTTTCCGATGGTCTTAGGCGACCCCTGCGAAATGGTCGTTCGACCCCCAAAGGGGTCGCGACCCCCAGCTCTAAGACATATGGCTAAACACCTGCAGTATTCTGCCGAATAGTAATTAACAAAACGGCATTCACCTAGCAACAGCATATAAAGACAACTTGCTATAACACTCTCCATTTTGTTACACTAGCCAGTGAATGATGGAAAAAAACAAGTGTTGGCTGGCAAAGTTGGGGCCCTTGAAGAAGTACAACAGTTTCCAGAAGACAAAAGATTAACTTGTTACATAGTTACATAGTTAGTCTGGCTGAAAAAGACAAAAGTCCATCCAGTTCAACCATAGAAAAAAAAAAAAAAAGTTGTAATCCTACACCCACACTTGATCCAGAGGAAGGCAAAAAAACCCAGCAAAGCAGGATCCAAAAACTCCCTCCTGATCCCCCGAGAGGCAATTGGATATTCCCGGGATCACCTTTCCCTATAAATGTTATATCCAGTTATATTCTGTGTATCCAAGAAAGAATCCAGGAATTTGAATTTGCATGATGTTAGTCCCTTACCAGACAATGAACCAAATGCGATATCTCCTGCGCTCCGGGACCCAGACCGGTGGTAAGTAGATGGAATCAGACTCCAAAAAAGCAAGGAGGGGACCACCGAAATAGTTAAGGTCGTGCAGCTCCACACCAAGGCTGGGGAAGCCCAAACAGAACTGTGAGGAAGAACAAAAAAGAAAAAAGAAGCGCACCAACCTTGCGCATTACCTCAGTAACCAAAATTTATTAAATAAAAGAATGGTACTCACAAACAGCGAATAAAAACAGGCATGTCAGTCCTCAAAGGGACTTTAAAGGCAAGATGCAAATGCGAATCCCATCATGGAGGAAGCCACTCAGTACAGCTGACGCGTTTCGAAGGACAAGCCTTCTTCCTCAGAGCTGACTGGACTGAGAATGTGACTGACTGGACATTCTCAGTCCAGTCAGCTCTGAGGAAGAAGGCATGTCCTTCGAAACGCGTCAGCTGTACTGAGTGGCTTCCTCCATGATGGGATTCGCATTTGCATCTTGCCTTTAAAGTCCCTTTGAGGACTGACATGCCTGTTTTTATTCGCTGTTTGTGAGTACCATTCTTTTATTTAATAAATTTTGGTTACTGAGGTAATGCGCAAGGTTGGTGCGCTTCTTTTTTCTTTTTTGTTCTTCCTCACAGTCCCTTACCAGACCCAGGGCACCCTCGTCTGGGTCTTCAGACACGTGATCTGAGTCAGTAAAAGTCAAGTTTAAGTCAGACAGGGATATAAGTTGTGATCTTTCTCGTGCAATTCTGCTGAGACAGTCCCTCTATAACAGAACCCCGACTGCACTTGGGTATTTCCGTTATAATACCGCTTCCACCGACCACGGACACCACCGCTGACCATACGAGACTAGACGAGACCAGTCTTGAAATAAATCAGAAAACAGACTACATTTTTTTAACACAGATACAAGATAACCTCAGGAGACCTTCCCAAATGCCCAGAATGCACTGAAAAACAGTAAACAATTAACTATTTCAGACATTTTGAGAGAAATAGAGAGAGCAGAAGCAGAGAGAGCAGTATGTGTTGAGATGACCGATCTTTTCTGGTTGTAGTCACTATGGATCCCATCATGAGCATAATGCGGCACGTTCTACCATTGTTTCCTTTACGCGAAACCTGGAAATGACTGCGCTGGTGTACCGGGTCCATTTGAATACATGGAAAATGCTTTGCATGCATTTTTGATGAAGAAAAAAGGCTCCGGGCAGCATCTGGATATGGACCAGCCCAAAAACGCTTCTAAACGCAAACGCGCATAAACACGTTAAACCTCCCTGGCGGTATGATTATATCAGATTTTTGGTGCTGAAAGCGGTACATTATTTTGCATGCAAATTTGGCGTTTTATATTGTAGGCTGTAATTTTTAGGAATAACTCACTGAAATCTGTCCGGACAAGAGTCTAGTAAACATCCCGGAGATGATAAAACTTGAAACGCGAAATCATAAATTATAATATAATAATCATAAAAAATAATAATATAATAATAATAAATGTAATTCAATAATATAATCAAACCAAAAACACTGAAATGTGAAATATAGCGCCAAGTTGGCCCATCGCTGAGCTCAGTCGCAGAATCGTTTTCAGTGTCTGATGAGGAATTTCCCCCACCAATCATTATCACTCAATTCTGCAAGTGGTTCTGATTTACTATCGCTGTTCTCTAGCCGGTCTAAACCCGCGTCTGACCTAAAGGGACGCTTTTTGGACGCCATGGACGTTCCTCAGTTTCCAGGCAGAAAGGGCGGTAAAAATGCAGGCAGGGCGCCGGACAAAGCACTCGGGACACAATGTATGTGAAATGGTTTGATACAGGAATGTTATACGATGTGATTTTAGTGATTTTAGTGAATGTCACTTTTTGTCATTTTCAAATTTCCCGCCAGTTCCGTCCCCCGTACGTCCTGACGCTCGCAGGGAACGGAACCCGGAAGACAGATGCCGGCATCGGCCGGAGGACATTACAGGGGACACTGCAGGGGGGACATCGTAAGTGATCGAGGGATCACGGAGCAGCGCTGCAGGGTATTCCCGAGTGTAGCTCCCGGGGGGGGGGGGGGGGGGGGGGGTTACCGCTTGTGGTGCTGAAACTTTACCCCGAGCTACATTCGGGAATACCGCCAGGGGGGTTAAACACGTTTACAAGCATTTACACGCGTTTACAAGCGTTTGGCACTTGAAACGCTGGTAAATTCTACTCCTGAACGTGATTTTGGTGCTTTCAAGAAAATGCCTGTAAACTCAACTGCTTGTAAACGTCTGTAAACGACCATGTGTACACGGACATACAGGAAAACATAAAGGAGAGTTCAGGGGCTGCTGAAAAAAATGCTCAACAGCTACTGAACGTCAGTTTAGCAGCTGCAGTGTACATGAGTCCTTAATTGTCCCCAGTAAATGATGTATGCGATTAGCACTAATTAATAATATACATTGCTAATAAAAAGTAAAATGCTAACCTCAATTTTTAACATACAGTCAAGTCCATAAATATTGGGACATGGACACAATTCTAACATTTTTGGCTCTATACACCACAATGGAATTGAAATGAAACGAACAAGATGTGCTTTAACTGCAGACTGTCAGCTTTAATTTGAGGGTATTTACATCCAAATCAGGTGAACGGTGTAGGAATGACAACAGTTTGCATATGTGCCTCCCACTTGTTAAGGGACCAAAAGTAATGGGACAGAATAATAATCATAAATCAAACTTTCACTTTTTAATACTTGGTTGCAAATCCTTTGCAGTCAATGACAGCCTGAAGTGTGGAACGCATAGACATCACCAGACGCTGGGTGTCATCCCTGGTGATGCTCTGCCAGGCCTTTACTGCAACTGTCTTCAGTTCCTGCTTGTTCTTGGGGCATTTTCCTTTCAGTTTTGTCTTCAGCAAGTGAAATGCTCAATCGGATTCAGGTCAGGTGATGGACTTGGCCATTGCAGAACATTCCACTTCTTTGGTGTCTTTTGCAGTGTGCTTTGGGTCATTGTCCATCTGCACTGTGAAGCGTCCAATGAGTTGTGAAGCATTTGGCTGAATATGAGCCGATAATATTCCCGAAACACTTCACAATTCATCCGGCTGCTTCTGTCAGCCGTCACATCATCAATAAATACAAGAGAAGCAGTTCCATTGGCAGCCATACATGCCCACGCCATGACACTACCACCACCATGATCACTGATGAGGTGGTATGCTGAGGACCATGAGCAGTTCCTTCTCCATACTCTTCTCTTCCCATCACTCTGGTACAAGTTGATGTCGGTCTCATCTGTCCATAGGATGTTGTTCCAGAACTGTGAAGGCTTTTTTACATGTCGTTTGGCAAACTCTAATCTGGCCTTCCTGTGTTTGAGGCTCACCAATGGTTTCCATCTTGTGGTGAACCCTCTGTATTCACTCTGGTGAAGTCTTCTCTTGATTGGTGACTTTGACACACATACACCTACCTCCTGGAGAGTGTTCTTGATCTGGCCAACTGTTGTGAAGGGTGTTTTCTTCACCAGGGAAAGAATTATTCGGTCATCCACCACAGTTGTTTTCCGTGGTCTTCCGGGTCTTTTGGTGTTGCTGAGCTCACCGGTGCGTTCCTTCTTTTTAAGAATGTTCCAAACAGTTGTTTTGGCCACGCCTAATGTTTTTGCTATCTCTCTGATGGGTTTGTTTTGTTGTTTCAGCCTAATGATGGCTTCACTGATAGTGACAGCTCTTTGGGTCTCATCTTGAGAGTTGACAGCAACAGATTCCAAATGCAAATAGCACACTTGAAATGAACTCTGGACCTTTTATCTGCTCATTGTAATTGGGATAATGAGGGAATAACACACACCTGGCCATGGAACAGCTGAGAAGCCAACTGTCCCATTACTTTTGGTCTCTTAACAAGTGGGAGGCACATATGCAAACTGTTGTAATTCCTACACCGTTCACCTGATTTGGATGTAAATACCCTCAAATTAAAGCTGACAGCCTGCAGTTAAAGCACATCTTGTTTGTTTCATTTCAAATTTATTGTGGTGGTGTATAGAGCCAAAAATGTTAGAATTGTGTCCATGTCCCAATATTTATGGACCTGACTGTACGTCCATACCCATAAAATGTGGCTTACCATCACCTACCTGTATTAGCAGCTGATCATATCTGTTGACAGATCCTCAGGAACAGTATGAGCTACAGTCTGAGTTCCGCTGAAGAAAATCAATGCAGATCCATCACAATCCCGGTGATTGGAACTGGAATTCCGGGATTTCCCAAGGAGACAGTGGCTGCATTAATGTTTGATGAAATTCTCGAGTTCAGCAGCAAAAATCAACTCCGATATCTGAAACAAGTGGATTTCATGCTGCCCCCGAGCGACACAGGAACCATAAAGGTAACGAGGAGTTTTCACGGGATTGTGGTTAGAAGATCGAAGTAACAGAGCGTTGTGCGATTTTTGTGGTTCTCGTGGAATGAGCAATTTAATAGGAAATATTCATCCTGTATTGTTGATTTCAGGCTTTCACCTCTGAGATGGAGAGAAGGACCGGCACTGGAGAACAAGTAAAATATCTCAGATGTAAGTTGTATCCGTGTCTATGTACAGGAACATTATAGACTCCATATACTGTAGAGTCTATAATGACGGCTTAAAATTTCAAGTCTAGACCTACTAGCCAGGCACAAACCTTACTGTCCACCAGTTGCCCCACCCAACCATGCCAAGGTCCGCCTCCAACCCCACCCCCGCCCCAGCCCTGCCCCCAACCACGCCCCCCTAAAAGCTTATGAAATTACATTTTTCTTTAGAATAAAGAGTCCAAAATATAAAAAAACTGCAATTATAACATGGCTTAATTATGTCAATTTAAACATAATAGCAATAGCTTAATAGCAATCGGGTGCAATCAAAATATCAAGTTTTACAGCTTTAAACCTGTAGTAAACATTTTGTATTTTCTTTGTTTATCTCCTGCATCTTTAAAAAGAGACTTTAGTAACTAAAGTCTCTTTTAAAAGTTGTAAGTTTAGTTTACAGAAGTATAGCATAAGAAAAAGTGCTTACCTCGTGTCCCCCAAGGTGGTGGAGAGCGGGCCTTGTGTCTCCCAAGGTGGTGAAGAAGAGGGCCTCGTGTCCCCCAAGGCGGTGTAGAGCAGGCCTCGTGTCCCCCAAGGTGGTGGAGAGCGGGCCTTGTGTCTCCCAAGGCGGTGGAGAGCGGGACTCTTGTCCCCCAAGGCGGTGGAGAGCGGGCCTCGTGTCCCCCAAGGCAGTGGAAAGCGGGACTCTTGTCCCTCAAGGTGGTGGAGAGCGGGCCTCGTGTCCCCCAAGGCAGTGGAAAGCGGGACTCTTGTCCCTCAAGGTGGTGGAGAGCGGGCTTCGTGTCCCCCAAGGCGGTGGAGAGCGGGCTTCGTGTCCCCCAAGGCGGTGGAGAGCGGGCTTCGTGTCCCCCAAGGCGGTGGAGAGCAGGCCTCTGTCCATCAAGGCAGTCAAGGCAGTGAAGTGCAGGCCTCTCCTCATGTCCCCCAAGGCGGTGGATAAGAAACCAGAAGTCAGAAAACGGAAGCCGGCTTCACATGGAGGCTTGGAGTGCAAGTGGAAAACAAATCGATCCCCGGGGCCTGGGGATCGCATTGCAAGTCACCTGCTCCATTGCAAGCCTTCCGCTCCATCTGTGCTTGCCACAAAGGGATTTCCCCTGGCATTTGGCGAGCGGACATTTCAAGCCCTGCTGTAGACAATGTGCTTCATTGTAATGAAGGAATGTACAAAGCTGCCCATGGTGCCGGGTGTCCCTGAGTCCTAGTACAGGACCAGTGGATTCCACGAGTCTATTGTTGTCTGTGTCCCTACCGGGGAGCTCCACCCTCACTACTTGTTCTGAGAACCATTATTGCTGAGGCAGAAAGTAAAGGGAAATCCAAAATATTACAGTTGTCACCAGAACAGGAATAGTGAAGAGACCTATCTAGGTACACCTGTTCCTGTGGCAAATGTTCCCCTCACCTTCTAGGGGTTCCTCTCACTTCCTGTTGTGTCTACAAGAAAAAAAACGAAGGAAAATCCAACATGGAAAAAAAAATGGCTTTAGATAAACTTTAAGTATAAATTTAGGTACAAAAGGAAAAGTCCACGTAAAATGACAAATGAACTCTGTGGTCCTTGGTGACTCCGGTGCCTTAGTTCCATCTTGGATTTTGGGTTGTTTACCTTCTGATGCATTTTCGATAACATAAAGTAAATGTATAATTTGTAAAATGAAATACATAGACAAAAACTTCACAGAATTTAAAGTCTGGCTTTTTATAAAATAACAAATATTTCTATACTTACCTGTTGTGTGTGGTGGTTTTGTACAGAGTAGCCTGGATCCTCCTTTTCTTGGGTCCCCCTCTCCTGGCTCCTCCTGTCTGTCGCGTGCCACCACAGCAAGCAGCTTGCTATGGATGCACCCACTGCTCCATGTGTCCTTGGCCCCCACCCCCTCTCTCTCCTCATTGGCTATGATTGACAGTAGTGGGAGCCAATGACTCTTGCTTGCTGTCTCAGCCAATGAGGGGCAGAGACCCGGGACAGCCGAGGCTGTCATTCTCATTGCTTGATAGCAATGAGGCTCAGGCAAGTATTGAGGGGGTTGGGGGGGGGGGGGGATGCTGCACACAGAAGGTTTTTTACCTTCATGCATAGAATGCGTGAAGTTAAAAAGCCTTCAGCCTTTACAAGCACTTTAATCTGGAGGAGGAGAGGGGTGTGTATTACATTGCTTTAATACGAGTGTCACGGTCAGAGGTCAGGCTCGGAGGCCAGTAGCTATAGCAGTAGAGAGGCTCCCACCGACCAGCTGGATAAATACACAACATGTCACCTAGGCGGATGATGCGGGCTCACCTGAGGTGCGAGGTCTAAGTACTAACCGGTATTCACCAGAACTCCTTATGGTGGGGATGGGTTTTGCTGAGTGTTAGTACCAGATCCTCAGGATGGCCCCACCAGGAGATGAGCAAGTCAGGGGTCAAGTACCAGATATAGCAGGTAGGGATCAAGCAGAAGCATAGTCATTAAAGAAACAAAAGGTTGGTAACGGGTGGTTGCAGATTGGGATCAACCAGAATCATAGTCAAGGAACAAGCCAAAGGTCAGTAATGGGTGGTAGCGAAGATACAGGTAGAAGCAGGACTTACAAGAGCGAGATATTGGCAGGAGAGAGCACAGTAATCTGGCAAACAAGAAGTGCAGAGACATGGCTTAAATCAGGAAGCTCATGGGAGAAGCAAAGAGCTTAAGGTTCAAGAAAAACAGGGTCCAAGACAGGATTATTCAAGGAATTGTCCAGGAAGCTCTTCAACATCCCAGGTGGCTCAGCAAGAAGGGACATTGCCAGACGCTGGAGAGTTTGCAGGTTCAGACCCGGGTCCTGACAACTAGATTGGGTTGCCACAAGGTATTTGCTTCTAATAGCATCTATGACTATTCAAGCTGAGGGTGCTTTTGGAATGTTTGATCCTCTGAAGTGTGTGTGGGGTTGTGGGGGGAAAGGCCTTGGTGGTGCATGGTTCACCTTTTCATACTGTAGGATCTTACTACACAGTTAGACAGAGGAGGACTGAGAACCTTTGCCCTGGATGGGTAAACACAACCAACTGGCGCTTTCATGCTAGGGGCAGATTTCTGTTCGCTATAGAAAGTATACTTTTAAATATGGTAAACCACTAACCACACATATAAAAACATTATCTCCAATTCATATATTTCTAACGTCAAATATAAACTAGGATAATTAGCCTTTTTCCACCAAAAACATTTCAAAAGGTTTTTGTAGATTACAATACTGAACTTTAAAACATAAATATTACATTTTAAGGAATAAAAAAATATAATGGGAGTCTCCAATAGAAAAAGTTACCTTGGTAAGATTCATTTACCATATTTGAATGAGGAGAGTCCTTCCCATCAGGCCAAACCCTTGCACCTGATGGCTACTCCACAACTCCCTTTACAACTATTTTGTGTGAAGACCTCATTGCACCTCTACAATACCTTTTTAATCCCATAAACCTAGAAAATTATTGTCATCCTCATTCTCTAAACACTAACATATCAATGATTCTCGAAACAAAGATCCTAATATTTTCACATGTAGCACTACCCCCTTAGGAGTCTATGAATTTTGGGTCCCCCTATAGTCCTGCACAGCCAGGCAACACTCACCTTCTTCCACACTTCACACTGGAGGCAGTAAACAGTCCTTAAGCTTGTTTTGTGTAGTTTTATTAAGGAATATTGAACTTGGATGGGGTTGAGGGGTGTATGGGATGCCCAAGGAAACTGCAAACATGAGAACAAACTCCTTAGCAACTATGTACAACTCCATAGACAAAAAGGTTTCTTCTCTGGAGAGCTCTTCAGCCCTCCTGGTGTACCATTTCAGACCCCAGATGAATCCTCCTCTTCACCCAGCTGCCTGAGGGAATCCCTGGGTAAGGGGACCCAGTTGCCATTGTAGATAAGCAGTCCCAGATGAGGGGTGTATTGGATGCCCAAGGAACTGTGAACATGAGGACAAACTCTTTAGCAATTATGTACAAGTCTATAGACAAACATCCTCTTCTTAGAGAGCCCTCCTGGTGTACCACCTCAGACCCCAGATGGATCCTCCCCTTCATCCAATTACCTGAGGGAACCCCTGGGCAAGGGGACCCAGAAACTGCCTGTTTAATAAAGCAGTCCCAGATGAGGAGCTAGTTGGGTTTTCTACCTGAATTCCTTCTCCCCCTATCTGGCCCATTGGGTGTAGGATTACTCGCTCTGCCTCTCCTCTAAGCTTGTTGGGTTGGTGGCTGCCTTCAGGCCTTATGCTGGGCTGGCTCCTTCCCTGCTTCCCAGGCTGCCCTTTTTCAGCAGACGGTTGAGGTAGAGAGATCCTCCTGTTCAACATCTAGCTGTAGGTAGACCCCTCCCTAGGCCCCCTCCCAGGCTCCACACTCCAGCCCTTCACTCTATAATCATTTTAATTATATTATCTCTAGCCTCCCTCTTAGATATGAAATTGGATTGCTCTTCGTTATTGAGTTTTGAGAGATATTTCTTGATTCTTAAAATAATTAATTGGAAAGATATTTTGATGAAATCTCCCAGAAAGAAAGCCTCAAGGTCTCAAAAAGATAGTCCGTGAATCCCCAATTAAACACCTGTATGCATACCAAACTAAAGAATTGATTTATGGATTCAACCAGCACTTATGGGTTTTTTGTATACTTATTCATAATGTGCTAACATAGATAAGCAGGCTGATGGTCAAAAAATTAATGAACAACATCTTTAATGAAAAACATCTTAAAAACATGCAAAACAAAACAATAAAGCACCACACTCCATCCATGAGAGCTATATACCCCATAAGCAAATTTGCAAGGATAAATCCACCGGTGAACCCGCCAGAGTGATAGCCACCTCTGAAATCCTATGCCAGATCAAGGGAAGACCAGGGCAAGCCCAAAATACATGTACGAGGGTACTAGCCAGGCCACACCCCCTAAAGCAAAGGTGCAATGTTCCCGGAAACATGACATGAAGTCTAGAGGGGGTATAGTAAAACCTTCAGGGCCGTCTCATGAACTGAAAGAGATCTAGAGCACTAGATAGATTTTTAGATAGAGACTGAGTAGCAGCCTGGGATGAGTCAGCCAGGTCACGTTAGGTCAGGGCCAGGGGCGGACTGACAACTCATGGGGCCCCCGGGCAATAGGGGATCATGGGGCCCCTGTGTCCTTGCCCAGACTCAAAAAAGTCTATGAAAAAGGTACCAGGGACATCTCATGGGGCCCCCTACCGACCCCGGGCCCTCGGGCAGTGCCCGAGTTTCCAAATGGTCAGTCCGTCCCTGGTCAGGGCTGAGAGCTCTGCAGGTAAGTTCCCTGATACCTCCCCCTGCTCTAGAAGCCTGAGAAGTTTCTAGAAAGCAGTGGGTGGGGATGAGGAGGGGATAGAGATAATATAAATAAAATGATTATGTTTCTTGACCATGCTAACCATAAAAAAGATAGAAACTCTCTTGCTTTCTATTGATACTCACAAGGCCTTTGACAGGGTTGACTGGAAATGAAAAACAACCTATGTATCGATTCAATTTTCTGCCTGTTATGGTGTCACAAATCTTCTCTCTCTATAATAACCCTTCTGCAAAAATTAAAATGAATCATTGCTTGTCAAATCTATTTTATGTTAAAAATGTAATGAGATAAGGATGCCCCGTTTCTCCTATATTATTGATTCTCTATATGGAAGTGCTTTCCCAGAAAATCTGAAAAAAAAAAATGAAAATAGATGTGGAATTCAGGTAGACAACATAATATTTCTGCATCTGCAGATGATCTCCTTCATACCATCACAAAAACCTACACAACTCATACCCTCAGGAAATAGGAGAATTTGGCCTATTGTTGGTGTAATGGAACCGACCCAGACTGCACTTGGGTACTTCCGTTAGAATACCGCTTCCCCGTCTGAACACCGACCATAGACCCCACAGCCGACCAAACAAGACCAGACCACATCAGTCTGAACATGGAACTCTTTATTTGAAACTCGAACTGGCTTTTTATACACTCAGGGGGCAATCCCCCCTCCCTGAATAATGACACAGGGCGGGGCAATCTACATTTAGCAACAAGAGGCACAGGGATATTCAAACTTCACACCAGCAGACAGTCCCATCAGGAGGGAGGGCTGCTGGAGACACCCCCCACCAAGCTAATACACATAAACACATACATCCCATAATAGTTTGCTCCCAAGCCAAACAATAGAACAATGGGATGCAACCACATGACATTAAACAATCAACAACCCCCCACCCCAATATTAGGACAGATCACCCTGTACCCCTAACAGGCACAGGGTGACTTACACATAATAGGGATATGGGGAGCTGAGACAGGGGTCTCCCCAGCCCTCCAAAGTGAGTTGGGTTCCATGGGCCCCCCACCCAAAGTGACTCCCATTCAAATTAAATATAAACAAATATGACATTTTTAACATAAATCTGAAATGAAAAAGTGTGGGTGAAGCTTTTTTCAAGATTGTGAAAGATTATCCCATTTACCCCCGATACACATATCCGTGTTCCTGCGGGCCGCGTTTTGCGGGGGCATGAGATTCATTTGAATGGACACCCGTGCCCCGGGACACGCCAGAAAGAAGTCCCTGCACTTCTTTGGAAACCACAGCCGAGGTTCCCAGTGCGGTTGCGATTTCCAGTGCGGGCGGCATGCCAAGTGGCCGCACATTTGCGTGCAATTAAGAAAAACATATGTCCTAAGAGCGTGCGCCCTGCGCGCTCCCAGCACACATGTCCCGTACTCACGGAAAGGTCCAGATCTCCTCTTTCAATCGGGACCTTTCCTGATCATGTGATGGCGAATCATGGCGGTCACATGACCTTAAAACCCTGCCCCGTCTCCTGGCTTCTGAACCCCTTAAAGGGCCAGGAGGCGCCAGCGCCAAGGGGTTAAGTGTCTGGACTTGAAGTGGTTAAGGGGGTGATGTAGACATCAGTAGTGTGCGATCAGCAGCAGTGGCATCACGGCCTTTATCATTGGTGATACGTACATGTTGGCCGTGAGCGGTGGTGATAGCCAACAGGGTCTATGTATGTATGTATGTATGCACTGTAAGTATGTATGTACTATATGCAGGGGCAGACTGACCATTTGGAAACTCAGGCACTGTCCGAGGGCCCGGGGTCAGTAGGGGGCCCCATGAGATGCCCCGGTATATTTTTCATAGGCTTTTTTGAGTTTGGGCAAGGACACAGGGGCCCCATGATCCCCTATTGCCCAGGGGCCCCATGAGTTGTCAGTCCGCCCCTGACTGTATGTACTGTATGTATGTACTGTATGTATATGCTGGCACAAATGTTGCATGCATACAATGTATCAGACATCTCTTTCTGAAGGACCTTGATCCTCTATCAATCAATATGCCTCTGTGAATGAGGTCCTACTGACCTACAAGAATTTTGGGAATTTCCTTGTGTCTTACCCCAATATTTTTTTATCTTCTCTTAACAGCCTTTTTTATATTTCTAAGCCATTCTACATTAGCCTTTTTCTGGATTATATGCCAATTTATAATACTTTTTTTTTGGAATACAAACCAATCCGACAAAAAGAATGGAAGAAGGAATGGCAAGGAAGAAGAAAACAAAAAACCCAAAGTTCTTGTGCTGAGAGAAAACATAGAGCCGGCCATTTTCCACCTGTGTGCAGAAAGCCGTGAATCTGAGAAAAAGGTCATAGACTGGCTCCGAGGTCTCATCACAAAGGATCAGCATGACGATACTATCACCAATACCTGGATACAGGACTTGGATGATAAGGACCGAGAAATTCTGGCTCAGCTTCAAAGAGACAACGGAGTCCATGTTAGTTTGAACTCACCACAGTCCACCATTAAAGTGACGGGCCGCACCATGGATGTTCTGGAGGTCCGTGTTAAAATTGAAAACATGGTGAGAAGCGTGCAAGAAAAGAAGACGCGGGAACGAGAGGCGGAGCTGTGCAGAAACATGGTGCAGTGGGCATATTACCGAGACTCTGGCTTTGCTCCCTTCGACCCAATAACAAACCACAAGCTGGAAAGAGCTTATAATGAGCAGTTAGGTTCTGTGGATATTGATATCGCGGGTGTGAAGCACCTGGTGGTCATAGAGCGGAAATCTGCGAGAGATGCCAAAGGGAACGAAATACAACTTCAACGTAAAACAAAAAAAGGTAATTTCTATTCATTCTTCAAATGTTCATTAGTCATCATATAAAATATTGTTAATGATCATCAGCCATTATTAACCACTTCCAGTCCGGACACTTTCCCCCCGTCCAGTCCGGACACTTCCCCCCGTCCAGTCCGGACACTTCCCCCCCGTCCAGTCCGGACACTTTCCCCCCGTCCAGTCCGGACACTTTCCCCCCCTTCCAGTCCGGACACTTTCCCCCCCTTCCAGTCCGGACACTTCCCCTCCTTCCAGTCCGGACACTTTCCCCCCCTTCCAGTCCGGACACTTTCCCCCCCTTCCAGTCCGGACACTTCCCCCCGTCCAGTCCGGACACTTCCCCCCCGTCCAGTCTGGACACTTTCCCCCCCTTCCAGTCCGGACACTTCCCCCCCTTCCAGTCCGGACACTCCCCCCCCTTCCAGTCCGGACACTCCCCCCCTTCCAGTCCGGACACTTCCCCCCGTCCAGTCCGGACAATTCCCCCCCGTCCAGTCCGGACACTTTCCCCCCTTCCAGTCTGAATACTTCCCCCCCTTCCAGTCCGGACGCTTCCCCCCCTTCCAGTCCGGACACTTTCCCCCCTTCCAGTCCGGACACTTTCCCCCCTTCCAGTCCGGACACTTTCACCCCCTTCCAGTCCGGACACTTTCCCCCCCTTCCAGTCTGGACACTTTCACCCCCCTTCCAGTCCGGACACTTCCCCCCCTTCCAGTCCGGACACTTTCCCCCCCTTCCAGTCCGGACACTTTCACCCCCTTCCAGTCCGGACACTTTCTCCCCCTTCCAGTCCGGACACTTTCCCCCCTTCCAGTCCGGACACTTTCACCCCCTTCCAGTCCGGACACTTTCCCCCCTTCCAGTCCAGACACTTTCCCCCCCTTCCAGTCCGGACACTTTCCCCCCCTTCCAGTCCGGACACTTTCTCCCCCTTCCAGTCCGGACACTTTCCCCCCTTCCAGTCCGGACACTTTCACCCCCTTCCAGTCCGGACACTTTCCCCCCTTCCAGTCCGGACGCTTCCCCCCCCTTCCAGTCCGGACACTTTCCCCCCCTTCCAGTCCGGACACTTTCCCCCCCTTCCAGTCCGGACACTTTCCCCCACTTCCAGTCCGGACACTTTCCCCCCCTTCCAGTCCGGACACTTTCACCCCCTTCCAGTCCGGACGCTTTCCCCCCTTCCAGTCCGGACGCTTTCCCCCACTTCTAGTCCGGACACTTTCACCCCCTTCCAGTCCGGACACTTTCCCCCCTTCCAGTCCGGACACTTTCCCCCCCTTCCAGTCCGGACACTTTCCCCCCCTTCCAGTCCGGACACTTTCCCCCCCTTCCAGTCCGGACACTTTCCCCCCCTTCCAGTCCGGACACTTTCCCCCCCTCCCCCCCAGGCCAATTTTCAGCTTTCAGCGCTATCACACTTTGAATGACAATTGCGCGGTCATGCAACACTGTACCCATATGAATTTTTTTGCATTTTTTTGAGACAGATAAAGCTTTATTTTGGTGATATTTATTCACCGCTGGGATTTTTATTTTTTTTGCTATGTAAATGAAAAAGTCCAAAAATTTCGAAAAAAGTGTTTTTCTTATAAAATTTTGCAAATAAATATCATTTCACCATAAATCTTGGCCAAAATTTATTCCATTATCTTTTTAGTAAAAAAAAAAAATAACCCAAATTAGTTTATAACCAAAAATTATAATTTTTAAACATTTTTTTTTTACATTTTTATTTTATTTTTTTATATTAATATTTATGGTTTTTCTTTTTTTTTTTTACATACTGTCACCATGGTAACACTGTACTGCTTGTAGGGGGTGATGAAGATTGAAGATTTTGTTTGTTTTTTACACTGAATGCTTTTATACCCATAAAGGCTGTAAGAGGAATCATTTCTCCTCTCTGGCTGCATTCTTGCAGCCATTGAGAAATACTGTGTGAGCTGTGATTGGTCACAGCTTGTCACATGGTACAAGGCTGTTGTGAATAGCCCTGTACCATGTGATCTCGGTGATCACTCACATATTTCACACGTAGTAAGCAATGATGTCAGAAGTGACATCTTGCTTACTGCTCTTCATGTGATCACTGATTGGCCAATCAGTGATCACATGATCGGGACCTCACACAGGGGTCCCGTACAACGATCGGTGTTCCACTGTCTCTGGAGGACGCAGCGGCACCGGATCGTGGTGCTGCACGCTCCCAGGGAGCGTGCACAAGCAGGGGGCGGGGAGGCCGTTTATAAACATCCACCCGCCCCTACACTGCCCCATCTGGCCGTGTATATACAACGGCTGGATGGGAGGTGGTTAAGGGTGGGATGGCTCCAGCTAAGAGAAGATGAATGAATTGCCAACCCTGGGAGTTCTCGGGGGTCACAGAAGTGAGGACTCTCTGTATTACCAATCTGGATGACCAAGGTGCAGTATGAAGGTATGATGAGGACCTCCAGATTGGATGTGCCCATAGACATGACATGGCAGTCTCCCAATACACCTTGTGAGAACTAGCATCACCGGTAGAGCTTTTACAGCACACAGCCAATCGCTTTCTTCTTTTTTAAAGGCCTTTTAGCCCAATTTCATTTAAAGGAAAGTTCCATGCAATATATGTTTCCCACGCAGGGGTATCTGAAGGGAAATATATGTTTTTTTAGGTCTGTCATTTTGTTTTCCCCCCAACTCCATTCTATATTTTCTACTAACATGTTGATTAATTGTTTTGTATTATACCCAGAATGAGTTAATGAAAATATGCTGTCAGTTATGTGTTATAGAACTGTGCTCACAATATTCTTCTATTTCTAGCTTAGCCTTGGTAGAGGCAGGGATAGTATCCAATTATTTCTTTGTACTAACAGCACCTGTTTCTGTTATGATATAATTAAAAGTCAAATACTTCTGTCCCATGGGAAAATAATTGTTGGATACTTGTAACTGATTTCAAGGCCTGAGAAAGTCATGTTCATAGCCTTGACAAGTATCTAGCGAGATTCTATTGTATGTAGTAGATAAGTGTTTTAAAACAATGTAGAAACTTTTATTCCTGGGAAAGTTAAACTCCGCTTCTCATCACTTTTCAGAATTGACGTCAATGTTGTCTTTTTGTATTCAGCCAATCAATTACTGACAACTCAGCTTTTTGATACTCTGTGCCCCCCACCTTTCTTTTTTCTGTTATATTAATTTTCTTCCCGCTAATAAACTTGAGAGATTGATTTCAACTATCACTGTGTGTATGTCTGTTGTCTTTTCTGAGATGAAGTCAATCTCCCCGACGCGTCGTACCCTCAGCAGCCTGATAAAGACTGATAGCCAGGGGCTATGGACAACCTTTCAATTGGAGGTTCCACCGAGATCGGGAGGTCAACCCGTTTGCGGTCACCCGGTAAGATAAACAAAGTCTGTCTGTCTGTCCGGCTGTCCGTGGGCTCTGACTAAACTCTCGATCTCTGAACTGTGACAGGAGTATTCCGGGAATACTTCATTGAGTCTCCGGGAGACTCAGATAAGGAAAGGTGATTTATGTAGACGGGGTCTACATTTCAAATATCTAGATGGGGTCTAGGTACATTACAGAGTCTTAACTAGTCTGTTGAGGGTAACCAACTTTCTTTTCTTTGCTTCTATCATCAAATGCATAGAGTATAAGATAATTTGTTTATGCAAATAAGTGAACCCGGTTGGTAAGTGAACGGGTCAAAGTCATTGAAATAGAGTCAATATTTAAGTTCTTATTGTCGATCTTTTGTTGAGAGTGATAAGTGGTTATGAGTCACTAGACCCGCTCTGTACTGTCAGCTCCGTACTGTCAGAATATATCTTTCCTTCTCCAAAGAGGACGTGAATTTTTATTGCAGCACAGCAGCAAATCCAACCCACAGCCCCATCCCCTGTCCCAGTCCAGGATGCGGTGGAAGACCAACCTGAACCCCCACCCAAGGAACTCCTGATTCCACACAGAATAAGGAAACTTTTTTCTGCTGAAGGATTAAAAGAGATATCAGGGTCCCTATTAGTAGACTTGGCAAATAAAGCAGGAATAGATACAATTTTCAATCCCAGATGGGCAGGTGGAACCAGACACAAAGTGGTGACACAGACCAAGCAATATCCATTTCTCACTGTAGGAGACACGTTATTAATTAAATGTTTGGAAATAGAGGACATTGACTGTATTACAAAACATTGTTCTGTTGGTGTTTGACGTTTCGTTTTTTTACCGCCATACCGTCTGATGCTGAATGTTTTTCAGTAATTGATTTAGCAAATGCATTTTTAGCGTCCTTGTTGATGCAGAGACACAGCCCATTTTTGTTTTCTGTTTAATGCCTCGGGGTTTTTGTAGATTTTTCTGTAGTCTACTCAACTGTTCTCCAGGCCACTCTGAGGGGGTGGTCACCGGACTATGGGTCAGTCCTGCTGCAGTACGCGGATGTCATCTGCCTCTGCAGTCTCACTAAGGGGGCCGGCCTGAGGGATGGGGAGAGTTTGTTGAAATGTTTTTTTGAAGGTGGACACAAAGTGTCAAAGAAAAAACTACAATGGTGTAAAACAAGTGTTGAATTCTCGGCCTTTTGGCTAAGATCAAGTGTAGTATCTGTTCTTATCAGTGTCCAGTGGGGGCGCTCCCGACCATTCTAGCTTTGCGGGGATGGTTGTTGTATAGTACCCTCACTGGAATGATGGGGGTCCGGAAGGCTAGTACCGGAGGGACAGAAACCAGGGAGCGCCACGAGTTAAGCTGGGGCCCCGGGAGTAATTCCTCTGGGAAGACTGGAAAGACCCAGTACCTCCTGATTTGGACGGATCTACCTTGGTCTGGCCAGGGGCTGGGGACGCAAAAAGTCCGCAAACTCAGTGCCCCCTGGGGAAGACGCTCTCAGGGGTGTCACTAGTAACACTTGGGTGTGGGACCCCACGGTGTGAAGATGACACATGGCCACTGTTTTTCACCTCTTTTTGCACAGCGCCCTAAGGACCAGGCCTTTTGGCTACGTTCAGGGCAATTTTTGCTACGGGCCTCAGGGCCTGGTCTGTGCACGATTCGGCACGGTACCACTTTTTTATTTTTTCTTTCTCTTATTTATTACGCACTTACCCACGTTTGTCACTTTTTCTTTGCCTTATGTGTGTGTTTTTCACGGATGGAGGGTGTGGGTCCTCGGGCCTACCCTGAAGTCTAGGGGGAGGATGTGTGGCCATACGGTTCCTTCCTCCCCTGATCCCTAGAGGACTCTTCTCCGGGAGAGTCCCCTTGCCTAGTACTGAATGTCCGGCTTCGGCTGGGCATAGGGAACGGTGGTCCACCAGGCCTTTTGGCCAGGAGGACCAAGTGGGAACCTTGTCCCCGTCAGGAGCTTCGTGCCCCGGGGGATCAGGGTAAGCGGTCCAAGCCCCTTTAGGGGTAGGACACAGCACACCCCTAAGTGCACTTTTTCGTGTGGTGTTTTGCACTTGCACATTTTTTGTGAACACTTACGGGTTTTTACGTTATAGTTGCACGTTTGCGGACTTAAAAAAAAAAAAAAAAAAAGTGTTGAATATCTGGGTTTTGTGTTTACAAAAGGAGGAAAGGAAAGTCAGTCAAAAGAGAGCTGTGGCTCTCCTGAAACTTGCCCGCCCACAAACCAAGAAAGACATGCTCTCCTTTCTTGGAGCCATTGGTTACTGCCGCCAGTGGATACCCGACTGTTCCTATTATGATAAGTCACAACCCAGCAAATGTCAGAAATTGTTACGTGGTCAGATGACATGGTTGATGCATATGTGTACTTGAAAAATGCAATGGTAACTGCCCCTGGCCTTAGCCTTCCTGATTATGTAAAAATGTTTCATGTGTATGCAAGGGACAATTGTAAGACCATGGCTGGTGTACTCGCCCAAGAGCACGGAGGAAGACTTCGCCCTGTAGCTTTTTTCTCAAAAAAATGGTGCCAGTTCAGGTCCAAGGCATGCCTGCGTGTCTCAAAGTGTTGGCATTTTACGCTATGACTGTGGAAATGTCTATGTCATTCACCTTAGGACACCCTATGATATTGCACACTACACATAATGTAGCTATTTTACTAAGATATATACACACTCAACACATGTCCTCCCAACGACTCAGCGGATATGAGGTTATCTTGATGAGCAACCCCATGTTGCATATCAAGTATAGCGCAAACAACCCAGGTCCAGCAATGATCCTAAAGGCACTGTTGGATCTCAAATTGTCAAACGATCTGAAACCCGAGGCTCATGACTGCCTCAAATCCATTGAGGCTAATACTTCACCCAGACTAGATTTATCAAAGATTCCAATCCCAAATGCTGATGTTGTTTTCATAGATGGCTCCTGCACTACGCCAAATGACAAATCCCTTTTCAATCAGCCCAGGTTGCTGAATTGATTGTTTTCACTAGAGTATGTGAACTGTACAAAGATCAGTCTGTCACTATTTACACGGATTCTAAATATGCCTATGGAACAGTGTATGACCATGGTGTATTATGGTTTCTCAAAGGCTACATAGGAGCTGATGAAAAAAGATTGCCCATTCCCAACTAGTAGCCAATTTGCTCAAGGCTCTCACACTTCCCAAGGAATTTGCTGTCATACACAGCAGAGCACCAACCAAAGGGGACGATGATATAACAAAAGGTAACGCTCTAGCAGATTATGAAGCAAAAAAGGTAGCTCAACAACAACTTGCTTTACTGCAGATGCCCACTTTATGCCCATCCTCCCAGATGATTCCCAATTGATCACAACTTTGTAGCAGTCAGTTTCCACAAAGGAGCTCGAAGACTGGTGCTACCCTATTTTACAGAAGAATCCAAAGACTGGATTAATCTGCAAAGAGGGGAAACTATGCACCCCACGGTGTAGCGCCCTGATATACATTGCATAATACCATGGGATAGGACATATAGGATAGAAGGCAACCCTAAAACAACTCCAAAAAGATTTTTATATCACAGGAATGGTGGAGTTAGTACAAGATTATGTGAAAAGATGCATCACATGTATCAGGTGTAACCCAAACAACCCAAATAAAGCCATGCATCAACACCTGTCTCACCCCACAACACCTTTTATACATTTTCAGATTGACTTTACACACATACCCCAAACAAAAGGGAGGACAACAACCAGCTTGTGTGGTCACAGATGTGTTTTCCCAATGGCCAGAAATGTATCCCACAAAAAGAGAACGATGTTATCCGCAAGTTTCCGTTTTTTTTACAGGAAAATACCTACACGTTCCAGGCCGGAGATCGTATTGTGGTGAAACAGCTGACGAGAAACAAGAAACAGCAGGATTTCGCCTATGGACCAGAAACTACGGTCGTAGCAGTAACCAGAACAGCAGTCCTCACTGAACATAGTTCCATCTGGATCCATGCTTCCAGAGCGAAGCTGGTCGAGAAAGGCCCAGGACCAGACCCAAGGAAAACAGGAAAGGAGGTACTAACGGGGGCAGAAAGCCCTGACCTCGAACAGGACAATCAAGGAAAAGGGGGTATTAACGGGGGTAGAAAACCCTGACCCTGAAGAAGATGAACTGCTTCCCCAACTTTAGGCCATGGTTCTGCCACTTTCTCCTGATCATACTGATTTTGTTGGCACCTAGCCATGGTGAAATGTTGATAATACAGGACTCAGGCCACACCATATTGTGGTATAATTCATCAAATACTGAGGTTGCCACCTTTATTATTAATTACTGCCAAAGTGTACAATGTTCCCATAACTCCCACTTACTCTGGTTGTATAATATGTATCATACTGCACATGAAGTTAGCCATGTACAGTGGGGATCGAAAGTTTGGGCACCCCAGCTAAAAATTTGTAATAATGTGCATAAAGAAGCCAAGGAAAGATGGAAAAATCTCCAAAAGGCATCAAATTACAGATTAGACATTCTTATAATATGTCAACAAAAGTTAGATTTTATTTCCATCATTTACACTTTCAAAATAACAGAAAACAAAAAAATGGCGTCTGCAAAAGTTTGGGCACCCTGCAGAATTTATAGCACGCACTGCCCCCTTTGCCAAGCTGAGACCTGCCAGTGTCATGGATTGTTCTCAATCATCGTCCGGGAAGACCAGGTGATGTCAATCTCAAAGGTTTTAAATGCTCAGACTCATCTGACCTTGCCCCAACAATCAGCACCATGGGTTCTTCTAAGCAGTTGTCTAGAAAACTGAAACTGAAAATAGTTGACGCTCACAAAGCTGGAGAAGGCTATAAGAAGATAGCAAAGCGTTTTCAGATGTCAATATCCTCTGTTCGGAATGTAATTAAGAAATGGCAGTCATCAGGAACAGTGAAAGTTAAAGCAAGATCTGGAAGACCAAGAAAAATATCAGACAGAACAGCTCGCAGGATTGTGTGAAAAACAATTCAAAACCCATGTTTGACTGCACGATCCCTCCAGAAAGATCTGGCAGACACTGGAGTTGTGGTACACTATTCCACTATAAAGAGATACTTGTACAAATATGGTCTTCATGGAAGAGTCATCAGAAGAAAACCTCTTCTATGTCCTCACCACAAAAATCATTGTTTGAACTTTGCAAATGAACATATAGACAAGCCTGATGCATTTTGGAAACAAGTGCTGTGGACCGATGAGGTTAAAATTGAACTTTTTGGCCGGAATGAGCAAAGGTATGTTTGGAGAAGAAGGGGCACAGAATTTAATCAAAAGAACCTCTGTCCAACTGTTAATCATGGGGTTGGATCAATCATGCTTTGGGGTTGTGTTGCAGCCAGTGGCACAGGGAACATCTCACGAGTAGAAGGAAAAATGGATTCAATAAAATTTCCGCAAATTTTGGATGGTAACTTGATGCCATCTGTGAAAAAGCTGAAGTTAAAGAGAGGATGGCTTCTACAAATGGATAATGATCCTAAACACACCTCGAAATCCACGGGGGATTACATCAAGAGGCGTAAACTGAAGGTTTTGCCATGGCCTTCACAATCTCCTGACCTCAACATCATTGAAAATCTATATATAGACCTTAAAAGAGCCGTGCGTGACAGACAGCCCAGAAATCTCAAAGAACTGGAAGACTTTTGTAAGGAAGAATGGGCAAAGATACCTCAAACAAGAACTGAAAGACTCTTGGCTGGCTACAAAAAGCGTTTATAAGCTGTGATACTTGCCAAAGGGGGCAGTACAAGATATTAACTCTGCAGGGGGCCCAAACTTTTGCAGACGCCATTTTTTTGTTTTCTGTTATTTTGAAAGTGTAAATGATGGAAATAAAATCTAACTTTTGTTGACATATTATAAGAATGTCTAATCTGTAATTTGATGCCTTTTGGAGATTTTTCCATCTTTCCTTGGCTTCTTTATGCACATTAATACAAATTTTTAGCTGGGGTGCCCAAACTTTCGATCCCCACTGTATATATAGATGCCATAGGGGTACCAAGAGGGGTTCCATACAAGTTCAAGGTCAAAAACCAAGCAGCAACTGGATTTGAGTCTATATTTTTCATTGTCACCGTAAACAAGAACGTTAATTGGATAAATTATATCTCTTATAATCAACAAAGATTTGTTAATTATACTAGGGATGCCCTAAAGGGAACTGCTGAACAATTAGAAGCCATTTCACAGATGACATTCCAGAACAGGATGGCTCTAGATATGATTCTAGCTGAGAAGAGTGGTACATGCAAAATACATAGACATGGTAGACATTTGTTGCACTTACATCCTAGACAACAAAGGCCCAAATGGCAAAGTCACATTAGTCATAAAGAAACTTGAAGACTTGTCTATAGAGTTTAAGAAGAACTCCAGCTTAGACAACTTTTAGGATCAGTATTTTAAGTGGTTCACCACCTGGAAACAGACACTAGTACAGTTTGTTATTATTATCCTGATTATCACTGTTCAACAGGTAAAAAGTTTTGGGCATAAAATTAGCTAATCTTACATAATTTTGGGGTGCTGAAAACGAAAATGACCCTAAAAAATGTTGATTGGCTCTAGTTTCCATGATATATTCCCCCATCTAATGACGTAAGCCATTCAAAATTATGATGCAACTTCAGCTGCATATTGCGCAATTGATACTGGTGACCAATAGAAAATGTCATGTATACTGAGATGATGCAATATTAGCCTTTAATTGCATCACTTCACTGCATAAAAGCTGCAGTATCTGTAGCTGATTGGAGTTCGTCTTTACATTTGGTTTTCTGCTTATATAGGCTACTCAGTAATGCCTCCAACTTGTGTGAATAAAGCAGATAATTTCTGCTATATCTGCGGTGAAATAACTTTTATCTCACAAAAAAAGAGGATAACAGGAATGATTAAGAAAGCCTACAACTTGTATTTTGGCTGCAAGATAGGAGACCAGGACAAGAGCCGGGCACCACATATATGCTGCAATTCTTGTGGGACGGCACTGGAGCAATGGTTGAATGGAAAAAAGGCATCTATGCCTTTCGCTGTGCCAATGATTTGGAGAGAGCCAACAGATCATGTTAGTAATTGTTACTTTTGTATGGTGCCTCCAATTGTAAAAGGGCTAAATAAGAAGAAAAAGTTATCTGTGCACTATCCAAATATTCCATCGGCAATACGTCCAGTTCCTCATGGAGAGGGGCTACCAATTCCTAAAGCCCCAGAATCCTTCGTGGTTGAGTCAAGTGAGGAAGAACCTGAAGCGTGTAGTCACGTGCAGTTGTAAGAGATAGCCCTTTCCTCGAATACAAGAGAAAAGCCAAGAGAAGCAAAACCGACACAAACTGAAGACAAAACTAGTGAGAATCCTAAGTATTAAAATGATTCAACTTAGCTTATGGCTATAATTTTTCTTGGTAATCCTATGCAATATATTATGCCATTTAGGCTTTGTTATGTAGTCATATCACTTGCTTTATATTTGTGGAAAGACATCTATCTATATAATTATTGTGCATTATGTAGTCATTACGCCTATAGTAGAAAACTTTCCGTTTACAGAACAACTAGAGCCAATTGACAAATTTCATTGTTATATTTGAACTCAGAATGTGAAATTCATTAAGAAATGGATCCTTTTGTTTCCAAAACTGGCAAAAAATAAAAATTTGTTGAACAGTGTTATATTAGTTACCATAGGTTTTGTAGTTTGCTGCATTCTCCCGTGTATTAAGAAGCTTATGAACAAAGGTATAGGTATGACTATGTATGAGGAAGAGATCTAAGAACAAACTGCCCCACTGAACCCAAAACCTAAAAAGTACCGCAGTTATCTAGCCAAATATAGAAAGAAGCAGAAAAAGAACAATGTTGTATAAGGGGGAATAAAAATCATGTATGTAAATAATGATTTTAAGAGGGGATTGAAGGGAAATATATGTTTTTTAGGTCTGTCATTTTGTTTCCCTCCAACTCCATTCCATATTTTCTACTAACATGTTGATTAATTGTTTTGTATTATACCCAGAATGAGTTAATGAAAATATGCTGTCAGTTATGTGTTATAGAATTGTACTCACAATATTCTTCTATTTCTAGCTTAGCCTTGGTAGAGGAGATAGTATCCAATTATTTCTTTGTACTAACAGCACCTGTTTCTGTTATGATATAATTAAAAGTCAAATACTTCTGTCCCATGGGAAAATAATTGTTGGATACTTGTAACTAGAGATGAGCGAAGTATTCAAAAATTCGATTCGACTGATTCGGCGAATTCGTGGAAAAATTTCGATTCGAGTCGAATATATTCGCTGCGAATTTAACTTATAAAAGGGTGTTTCTAGGCTTCAGAGAGACTTTATATTAGTGCAGAACACTGTACCTTTAATTTAAATGCCCTTGGAGTCTGCTGGGGAAGAGAAATAATACTGTCAGTCAGTATGACATGCAGATGAGTGCCGTCGATCTTAGAATCACCGCACACTTCACTCATTTGGGCAGTCACGGGGCCAAAACCAGAGTGTGGAGCCACAGTGTGGCGGTGGAGGCAGCAGCAATGGGAGGCCATACAGCACCCTATGACAAAATGGAAACCACCAGCAGTGTGAGGAGACCTGAAAGTGGCACATGGCAGAGTGTGGCGATGGAGACAGCAGCAATGGGAGGCCGTACAGGGACCCATGACACACTCTGGACCTGGCAGCAGCATGAGGAGGCGGTACAGGGGCCCATGACAGATTACGGGCCTGGCAGCAGCATGAGGAGTTGGTACGGGGGCCCATGGCAGATTACGGGCCTGGCAGCAGCAATGGGAGGCCGTACAGGGACCCATGACACACTCTGGACCTGGCAGCAGCATGAGGAGGCGGTACAGGGGCGCATGACAGATTACGAGCCTGGCAGCAGCAACTTGGACAGGAGGACGTTCAATTACTGCACCGTCGGGTGCGTGCTCGCAAACTGTTGTCTCTTGGAAACGGATTCCAAGAAAGACTGCTGACGGAATCCGTGAAGAGGAGTAGCAGGAGAAGGAGCATCTGAACGAGCGGAATATGCCAACAAGCGACAACAGGGGCCCATGACAGATTACGGGCCTGGCAGCAGCATGAGGAGTCGGTACAGGGGCCCATGACAGATTACGGGCCTGGCAGCAGCATGAGGAGGCGGTACAGGGGCCCATGGCAGATTAGGGGCCTGGCAGCAGCTATGGGAGGCCCGTAATCTGCCAGCACCCTATGACAAAAAATGGAACACACCAGCAGTGTGAGGAGACCTGAAAGTGGCACATGTTTGGGGCATGATTCATGGCGGATTTAGTCAGTTGTGTCAGGAACTGGTGGTTTGAAATCCAGACTAATCCACGCCTGATTCATTTTCACAAACGTGAGTCTCTCCACACTTTGGGTGGACAGTCGTGTCCTCCGCGGAGTTGCAATACCTCCTGCCGCACTAAACACGCGCTCCGATGCCACGCTACTGGCCGGGCATGACAGCCTTTCAAGGGCAAATTCAGCTAGTTGGGGCCAAAGGTCAAGTTTCGTTGCCCAGTAGTCAAGGGGATTGTCTACCTCGGTTGGCAGGGTGCTGTCCAAGTAGGCCTAAGCCTGTTGTTTGAGGTCCTGCTCCAGGTCCACCTGATGCTGCTGCTGCTGCTGCGGCTGGTTAGTAGTTTCCTCACTGCGCTGGTGAAGAAAGCTACTCATCATCGACTGCAGACTGAGGCAGCTGCTGCTGGTGGAGCTGCCACTGCTCCTACCACCCCACCCCTCCCCTGCTGCCATGGCAGCGGAACGCGAGCGCACAGGGCCCACAGTGTCTGAGGATGGACCTTGGCGCAGACAGGCAGAGACCAGCTGACTACATAGGTGGTTTTTATAGTACGTTATTTTGGCCTCCTTCTCAGCAGGTGTGAAAAAGGCCACCATTTTTGAACGGTAGCGAGGGTCCAACAAGGTGGACAGCCAAAAGTCATCCCTCTGTCTGATGGTTATTATTCGGCTGTCGGTACACAAGCAAGCGAGCATGCTATGGGCCATTTGTGCCAAGGAATGCGAGGGACTCCCTGCCTCCATCTCCACAGCATACTGCCACGGTGCGTCTGGGTCCTCTGTCTCCTCCTCCTCCTCCTCTACCAGATGCTCCTGCTCCTCCACTCCTGTCCGCTGAGTGGAAAAACCACCCATTTCACTCAATAATTCCTGAGCACCAATGTCCTCCTCTACCTCCTCCTCTTCTTCCTGTCCTGCCCCCACAGGGGTCATGTGGCGTTGAGATCTGTGCGCCACGTCTATCGCACCCTGACCAGCCATTGTTAACAGCATTTGTTCCAGGACGTGCAACAGAGGAATGACGTCGTTCATCCCATAGTCCTGCCGACTCACGAATAGCGTGGCCTCCTCAAAGGGCCTGAGCAAGCGCAGGTGTCACGCATGAGCTGCCAATGGCTGACATCTAAGATACACAGGGGAGTACCTTTATCCGCTTTTAACATCAGGAAATCTGTGATGGCCTTTTGCTGTTCGTAAAGGCGGTCTAACATATGTAGGGTTGAATTCCACCTTGTTGCAACGTCACAGCATGAGGAGTCGGTACGGGGGCCCATGGAAGATTACGCGCCTGGCAGCAGCAATGGGAGGCCCGTAATCTGCCAGCACCCTATGTCAAAAAATTCAACACACCAGCAGTGTGAGGAGACCTGAAAGTGGCACATGGCAGAGTGTGGCGATGGAGACAGCAGCAATGGGAGGCCGTACAGGGACCCATGAGAGACTCTGGACCTGGCAGCAGCATGAGGAGGCGGTATAGGGGCCCATGGCAGATTAGGGGCCTGGCAGCAGCTATAGGAGGCCCGTAATCTGCCAGCACCCTATGTCAAAAAATTGAACACACCAGCAGTGTGAGGAGACCTGAAAGTGGCACATGGCATGAGACACTGTGGACCTGGCAGCAGCATGAGGAGGCGGTACAGGGGCCCATGGCAGATTAGGGGCCTGGCAGCAGCTATGGGAGGCCCGTAATCTGCCAGCACCCAATGTCAAAAAATGGAACACACCAGCAGTGTGAGGAGACCTGAAAGTGGCACATGGCAGAGTGTGGTGATGGAGACAACAGCAATGGGAGGCCGTACAGGGACCCATGACAGACTCTGGACTTGGCAGCAGCATGAGGAGGCGGTATAGGGGCCCATGGCAGATTAGGGGCCTGGCAGCAGCTATGGGAGGCCCGTAATCTGCCAGCACCCTATGTCAAAAAATTCAACACACCAGCAGTGTGAGGAGACCTGAAAGTGGCACATGGCAGAGTGTGGCGATGGAGACAGCAGCAATGGGAGGCCGTACAGGGAGCCATGACAGACTCTGGACTTGGCAGCAGCATGAGGAGGCGGTATAGGGGCCCATGGCAGATTAGGGGCCTGGCAGCAGCTATGGGAGGCCCGTAATCTGCCAGCACCCTATGTCAAAAAATTCAACACACCAGCAGTGTGAGGAGACCAGAAAGTGGCACATGGCATGAGACACTGTGGACCTGGCAGCAGCATGAGGAGGCGGTACAGGGGCCCATGGCAGATTAGGGGCCTGGCAGCAGCTATGGGAGGCCCGTAATCTGCCAGCACCCAATGTCAAAAAATGGAACACACCAGCAGTGTGAGGAGACCTGAAAGTGGCACATGGCAGAGTGTGGCGATGGAGACAACAGCAATGGGAGGCCGTACAGGGACCCATGACAGACTCTGGACTTGGCAGCAGCATGAGGAGGCGGTATAGGGGCCCATGGCAGATTAGGGGCCTGGCAGCAGCTATGGGAGGCCCGTAATCTGCCAGCACCCTATGACAAAAAATTCAACACACCAGCAGTGTGAGGAGACCTGAAAGTGGCACATGGCATGAGACACTGTGGACCTGGCAGCAGCATGAGGAGGCGGTTCAGGGGCCCATGGCAGATTAGGGGCCTGGCAGCAGCTATGGGAGGCCCGTAATCTGCCAGCACCCAATGTCAAAAAATTCAACACACCAGCAGTGTGAGGAGACCTGAAAGTGGCACATGGCAGAGTGTGGCGATGGAGACAGCAGCAATGGGAGGCCGTACAGGGACCCATGACAGACTCTGGACTTGGCAGCAGCATGAGGAGGCGGTATAGGGGCCCATGGAAGATTAGGGGCCTGGCAGCAGCTATGGGAGGCCCGTAATCTGCCAGCACCCTATGTCAAAAAATTCAAAACACCAGCAGTGTGAGGAGACCTGAAAGTGGCACACGGCATGAGACACTGTGGACCTGGCAGCAGCATGAGGAGGCGGTACAGGGGCCCATGGCAGATTAGGGGCCTGGCAGCAGCTATAGGAGGCCCGTAATCTGCCAGCACCCTATGACAAAAAATGGAACACACCAGCAGTGTGAGGAGACCTGAAAGTGGCACATGGCAGGGGCATGATTCATGGCGGATTTAGTCAGTTGTGTCAGGAACTGGTGGTTTGAAATCCAGACTAATCCACGCCTGATTCATTTTCACAAACGTGAGTCTCTCCACACTTTGGGTGGACAGTCGTGTCCTCCGCGGAGTTACAATACCTCCTGCCGCACTAAACACGCGCTCCGATGCCACGCTACTGGCCGGGCATGACAGCCTTTCAAGGGCAAATTCAGCTAGTTGGGGCCAAAGGTCAAGTTTCGTTGCCCAGTAGTCAAGGGGATTGTCTACCTCGGTTGGCAGGGTGCTGTCCAAGTAGGCCCAAGCCTGTTGTTTGAGGTCCTGCTCCAGGTCCACCTGATGCTGCTGCTGCTGCGGCTGGTTACTAGTTTCCTCACTGCGCTGGTGAAGAAAGCTACTCATCATCGACTGCAGACTGAGTCAGCCACTGCTGGTGGAGCTGCCACTGCTCCTACCACCCCACCCCTCCTTTGCTGCCATGGCAGCGGAACGTGAGCGCACAGGGCCCACAGTGTCTGAGGATGGACGTTGGCGCACAAAGGCAGAGACCAACTGACTACATAGGTGGTTTTTATAGTACGTTATTTTGGCCTCCCTCTCAGCAGGTGTGAAAAAGGCCACCATTTTTGAACGGTAGCGAGGGTCCAACAAGGTGGACAGCCAAAAGTCATCCCTCTGTCTGATGGTTCTTATTCGGCTGTCGCTACGCAAGCAACCGAGCATGCTATGGGCCATTTGTGCCAAGGAATGCGAGGGACTCCCTGACTCCATCTCCACAGCATACTGCCACGGTGCGTCTGGGTCCTCTGTCTCCTCCTCCTCTACCAGATGCTCCTGCTCCTCCACTCCTGTCCGCTGAGTGGAAAAACCACCCATTTCACTCAATAATTCCTGAGCACAAATGTCCTCCTCTACCTCCTCCTCTTCTTCCTGTCCTGCCCCCACAGGGGACATGTGGCGTTGAGATCTGTGCGCCACGTCTACCGCACCCTGACCAGCCATTGTTAACAGCATTTGTTCCAGGACGTGCAACAGAGGAATGACGTCGTTCATCCCATAGTCCTGCCGACTCACGAATAGCGTGGCCTCCTCAAAGGGCCTGAGCAAGCGGCAGGTGTCACGCATGAGCTGCCAATGGCTGACATCGAAGTTACACAGGGGAGTACCTTTATCCGCTTGTAACATCATGAAATCGGTGATGGCCTTTCGCTGTTCGTAAAGGCGGTCTACCATGTGTAGGGTTGAATTCCACCTTGTTGCAACGTCGCAGATCAGGCGATGCTGTGGAATTCCGTTCTGCCGCTGCAGCTCAAGGAGGGTGTGCTTTGCGGTGTAGGAATGGCTGAAATGCATGCAAGGTTTACGTGACATTTTAAGGATGTCTTGCAGTGGGATGGTGGATTTTAGGAACCGCTTGACAACCAGATTGAACACGTGAGCCATGCATGGCGCATGGCACAACCTTCCTTGACGCAGAGCAGACACCATGTTCTTTCCGTTGTCGGTCAACATGGTTCCGATTTTCAGTTTGCGCGGAGACAGCCACCTGTCAATTTCTCTGTTCATTACACTGAGAAGTTCCTCCCCTGTGTGACTACGTTCGCCTGGACCTGGCAGCAGCATGAGGAGGCGCTATAGGGGCCCATGGAAGATTAGGGGCCTGGCAGCAGCTATGGGAGGCCCGTAATCTGCCAGCACCCAATGTCAAAAAATTCAACACACCAGCAGTGTGAGGAGACCTGAAAGTGGCACATGGCAGAGTGTGGCGATGGAGACAGCAGCAATGGGAGGCCGTACAGGGACCCATGACAGACTCTGGACTTGGCAGCAGCATGAGGAGGCGGTATAGGGGCCCATGGCAGATTAGGGGCCTGGCAGAAGCTATGGGAGGCCCGTAATCTGCCAGCACCCTATGTCAAAATATTCAACACACCAGCAGTGTGAGGAGACCTGAAAGTGGCACATGGCAGAGTGTAGCGATGGAGACAGCAGCAATGGGAGGCCGTACAGGGACCCATGACAGACTCTGGACTTGGCAGCAGCATGAGGAGGCGGTATAGGGGCCCATGGCAGATTAGGGGCCTGGCAGCAGCTATGGGAGGCCCGTAATCTGCCAGCACCCTATGTCAAAAAATTCAACACACCAGCTGTGTGAGGAGACCTGAAAGTGGCACATGGCATGAGACACTGTGGACCTGGCAGCAGCATGAGGAGGCGGTACAGGGGCCCATGGCAGATTAGGGGCCTGGCAGCAGCTATGGGAGGCCCGTAATCTGCCAGCACCCAATGTCAAAAAATTCAACACACCAGCAGTGTGAGGAGACCTGAAAGTGGCACATGGCAGAGTGTGGCGATGGAGACAGCAGCAATGGGAGGCCGTACAGGGACCCATGAGAGACTCTGGACCTGGCAGAAGCATGAGGAGGCGGTATAGGGGCCCATGGCAGATTAGGGGCCTGGCAGCAGCTATGGGAGGCCCATAATCTGCCAGCACCCTATGTCAAAAAATTCAACACACCAGCAGTGTGATGAGACCTGAAAGTGGCACACGGCATGAGACACTGTGGACCTGGCAGCAGCATGAGGAGGCGGTACAGGGGCCCATGGCAGATTAGGGGCCTGGCAGCAGCTATAGGAGGCCCGTAATCTGCCAGCACCCTATGACAAAAAATGGAACACACCAGCTGTGTGTGGAGACCTGAAAGTGGCACATGGCAGGGGCATGATTCATGGCGGATTTAGTCAGTTGTGTCAGGAACTGGTGGTTTGAAATCCAGACTAATCCACGCCTGATTCATTTTCACAAACGTGAGTCTCTCCACACTTTGGGTGGACAGTCGTGTCCTCCGCGGAGTTACAATACCTCCTGCCGCACTAAACACGCGCTCCGATGCCACGCTACTGGCCGGGCATGACAGCCTTTCAAGGGCAAATTCAGCTAGTTGGGGCCAAAGGTCAAGTTTCGTTGCCCAGTAGTCAAGGGGATTGTCTACCTCGGTTGGCAGGGTGCTGTCCAAGTAGGCCCAAGCCTGTTGTTTGAGGTCCTGCTCCAGGTCCACCTGATGCTGCTGCTGCTGCGGCTGGTTACTAGTTTCCTCACTGCGCTGGTGAAGAAAGCTACTCATCATCGACTGCAGACTGAGTCAGCCGCTGCTGGTGGAGCTGCCACTGCTCCTACCACCCCACCCCTCCTTTGGTGCCATGGCAGCGGAACGCGAGCGCACAGGGCCCACAGTGTCTGAGGATGGACATTGGCGCACAAAGGCAGAGACCAACTGACTACATAGGTGGTTTTTATAGTACGTTATTTTGGCCTCCCTCTCAGCAGGTGTGAAAAAGGCCACCATTTTTGAATGGTAGCGAGGGTCCAACAAGGTGGACAGCCAAAAGTCATCCCTCTGTCTGATGGTTCTTATTCGGCTGTCGCTACGCAAGCAACTGAGCATGCTATGGGCCATTTGTGCCAAGGAATGCGAGGGACTCCCTGCCTCCATCTCCACAGCATACTGCCACGGTGCGTCTGGGTCCTCTGTCTCCTCCTCCTCTACCAGATGCTCCTGCTCCTCCACTCCTGTCCACTGAGTGGAAAAACCACCCATTTCACTCAATAATTCCTGAGCACAAATGTCCTCCTCTACCTCCTCCTCTTCTTCCTGTCCTGCCCCCACAGGGGTCATGTGGCGTTGATATCTGTGCGCCACGTCTACCGCACCCTGACCAGCCATTGTTAACAGCATTTGTTCCAGGACGTGCAACAGAGGAATGACGTCGTTCATCCCATAGTCCTGCCGACTCACGAATAGCGTGGCCTCCTCAAAGGGCCTGAGCAAGCGGCAGGTGTCACGCATGAGCTGCCAATGGCTGACATCGAAGTTACACAGGGGAGTACCTTTATCCGCTTGTAACATCATGAAATCGGTGATGGCCTTTCGCTGCTCGTAAAGGCGGTCTAACATGTGTAGGGTTGAATTCCACCTTGTTGCAACGTCGCAGATCAGGCGATGCTGTGGAATTCCGTTCTGCCGCTGCAGCTCAAGGAGGGTGTGCTTTGCGGTGTAGGAATGGCTGAAATGCATGCAAGGTTTACGTGACATTTTAAGGATGTCTTGCAGTGGGATGGTGGATTTTAGGAACCGCTTGACAACCAGATTGAACACGTGAGCCATGCATGGCGCATGGCACAACCTTCCTTGACGCAGAGCAGACACCATGTTCTTTCCGTTGTCGGTCAACATGGTTCCGATTTTCAGTTTGCGCGGAGACAGCCATCTGTCGATTTCTCTGTTCATTACACTGAGAAGTTCCTCCCCTGTGTGACTACGTTCGCCTGGACCTGGCAGCAGCATGAGGAGGCGCTATAGGGGCCCATGGCAGATTAGGGGCCTGGCAGCAGCTATGGGAGGCCCGTAATCTGCCAGCACCCTATGTCAAAAAAATTGAACACACCAGCAGTGTGTGAGGAGACCTGAAAGTGGCACATGGCAGAGTGTGGCGATGGAGACAGCAGCAATGGGAGGCCGTACAGGGACCCATGAGACACTCTGGACCTGGCAGCAGCATGAGGAGGCGCTATAGGGGCCCATGGCAGATTAGGGGCCTGGCAGCAGCTATGGGAGGCCCGTAATCTGCCAGCACCCTATGTCAAAAAATGGAACACACCAGCAGTGTGTGAGGAGACCTGAAAGTGGCACATGGCAGAGTGTGGCGATGGAGACAGCAGCAATGGGAGGCCGTACAGGGACCCATGAGAGACTCTGGACTTCGCAGCAGCATGAGGAGGCGGTATAGGGGCCCATGGCAGATTAGGGGCCTGGCAGCAGCTATGGGAGGCCCGTAATCTGCCAGCACCCTATGACAAAAAATGGAACACACCAGCAGTGTGTGAGGAGACCTGAAAGTGGCACACGGCATGAGACACTGTGGACCTGGCAGCAGCATGAGGAGGCGGTTCAGGGGCCCATGGCAGATTAAGGGCCTGGCAGCAGCTATGGGAGGCCCGTAATCTGCCAGCACCCTATGTCAAAAAATGGAACACACCAGCAGTGTGTGAGGAGACCTGAAAGTGGCACATGGCAGAGTGTGGCGATGGAGACAGCAGCAATGGGAGGCCGTACAGGGACCCATGAGAGACTCTGGACTTGGCAGCAGCATGAGGAGGCGGTATAGGGGCCCATGGCAGATTAGGGGCCTGGCAGCAGCTATGGGAGGCCCGTAATCTGCCAGCACCCTATGACAAAAAATGGAACACACCAGCAGTGTGTGAGGAGACCTGAAAGTGGCACATGCCATGAGACACTGTGGACCTGGCAGCAGCATGAGGAGGCGGTTCAGGGGCCCATGGCAGATTAGGGGCCTGGCAGCAGCTATGGGAGGCCCGTAATCTGCCAGCACCCTATGACAAAAAATGGAACACACCAGCAGTGTGAGGAGACCTGAAAGTGGCACATGGCAGAGTGTGGCGATGGAGACAGCAGCAATGGGAGTCCGTACAGGGACCCATGAGACACTCTGGACCTGGCAGCAGCATGAGGAGGCGCTATAGGGGCCCATGGCAGATTAGGGGCCTGGCAGCAGCTATGGGAGGCCCGTATTCTGCCAGCACCCTATGTCAAAAAAATTGAACACACCAGCAGTGTGTGAGGAGACCTGAAAGTGGCACATGGCAGAGTGTGGCGATGGAGACAGCAGCAATGGGAGGCCGTACAGGGACCCATGAGACACTCTAGACCTGGCAGCAGCATGAGGAGGCGCTATAGGGGCCCATGGCAGATTAGGGGCCTGGCAGCAGCTATGGGAGGCCCGTAATCTGCCAGCACCCTATGTCAAAAAATGGAACACACCAGCAGTGTGTGAGGAGACCTGAAAGTGGCACATGGCAGAGTGTGGCGATGGAGACAGCAGCAATGGGAGGCCGTACAGGGACCCATGAGAGACTCTGGACTTCGCAGCAGCATGAGGAGGCGGTATAGGGGCCCATGGCAGATTAGGGGCCTGGCAGCAGCTATGGGAGGCCCGTAATCTGCCAGCACCCTATGACAAAAAATGGAACACACCAGCAGTGTGAGGAGACCTGAAAGTGGCACATGGCAGAGTGTGGCGATGGAGACAGCAGCAATGGGAGGCCGTACAGGGACCCATGAGACACTCTGGACCTGGCAGCAGCATGAGGAGGCGCTATAGGGGCCCATGGCAGATTAGGGGCCTGGCAGCAGCTATGGGAGGCCCGTATTCTGCCAGCACCCTATGTCAAAAAAGTTGAACACACCAGCAGTGTGTGAGGAGACCTGAAAGTGGCACATGGCAGAGTGTGGCGATGGAGACAGCAGCAATGGGAGGCCGTACAGGGAACCATGAGACCCTCTGGACCTGGCAGCAGCATGAGGAGGCGCTATAGGGGCCCATGGCAGATTAGGGGCCTGGTAGCAGCTATGGGAGGCCCGTAATCTGCCAGCACCCTATGTCAAAAAATGGAACACACCAGCAGTGTGTGAGGAGACCTGAAAGTGGCACATGGCAGAGTGTGGCGATGGAGACAGCAGCAATGGGAGGCCGTACAGGGACCCATGAGAGACTCTGGACTTCGCAGCAGCATGAGGAGGCGGTATAGGGGCCCATGGCAGATTAGGGGCCTGGCAGCAGCTATGGGAGGCCCGTAATCTGCCAGCACCCTATGACAAAAAATGGAACACACCAGCAGTGTGTGAGGAGACCTGAAAGTGGCACATGGCAGAGTGTGGCGATGGAGACAACCCACCGACTGTTTTGCTCGCTGCCAAGCTGGCACCCTCTTCTCCTGATGATGCGGAAGAAATTGCCTGATGACGACGAGGCTGCCAAGTGCGATCAGCCTCATCATCATCAATTAGGGTCTCCGCGTCACTACTAGCCCCCTCAGCTGCGTGTGGGTCAGGAGACAGACCTGTCTCTAGACCGGCTACCGAGCCACTCTCCTCGCCACTACTTCTTCGCCTGGCTGCTGAAGAGGCGGATGTCTCCCCCCGTTCCTGACCGCCCTCTGTTAGCTCTTCCTCACTGTACTGGATGACACCGGGAGCACTGGCCTCTGGCTGCGAATAGTGCTGCCTCGACCCCTTCCTCTGCTGCCACGTCTGCTCGCTCCTAAAACATTGCCTCCTCTGCCACTCCTCTGCATGTTGTCTGACATACTCTTTAATTCAACGATTCTGTGTCCCTGAGTAACAATTCTGTGTCTGTCCCTGAGTAACAATTCTGTGTCCCTGAGTAACGTTTCTGTGGCCCTAAGTAACAGTTCTGTGGCCCTCAGTAACAATTCTGTGTCCCTCAGTAACAATTCTGTGTCTGTCCCTGAGTAACAATTCTGTGTCTGTCCCTGAGTAACAATTCTGTGTCCCTGAGTAACAATTCTGTGTCCCTCAGTAACAATTCTGTGTCCCTCAGTAACAATTCTGTGTCCCTCAGTAACAATTCTGTTTCCCTCAGTAACAATTCTGTGTCCCTGAGTAACAATTCTGTGTCCCTGAGCAACAATTCTGTGTCTGTCCCTGAGTAACAATTCTGTGTCTGTCCCTGAGTAACAATTCTGTGTCCCTAAGTAACGTTTCTGTTGCCCTAAGTAACGTTTCTGTGGCCCTAAGTAACGTTTCTGTGGCCCTAAGTAACGTTTCTGTGGCCCTAAGTAACGATTCTGTGGCCCTCAGTAACAATTCTGTGTCCCTCAGTAACAATTCTGTGTCCCTCAGTAACAATTCTGTGTCCCTCAGTAACAATTCTGTGTCTGTCCCTGAGTAAGAATTCTGTGTCTGTCCCTGATTAACAATTCTGTGTCCCTGAGTAATGTTTCTGTGGCCCTAAGTAACAGTTCTGTGGCCCTCAGTAACAATTCTGTGTCCCTCAGTAACAATTCTGTGTCCCTCAGTAACAATTCTGTGTCCCTCAGTAACAATTCTGTGTCTGTCCCTGAGTAACAATTCGGTGTCTGTCCCTGAGTAACAATTCTGTGTCCCTGAGTAACGTTTCTGTGTCCCTAAGTAACAGTTCTGTGGCCCTCAGTAACAATTCTGTGTCCCTCAGTAACAATTCTGTGTCAGTCCCTGAGTAACAATTCTGTGTCTGTCCCTGAGTAACAATTCTGTGTCCCTCAGTAACAATTCTGTGTCCCTCAGTAACAATTCTGTGTCCCTCAGTAACAATTCTGTGTCTGTCCCTCAGTAACAATTCTGTGTCTGTCCCTGATTAACAATTCTGTGTCCCTGAGTAACGTTTCTGTGGCCCTAAGTAACAGTTCTGTGGCCCTCAGTAACAATTCTGTGTCCCTCAGTAACAATTCTGTGTCCCTCAGTAACAATTCTGTGTCCCTCAGTAACAATTCTGTGTCTGTCCCTGAGTAACAATTCTGTGTCTGTCCCTGAGTAACAATTCTGTGTCTGTCCCTGAGTAACAATTCTGTGTCCCTGAGTAACGTTTCTGTGGCCCTAAGTAACAGTTCTGTGGCCCTCAGTAACAATTCTGTGTCCCTCAGTAACAATTCTGTGTCTGTCCCTGAGTAACAATTCTGTGTCTGTCCCTGAGTAACAATTCTGTGTCCCTCAGTAACAATTCTGTGTCCCTCAGTAACAATTCTGTGTCCCTCAGTAACAATTCTGTGTCCCTGAGTAACAATTCTGTGTCCCTCAGTAACAATTCTGTGTCCCTCAGTAACAATTCTGTGTCCCTCAGTAACAATTCTGTGTCTGTCCCTGAGTAACAATTCTGTGTCTGTCCCTGAGTAAGAATTCTGTGTCTGTCCCTGAGTAACAATTCTGTGGCCCTAAGTAACGTTTCTGTGGCCCTAATAAGGTTTCTGTGGCCCTAAGTAACGATTCTGTGGCCCTAAGTAACGTTTCTGTGGCCCTAAGTAACGTTTCTGTTGCCCTAAGTAACGTTTCTGTGGCCCTAAGTAACGGTTCTGTGTCCCTCAGTAACAATTCTGTGTCTGTCCCTAAGTAACAATTCTGTGGCCCTAAGTAAAGTTTCTGTGGCCATAAGTAACGTTTCTGTGTCCCTAAGTAACGATTCTGTGGCCCTAAGTAACGATTCTGTGGCCCTAAGTAACGTTTCTGTAGCCCTAAGTAACGTTTCTGTAGCCCTAAGTAACGTTTCTGTGGCCCTAAGTAACGGTTCTGTGGCCCTCAGTAACAATTCTGTGGCCCTCAGTAACAATTCTGTGTCTGGCCCTAAGTAACAATTCTGTGGCCCTAAGTAACGTTTCTGTGGCCCTAAGTAACGTTTCTGTGGCCCTAAGTAACGTTTCTGTGGCCCTAAGTAACGATTCTGTGGCCCTAAGTAACGATTCTGTGGCCCTCAGTAACAAATCTGTGTCCCTCAGTAACAATTCTGTGTCTGTCCCTAAATCACGTTTCTGTGGCCCTAAGTAACGGTTCTGTGGCCCTAAGTAACGGTTCTGTGGCCCTCAGTAACAATTCTGTGTCCCTCAATAACAATTCTGTGTCTGTCCCTAAGTAACAATTCTGTGGCCCTAAGTAACGATTCTGTGGCCCTCAGTAACAAATCTGTGTCCCTCAGTAACAATTCTGTGTCTGTCCCTAAATAACAATTCTGTGGCCCTAAGTAACGTTTCTGTGGCCCTAAGTAACGGTTCTGTGGCCCTCAGTAACAATTCTGTGTCCCTCAATAACAATTCTGTGTCTGTCCCTAAGTAACAATTCTGTGGCCCTAAGTAACGTTTCTGTGGCCCTAAGTAACGATTCTGTGGCCCTCAGTAACAAATCTGTGTCCCTCACTAACAATTCTGTGTCTGTCCCTAAGTAAAAATTCTGTGGCCCTAAGTAACGATTCTGTGGCCCTCAGTAACAATTCTGTGTCTGTCCCTAAGTAACAATTCTGTGGCCCTAAGTAACGTTTCTGTGGCCCTAAGTAACGATTCTGTGGCCCTCAGTAACAAATCTGTGTCCCTCACTAACAATTCTGTGTCTGTCCCTAAGTAACAATTCTGTGGCCCTAAGTAACGTTTCTGTGGCCCTAAGTAACGATTCTGTGGCCCTCAGTAACAAATCTGTGTCCCTCACTAACAATTCTGTGTCTGTCCCTAAGTAACAATTCTGTGGCCCTAAGTAACGATTCTGTGGCCCTCAGTAACAATTCTGTATCCCTCAGTAACAATTCTGTCTGTCCCTGAGTAACAATTCTGTGTCCCTAAGTAACGTTTCTGTGGCCCTAACTAACGATTCTGTGGCCCTAAGTAAACATTTCTGTGGCCCTATGTAACGATTCTGTGGCCCTAACTAACGTTTCTCTGTGGCCCTAAGTAACGTTTCTCTGTCCCTAACTCTCTCCCTGCATACAGCCAGGTCTCTGCCTCTGTTGAATGACTGGAGGCAAATGGAGAATTCTAAAATGGCCGCAATTTATAGCTCGACCATTACACAGTGCTGGCTGGCTGGCTGCTGATTGGCTAATGCGATCACGTCATGAATGAATGCATTATGGGTCAGCGCGCCTTGTCTGCGCGCCTTCCCAGACATCCCCGCTCCGTCGCCGCACATGTCGCCGCCATTTTAGGAAAAATTTCGAAATTTTCCTAATATTCGAAACGAATTCCACTTCGCCTACTTCGATTCGCTCATCTCTACTTGTAACTGATTTCAAGGCCTGAGAAAGTCATGTTCATAGCCTTGACAAGTATCTAGCGAGATTCTATTGTATGTAGTAGATAAGTGTTTTAAAACAATGTAGAAACTTTTATTCCTGGGAAAGTTAAACTCCACTTCTCATCACTTTTCAGAATTGACGTCAATGTTGTCTTTTTGTATTCAGCCAATCAATTACTGACAGCTCAGCTTTTTGATACTCTGTGCCCCCCACCTTTCTTTTTTCTGTTATATTAATTTTCTTCCCGCTAATAAACTTGAGAGATTGATTTCAACTATCACTGTGTGTATGTCTGTTTTTTTCTGAGATGAAGTCAATCTCCCCGACGCGTCGTACCCTCAGCAGCCTGATAAAGACTGATAGCCAGGGGCTATCGACAACCTTTCAGTATCCACCGTCAATGCAAACGAAACAAATAGCCTCCTGGCTCTCTCAGGTATACAGCCCCCTTGCTGCTCTGGCTCCCACCTCTCCTAGGTGGAGCCCTCCTGACTCCTGGGCAATGACTTCCTGTCTGTCGGGGTGGAGCCCAGAACCATGGTTTGGCCTCTACAAAAAGGCCTGCACACACCTGTACAATTAGTGTGCTGGGGGTTCTGAAAACACGGACCCAGGATTGGAAATTTCATCCTGCCCAAATCACTCCGAAATCTCCAGGCCCCAGGTCCCAAAATGGGCTTTACAAATCAACAAAGAAACTAAAAACCAGTTTCCCCTGCATTACGCAAACAGCCTGGAGCCCCTCAACCTGTATAGCTGAGAACCCTGAGTTATAACCTCGATTTAGACCGTGGCAGGATGCCAGATACCGCACTGCCACAACCTATAAAAATGTAATGTCTATAATTCAACCTCTCGTATTCCCGACTGACTGTTCTCGGGGGACAACCTCGGGGGGACAACCTCAGGGGACAACCTCTCGTAGTCCCGAGTGTTTTCGGGGGAACAACCTCAGGGGACAACCTCAGGGGCAACCTCAGGGGACAACCTCTCGTAGTCCCAACTGACTGTTCTCGGGGAACAACCTCAGGGGACAACCTCAGGGGACAACCTCTCGTAGTCCCGACTGACTGTTCTCGGGGAACAACCTCAGGGGACAACCTCAGGGGACAACCTCTCGTAGTCCCGAGTGTTCTCGGGGAACAACCTCGGGGGACAACCTCGGGGGCAACCTCAGGGGACAACCTCTCGTAGTCCCGACTGACTGTTCCCGGGAAACAACCTCAGAGGACAACCTCAGGGGACAACCTCTCGTAGTCCCGACTGACTGTTCTCGGGGAACAACCTCGGGGGAGAACCTCAGGGGACAACCTCTCGTAGTCCCGAGTGTTCTCGGGGAACAACCTCGGGGGACAACCTCGGGGGCAACCTCAGGGGACAACCTCTCGTAGTCCCGACTGACTGTTCTCAGGGAACAACCTCAGGGGACAACCTCAGGGGACAACCTCTCGTAGTCCCGACTGACTGTTCTCGGGGAACAACCTCGGGGGACAACCTCAGGGGACAACCTCTCGTAGTCCCGACTGACTGTTCTCGGGAAACAATCTCAGGGGAAAACCTCAAGGGACAACCTCTCGTAGTCCTGACTGACTGTTCTCGGGGGAAAACCTCGGGGGGACAACCTCAGGGGACAACCTCTTGTAGTCCCGATTGACTGTTCTCGGGGGGACAACATATTTGGACGGGTAAGAAACCTTGATTTAGCCTCAAAAATTGAACTGAGAAAAAGAGGCCAGTCCAGTGTCTGGGTGGGAGTCTGCCAAACCAAGAATTCTGTCTTGTCCAGCAGTATCGATCCCTGATGAGGAGAACCCTTTAGAAACCTGTGGATCCCTGGACAGGCGAGTGCTTCTTTTTCAACACAACAAACACTTTTGTCCTGCGCTAGGAATGGACTCAGTTGTTCTGTTAGTCCATCCTGCTCAGATGCTCACACACTGTAGTTAGTAGGAGACATTTTTATTAGGTGCTCCTAGCTGCCATTATACATGTGTCTGCCCTAGAACTACAACCAAAGAGAGGCAATAACACAGTTGTACCAGTATGTAAGTAGTGAGACCCCTAGAGGCCATACACAGCATATAACATATTGCTACATCAGTAGACCCAATAGGGATGTTCTGGAATATTCTGGAATAGGCACTGCTTGCTGCCCTCTACAGACCGGGGTGGTCCAAAAACACTAGATGCAAATGGAGAAACAAAAAAAAAAAAGTGCCCCTTTTTAAAAGGTCATCAGATGCAGTATTTGTAGTTACTGAAGTTTATTTTTTTCTTAAGACTAAAGATCTTCTTTAAGGTTCAGTGCCTACAGAGATGAATAACTTGCTATGGGCATCAAAAGATGTATGCATGGGGTCCATACTACGAGGAACGAGGTCCATACCCCGCATTCACTATATTCTCTCTCCCCGGACCCCGCATTCACTATATCCGCTCTCCCCGGACCCCGCATTCCCTATATCCGCTCTCCCCGGACCCCGCATTCCCTATATCCGCTCTCCCAGGACCCCGCATTCACTATATCCGCTCTCCCCGGACCCCGCATTCACTATATCCGCTCTCCCCGGACCCCGCATTCCCTATATCCGCTCTCCCCGGACCCCGCATTCACTATATCCGCTCTCCCCGGACCCCGCACTCACTATATCCGCTCTCCCCGGTCCCCGCACTCACTATATCCGCTCTCCCCGGACCCCGCATTCACTATATCCGCTCTCCCCGGACCCCGCATTCACTATATCCGCTCTCCCCGGACCCCGCATTCACTATATCCGCTCTCCCCGGACCCCGCATTCACTATATCCTCTCTCCCCGGACCCCGCATTCACTATATCCGCTCTCCCCGGACCCCGCATTCCCTATATCCGGTCTCCCCGGACCCCGCATTCCCTATATCCGCTCTCCCCGGACCCCGCATTCCCTATATCCGCTCTCCCCGGACCCCGCATTCACTATATCCGCTCTCCCCGGACCCAGCATTCACTATATCCGCTCTCCCCGGACCCAGCATTCACTATATCCGCTCTCCCCGGACCCCGCATTCACTATATCCGCTCTCCCCGGACCCCGCATTCACTGTATCCGCTCTCCCCGGACCCCACATTCACTATATCCCAGTGGTTCTCAACCTTCCTAATGCCGCGGCCCCTTAATACAGTTCCTCATGTTGTGGTGACCCCCAACCATAAAATTATTTTCGTTGCTACTTCATAACTGTAATTTTGCAGTGGGGGGAATAGTGCCCCATCATTGGTGTCAGTGGAAGTAATAGTGCCCCATCATTGTTGTCAGTGGGGGGAATAGTGCCCCATCACTGGTGTCAGTGGGAGGAATAGTGCCCCATCATTGGTGTCAGTGGGGGGAGGAATAGTGCCCCATCATTGGTGTCAGTGGGGGGAGGAATAGTGCCCCATCATTGGTGTCAGTGGGGGGAGGAATAGTGCCCCATCATTGGTGTCAGTGGGGGGAGGAATAGTGCCCCATCATTGGTGTCAGTGGGGGGAGGAATAGTGCCCCATCATTGGTGTCAGTGGGGCGAGGAATCGTGCCCCATCATTGGTGTCAGTGGGGGGAGGAATCGTGCCCCATCATTGGTGTCAGTGGAGGGAGGAATCGTGCCCCATCGTTGGTGTCATTTGGGGGAGGAATCGTGCCTCATCGTTGGTGTCAGTGGGAGGAATAGTGCCCCATCATTGGTATTAGTGACACCAATGATTGGGCACTATTCCTCCCACTGACACCAATGATACTTACCTTGCTGACCCCTGCTCCAGCCTGGGCTCGCTCGCTCGCTCCCTCTCCCGTGGTACAGACACTTACCGGTCAGCTGTCTGCCTTCTCCGGCCGCTCGCCTCCTCTTCACTCGCTCGATCTTCGCGGTGCCGCTCGGCTCCTCCTCTCCAAGCTCTACCTCCTCGCCAGTGATTGGCCACCTGTGTGCCTCTCCTGAGCTACAGTTCCGGCGGCCAATCACCGACAAGGATTGATCCCGGGGGTGTGGCCAGATGACAGGGGTGGCATGTCATCCCGCCCACACCTGGAGACAGATAGAGGAGCGGTGTCTCGGTTCCTAACACCATCGGAAATATGTGTTTTCCGATGGTCTTAGGCGACCCCTGTGAAAGCATCGTTCGACCCCCAAAGGGGTCGCGACCCACAGGTTGAGAACCGCTGCTATATCCTCTCTCCCCGGACCCCGCATTCACTATATCCCCTCTCCCCGGACCCCGCATTCACTATATCCCCTCTCCCCGTACCCCGCATTCACTATATCCGCTCTCCCCGGACCCCGCATTCACTATATCCGCTCTCCCCGTACCCCGCATTCACTATATCCGCTCTCCCCGGACCCCGCATTCACTATATCCCCTCTCCCCGGACCCCGCATTCACTATATCCGCTCTCCACGGACCCCGCATTCACTATATCCGCTCTCCACGGACCCCGCATTCACTATATCCTCTCTCCCCGGACCCCGCATTCACTATATCCGCTCTCCCCGGACCCCGCATTCACTATATCCGCTCTCCCCGGACCCCGCATTCACTATATCTCCTCTCCCCGGACCCCGCATTCACTATATCCCCTCTCCCCGGACCCCGCATTCACTATATCCGCTCTCCCCGGACCCAGCATTCACTATATCCGCTCTCCCCGGACCCCGCATTCACTATATCCGCTCTCCCCGGACCCCGCATTCACTGTATCCGCTCTCCCCGGACCCCACATTCACTATATCCCAGTGGTTCTCAACCTTCCTAATGCCGCGGCCCCTTAATACAGTTCCTCATGTTGTGGTGACCCCCAACCATAAAATTATTTTCGTTGCTACTTCATAACTGTAATTTTGCAGTGGGAGGAATAGTGCCCCATCATTGGTGTCAGTGGAAGTAATAGTGCCCCATCATTGTTGTCAGTGGGGGGAATAGTGCCCCATCACTGGTGTCAGTGGGAGGAATAGTGCCCCATCATTGGTGTCAGTGGGGGGAGGAATAGTGCCCCATCATTGGTGTCAGTGGGGGGAGGAATAGTGCCCCATCATTGGTGTCAGTGGGGGGAGGAATAGTGCCCCATCATTGGTGTCAGTGGGGGGAGGAATAGTGCCCCATCATTGGTGTCAGTGGGGGGAGGAATAGTGCCCCATCATTGGTGTCAGTGGGGCGAGGAATCGTGCCCCATCATTGGTGTCAGTGGGGGGAGGAATCGTGCCCCATCATTGGTGTCAGTGGAGGGAGGAATCGTGCCCCATCGTTGGTGTCATTTGGGGGAGGAATCGTGCCTCATCGTTGGTGTCAGTGGGAGGAATAGTGCCCCATCATTGGTATTAGTGACACCAATGATTGGGCACTATTCCTCCCACTGACACCAATGATACTTACCTTGCTGACCCCTGCTCCAGCCTGGGCTCGCTCGCTCGCTCCCTCTCCCGTGGTACAGACACTTACCGGTCAGCTGTCTGCCTTCTCCGGCCGCTCGCCTCCTCTTCACTCGCTCGATCTTCGCGGTGCCGCTCGGCTCCTCCTCTCCAAGCTCTACCTCCTCGCCAGTGATTGGCCACCTGTGTGCCTCTCCTGAGCTACAGTTCCGGCGGCCAATCACCGACAAGGATTGATCCCGGGGGTGTGGCCAGATGACAGGGGTGGCATGTCATCCCGCCCACACCTGGAGACAGATAGAGGAGCGGTGTCTCGGTTCCTAACACCATCGGAAATATGTGTTTTCCGATGGTCTTAGGCGACCCCTGTGAAAGCATCGTTCGACCCCCAAAGGGGTCGCGACCCACAGGTTGAGAACCGCTGCTATATCCGCTCTCCCCGGACCCCGCATTCACTATATCCCCTCTCCCCGTACCCCGCATTCACTATATCCGCTCTCCCCGGACCCCGCATTCACTATATCCGCTCTCCCCGTACCCCGCATTCACTATATCCGCTCTCCCCGGACCCCGCATTCACTATATCCCCTCTCCCCGGACCCCGCATTCACTATATCCGCTCTCCACGGACCCCGCATTCACTATATCCGCTCTCCACGGACCCCGCATTCACTATATCCTCTCTCCCCGGACCCCGCATTCACTATATCCGCTCTCCCCGGACCCCGCATTCACTATATCCGCTCTCCCCGGACCCCGCATTCACTATATCTCCTCTCCCCGGACCCCGCATTCCCTATATCCCCTCTCCCACGGACCCCGCATTCACTATATCCGGTCTCCCCGGACCCCGCATTCCCTATATCCGCTCTCCCCGGACCCCGCATTCACTATATCCGCTCTCCCCGGACCCAGCATTCACTATATCCGCTCTCCCCGGACCCCGCATTCACTATATCCGCTCTCCCCGGACCCCGCATTCACTGTATCCGCTCTCCCCGGACCCCACATTCACTATATCCCAGTGGTTCTCAACCTTCCTAATGCCGCGGCCCCTTAATACAGTTCCTCATGTTGTGGTGACCCCCAACCATAAAATTATTTTCGTTGCTACTTCATAACTGTAATTTTGCAGTGGGGGGAATAGTGCCCCATCATTGGTGTCAGTGGAAGTAATAGTGCCCCATCATTGTTGTCAGTGGGGGGAATAGTGCCCCATCACTGGTGTCAGTGGGAGGAATAGTGCCCCATCATTGGTGTCAGTGGGGGGAGGAATAGTGCCCCATCATTGGTGTCAGTGGGGGGAGGAATAGTGCCCCATCATTGGTGTCAGTGGGGGGAGGAATAGTGCCCCATCATTGGTGTCAGTGGGGGGAGGAATAGTGCCCCATCATTGGTGTCAGTGGGGGGAGGAATAGTGCCCCATCATTGGTGTCAGTGGGGCGAGGAATCGTGCCCCATCATTGGTGTCAGTGGGGGGAGGAATCGTGCCCCATCATTGGTGTCAGTGGAGGGAGGAATCGTGCCCCATCGTTGGTGTCATTTGGGGGAGGAATCGTGCCTCATCGTTGGTGTCAGTGGGAGGAATAGTGCCCCATCATTGGTATTAGTGACACCAATGATTGGGCACTATTCCTCCCACTGACACCAATGATACTTACCTTGCTGACCCCTGCTCCAGCCTGGGCTCGCTCGCTCGCTCCCTCTCCCGTGGTACAGACACTTACCGGTCAGCTGTCTGCCTTCTCCGGCCGCTCGCCTCCTCTTCACTCGCTCGATCTTCGCGGTGCCGCTCGGCTCCTCCTCTCCAAGCTCTACCTCCTCGCCAGTGATTGGCCACCTGTGTGCCTCTCCTGAGCTACAGTTCCGGCGGCCAATCACCGACAAGGATTGATCCCGGGGGTGTGGCCAGATGACAGGGGTGGCATGTCATCCCGCCCACACCTGGAGACAGATAGAGGAGCGGTGTCTCGGTTCCTAACACCATCGGAAATATGTGTTTTCCGATGGTCTTAGGCGACCCCTGTGAAAGCATCGTTCGACCCCCAAAGGGGTCGCGACCCACAGGTTGAGAACCGCTGCTATATCCTCTCTCCCCGGACCCCGCATTCACTATATCCCCTCTCCCCGGACCCCGCATTCACTATATCCCCTCTCCCCGTACCCCGCATTCACTATATCCGCTCTCCCCGGACCCCGCATTCACTATATCCGCTCTCCCCGTACCCCGCATTCACTATATCCGCTCTCCCCGGACCCCGCATTCACTATATCCCCTCTCCCCGGACCCCGCATTCACTATATCCGCTCTCCACGGACCCCGCATTCACTATATCCGCTCTCCACGGACCCCGCATTCACTATATCCTCTCTCCCCGGACCCCGCATTCACTATATCCGCTCTCCCCGGACCCCGCATTCACTATATCCGCTCTCCCCGGACCCCGCATTCACTATATCTCCTCTCCCCGGACCCCGCATTCACTATATCCCCTCTCCCCGGACCCCGCATTCACTATATCCGCTCTCCCCGGACCCCACATTCACTATATCCGCTCTCCCAGGACCCCGCATTCACTATATCCGCTCTCCCCGGACCCCGCATTCACTATATCCACTCTCCCCGGACCTCGCATTCACTGTATCCGCTCTCCCCTGACACTACAGGGTCCGGGGTTTAATAACACTTTAACTCTGAGATTCCTATCAGTGTACACCGATGGGTGATATTTGTGTTCCACATGGATGGAATGAAACCAATATGTAACTTCTTATATTACAGATGAGTCCCTCACAGTCCCCCGTATTGGGATTCCATGGACAACGCTCAGCTGAAGGTGGTACCGCTGAGCAGCAGCAGCCCGGACTACTCAGAGGTGGAGGGACTCTTTACACAGACGTGTCACATGAGAATCATGAAGGTAATACTAGAGGTTAACCTTCCTTCTGTTGAGAACCCCATCCCCTCCACATCACATCCCCTCCACATCACATCCCCTCCACATCACATCCCCTCCACATCACATCCCCTCCACATCACATGTGCAAATTTCCAGGGTCTTAGATAACTTTAACCCCTTCCAGTCTGGACACTTTCCCCCCCTTCCAGTCCGGACGCTTTCCCCCCCTTCCAGTCCGGACACTTTCCCCCCCTTCCAGTACGGACACTTTCACCCCCTTCCAGTACGGACACTCTCACCCCCCTTCCAGTCCGGACACTTTCCCCCCCTTCCAGTCCGGACACTTTCCCCCCCTTCCAGTCCACACACTTTCACCTCCTTCCAGTCCGGACACTTTCCCCCCCTTCCAGTCTTGACACTCTCACCCCCCTTCCAGTCTTGACACTCTCACCCCCCTTCCAGTCTTGACACTCTCACCCCCCTTCCAGTCTTGACACTCTCACCCCCCTTCCAGTCTTGACACTCTCACCCCCCTTCCAGTCCGGACACTTTCACCTCCTTCCAGTCCGGACACTTTCCCCCCCTTCCAGTCCGGACACTTTCACCCCCTTCCAGTCCGGACACTTTCCCCCCCTTCCAGTCCGGACACTTTCACCCCCTTCCAGTCCTGACACTTTCACCCCCTTCCAGTCCGGACACTTTCCCCCCCTTCCAGTCTTGACACTCTCACCCCCCTTCCAGTCTTGACACTCTCACCCCCCTTCCAGTCTTGACACTCTCACCCCCCTTCCAGTCTTGACACTCTCACCCCCCTTCCAGTCTTGACACTCTCACCCCCCTTCCAGTCTTGACACTCTCACCCCCCTTCCAGTCCGGACACTTTCACCTCCTTCCAGTCCGGACACTTTCCCCCCCTTCCAGTCCGGACACTTTCACCCCCTTCCAGTCCGGACACTTTCCCCCCCTTCCAGTCCGGACACTTTCCCACCCTTCCAGTCCGGACACTTTCACCCCCTTCCAGTCCGGACACTTTCCCCCCCTTCCAGTCCGGACACTTTCCCCCCCTTCCAGTCCGGACACTTTCCCCCCTTCCAGTCCGGACACTTTCCCCCCCTTCCAGTCCGGACACTCTCCCCCCCTTCCAGTCCGGACACTCCCCCCCCTTCCAGTCCGGACACTTTCCCCCCTTCCAGTCCGGACACTTTCCCCCCCTTCCAGTCCGGACACTTTCCCCCATTTCCAGTCCGGACACTTTCCCCCCCTTCCAGTCCGAACACTGTCCCCCCCTTCCAGTCCGGACACTTTCCCCCCCTTCCAGTCCGGACACTTTCCCCCCCTTCCAGTCCGGACACTTTCCCCCCCTTCCAGTCCGGACACTCCCCCCCCCTTCCAGTCCGGACACTTTCCCCCCTTCCAGTCCGGACACTTTCCCCCCCTTCCAGTCCGGACACTTTCCCCCCCTTCCAGTCCGGACACTTTCCCCCCCTTCCAGTCCGGACACTTTCCCCCCCTTCCAGTCCGGACACTTTCCCCCCTTCCAGTCCGGACACTTTCACCCCCTTCCTGTCCGGACACTCCCCCCCTTCCAGTCCGGACACTCCCCCCTTTCCAGTCTGGACACTTCCCCCCCCCTTCCAGTCCGGACACTTTCCCCCCCTTCCAGTCCGGACACTTTCCCCCATTTCCAGTCCGGACACTTTCCCCCCCTTCCAGTCCGGACACTGTCCCCCCCTTCCAGTCCGGACACTTTCCCCCCCTTCCAGTCCGGACACTTTCCCCCCCTTCCAGTCCGGACACTTTCCCCCCCTTCCAGTCCGGACACTCCCCCCCCCTTCCAGTCCGGACACTTTCCCCCCTTCCAGTCCGGACACTTTCCCCCCCTTCCAGTCCGGACACTTTCCCCCCCTTCCAGTCCGGACACTTTCCCCCCCTTCCAGTCCGGACACTTTCCCCCCTTCCAGTCCGGACACTTTCACCCCCTTCCTGTCCGGACACTCCCCCCCTTCCAGTCCGGACACTCCCCCCTTTCCAGTCTGGACACTTCCCCCCCCCTTCCAGTCCGGACACTTTCCCCCCCTTCCAGTCCGGACACTTTCCCCCCCTTCCAGTCCGGACACTTTCCCCCCCCTTCCAGTCCGGACACTTTCACCCCCCTTCCAGTCCGGACACTTTCACCCCCTTCCTGTCCAGGCCAATTTCCAGCTTTCAGCGCTATCACACTTTGAATGACAATTGCGCGGTCATGCAACACTGTACCCATATGAATTTTTTAGCATTTTTTTGGGACAGATAAAGCTTTATTTTGGTGGTATTTATTCACCGCTGGGAGTTTTATTTATTTTTGCTATATAAATGAAAAATTTTGCAAATAAATAATATTTCATTATAAATCTTGGCCAAAATGTATTCCGTTATCTTTTTAGTAAAAAAAAAATAACCCAAATTAGTTTATAACCAAAAATTATAATTTTCACCATTTTTTTTACATTTTTATTTTTTTTTTATGTTATTATTTATTTATTTTTTACATACTGGCACCCTAGCAGTGTGGGGTCACCATGGTGACACTGTACTACTTGTTGGGGGTGATGAAGATTTTTTTTTTTTTTTTTACACTGAATGCTTTTACACCCATAAAGGCTGTAAAAGCAATAATTTCTCCTTCTCTCTGGCTGCATTCTTGCAGCCATTGAGAACTACTGTGTGAGCTGTGATTGGTCACAGCTTGTCACATGGTACAAGGCTGTTGTGAATGGCCCTGTGCCATGTGACCTCTGTGAACCTCTGTGAACATTCACAGATTTCACAAGTAGTAAGCAATGATGTCAGAAGTAACATCTTGCTTACTACTCTGCATGTGATCACAGAGGTCCGGTCCGATGATCGGTGTTCCGCTGGGTCCTTCGGACACAGTGGGCACCTGATCGCGGCACCTGATCGCGGTGCTGCGTGCTCCCAGGAAGCACGCACAAGCAGGGTGTGGGGAGGTTGTTTTTATTTACAGTGGCCGGACAAGAAGGGGTTAATACACATTTCCTCCTGTGTTCTTCAAGTAGACATGGAGACGACATCTACTGAGAAGTGAAAGATGAAAGAACAACAAAAGTAAAGATGGAAGCTAATTCTTGTACACAAGTCACTACTGGTAGCATGAGGCCATACCTGGACCCTACAGAGGTTGCACAGGCAGTCCATCTCCTCCAGGATGGCACATCAATACGTACCATTGCCAGAAGGTTTGCTGTGTCTCCCAGCACAGTCTCAAGAGCATGGAGGAGGTTCCAGGAGACAAGAGCATGGAGGAGATCCAGGAGACAGGCAGTTCCTCTAGGAGAGCTGGACAGGGCCGTAGAAGGTCCTTGACCCATCAGCAGGACCAGTGTCTGCTCCTTTGTGCAAGGAGGAACAGGATGAGCCCTGCCAGAGCCCTACAAAATGACCTCCAGCAGGCCACTGGTGGTAATGTCTCTGACCAAACAATCAGAAACAGACTTCATGAGGGTGGCCTGAGGGCCCAACGTCCTCTAGTGGGCCCTGTGCTCACTGCCCGGCACCAAATAGCTGGATTGGCATTTGCCATTGAACCCCAGAATTGTCAGGTCCACCACTGGCGCCCTGTGCTTTTCACAGATGAGAGCAGGTTCCCCCTGAGCACATGTGACAGATGTGAAAGGGTCTGGAGAAGCCGTGGAGAATGTTATGCTGCCTGTAACATGGTTCAGCAAGACTGTTTTGGTGGTGGGTCAGTGATGGTCTGGGGAGGCATCTCCATGGAGGGACGCACAGACCTCTACAGGCTAGACAATGGCACCCTGACTGCCATTAGGTATCAAGATGAAATTCTTGGACCGATTCTCAGACCCTACGCTGGTGCAGTGGGTCCTGAGTTCCTCCTGGTGCAGTGGGTCCTGGGTTCCTCCTGGTGCAGTGGGTCCTGGGTTCCTCCTGATGCACGACAATGCCCGGCCTCATGTGGGGAGAGTATACAGGCAGTTCCTGGAGGATGAAGGAATTGATGCCATTGAATGGCCCCCACGCTCGCCTGACCTAAATCCAATAGAACTACTCTGGGATGTCATGTTTTGGTCCATACCACCAGGTTGCACCTCAGACTCTCCAGGAGCTCAGTGATGCCCTGGTCCAGATCTGGGAGAAAATTCCCCAGAACACCATCCGTGGTCTCATTAGGAGCCTCCCCGGATGTTGTCAGGCATGCATACAAGCACGTGGGGGCCACACAGACTACTGAGGACCATTCTGAGTTGCTGTTCTGGCCCACCCCCTTCCACTTCCGAAGCCTTGCTATTGGTCAGAGAGGCTGCCATGACACTACAGGTCCAATAGGCACAATGGATGGAAGTAAAAAAGTGTTCTAAGCTGATTTTGGTGTTCACAGTCTCCCAGGATTTGGGGGCCCCAGAATACTATCAAGGAATGAACAAGCTATACTTGGTATCTTTTAAATGGACTTTCGATGAAAATGAAATGGTCTACAGGTCCGCCTGGTGGAACCCTGTCCCTGAATACTCCCTAGGGAGGATGTCCACTGGGAGAGAGAAGACCTCTGGATAGGGGTTGTCCCAACCTATATACCGGGTGGGAACCGCAGAATGAATATCGCTGTGATATGTTAAGGACTTTTGCCCTTTTTGGGATCTAGGGGTGCTTTCATTCCAGTCCCCTAGGGGTTGCAGCACGTTCAACTGCAAGCCAGCAGTGGGAGAGGATCATTACAAAAGATGTGCTGGATAGAAAAATTCATTTCATATTCATGCAATAAGGTCATAATTTCGATTTGTCATATTTATTATGTTAGAATGATTTGTTTTTGGAATTTGGTTCACAAATTCGGATTCATTTTGAATATTCATTATTTCCAAATCGATTCGAAATTCAAATTCGAAATTTGAAATGAGAAATTTTTGAATTTTGAAATTTGAATTTCAGAAGATGACTATATTCATTCTATTTTATCATATTCTAATCTATTTTATTTTTTACTATTCTATTCCTTTCATTTCTATTCTATTCTGTTTTATTCTATTCTATTTTATTCTTTTTTTTTTTCTGTTCTATAAAGCAGCCTAAGTAAGAATCATGATCTTATTTCACTTATAAACCTTACTGTATTTATTACAATATGTTTCCATTTGAAGTTCAAATTTGTTTCTGAATTTGAATTAATTTTTGTAACGGAACCGACCTTGGTCTACACTTGGGTACTTCTGTTTGGATACCGCTTCCCCATCCAAACACCGACCACTGACACCACAGCAGACCATACAAGACTAGACGACACCAGTCTTGAAGTACAACCAGGAAGTAGACTAGTTTATTTTTAACACAGATACAAGATATATACACTCAGGGGAACAACCCCCCCTCCCTGCAAAATGACACAGGTCGGGGCAATCTACATTTAGTAACAAGAGACACACCAACAGACAGTCCCATCAGGAGGGAGGGCTGCTGGAGACACCCCCCACCAAGCCAATACACAAACACATACATCTCATAATAGTTTGCTCCCAAGCAAGACACACAATAGAACAATGGGATGCAACCACATGGCATTAAACAATCCACAATCCCCCATCCCAATATTAGGACAGACCACCCTGTACCCCTAACAGACACAGGGTGACTTACACATAAGAAGGATATGGGGAGCTGATACAGGGGTCTCCACACCTCTCCAAAGTGAGCTGGGTTCCATGGGCCCCCCACCCAAAGTGACTCCCGCCACAAATTTGAATTCAAATTTAGATTATTTGTTTCGTTATAATTTATTTTGGTTTTGTTGAAATTCATTACTATTGTGATTTGGAAAGTTGGATATCGGAATCTCTAAATTACAAAAAAAGTTTCCGAATTTCGATGCGTAACAAAGCGAATCGCACCTTTCTAATCCTAACCATTTTATATAGACATCTAGATTTCATGATATTCTGTGATATGTAGATTTAGTCACCAGTCACACCTCTGTGATTTAAAATCTTGCAATTTGTGTGCAATTTCAGCGTGACTTCAGGTGCGATGTCTGAAGACTTTATTGCTACTTGTGAAGATTTTCATTGATTTCTTGCGATTTGCGGTGTGATTTCCATTCTATTCTATGCATGTGAAATCGCAACAAAACTGCAGAATAGGTAATGCGAGAACTACTTTAGAAATCTCGCTGCAGCAAATCGCACGTGTTAAGACACTGAAATTCACATTCATTGGATGCAAATTCAGTTTGCAAATGGCACCTGAAATCACACCAGTATGACCGGGCACTTAGTCTTTATAGATTTCACTCATGCGTTTGATACGGTACCCCATAAACACAATTTACAAACTGAGGTCTTTTGGTATTGATAATATTGTATGGATCTGGATAGAAAGCTGGTTGCAGCAGCAGGTCCAAAGGGTGGAGATAAATGGCATTGTTTTCTGAATAGTCTGGAGTTGTGAGTGGGGTATCCAGGGCTCTGTTCTGGGACCAGTTCTGTTTAACTAGCTCATAAACACAGTTGGAATAAATAGTTCAAGCCCTAGGGTGAGAACCTCTGGGGAAATCAAGGATGGAAAAGGATCTAGAGGTCCTAGTAGACCACAGACTCAGCAACAGCATGCAATGCCAAGAGGCAACAAGCAAGGCCAGCAGATTAATTATCATGCATTAAAAGGGGTATTAACTCCCGAGATGAGACTATTCTACCACTTTACAGCATTCTGGACCAGCCACATGTAGACTATGCCGTCTAGTTCTGGTCGCAAATGTACACGAAAAATGTTCTTTAACTAGAGAGAGTCTAGAAAAGGGCAACACAACTAAGGGGGGTGGAGAACCTCAGTTATGGGGGATGGAGGACCACAGTTATGGGTACTGAGAATGGAGACCACAGTTATGGGGAATGGTTATGGGTACCCAGTTATGGGTACTGGAGGTACTGGAGGACCACAGTTATGGGTACTGGAGGACTTCAGTTATGGGGAATGGAGACCACAGTTATGGGGAATGGAGACCACAGTTATGGGGAATGGAGGACCACAGTTATGGGGAATGGAGGACCACAGTTATGGGGAATGGAGGACCACAGTTATGGGGGATGGAGACCACAGTTATGGGTACTGGAGGACCACAGTTATGGGGGATAGAGACCACAGTTATGGGTACTGGAGGACCACAGTTATGGGGGATAGAGACCACAGTTATGGGTACTTGAGGACCTCAGTTATGGGGAATGGAGACCACAGTTATGGGGAATGGAGAGCACAGTTATGGGGAATGGAGGACCACAGTTATTGGGAATGGAGGACCACAGTTATGGGGGATGGAGGACCACAGTTATGGGGGATGGAGGATCACAGTTATGGGGGATGAAGACCACAGTTATGGGGGATGGAGACCACAATTATGGGTACTGGAGGACCACAGTTATGGGGAATGGAGACCACAGTTATGGGTACTGGAGGACCACAGTTATGAGTACTGGAGGACTTCAGTTATGGGGAATGGAGACCACAGTTATGGGGAATGGAGACCACAGTTATGGGTACTGGAGGACCACAGTTATGGGTACTGTATGACCTCAGTTATGGGGGATGGAGACCACAGTTATGGGTACTGGAGGACCACATTTATGGGGGATAGAGACCACAGTTATGGGTACTGAAGGACCACAGTTATGGGTACTCGAGGACCACAGTTATGGGGAATGGAGGACCACAGTTATGGGGAATGGAGGACCACAGTTATGGGGAATGGAGGACCACAGTTATGGGGGATGGAGGATCACAGTTATAGGAGATGAAGACCACAGTTATGGGAGATGGAGACCACAGTTATGGGTACTGGAGGACCAGAGTTATGGGTACTGGAGGACCTCATTTATGGGGGATGGAGGACCACAGATATTAGAGCTGAAGGACCTCAGCTAAGGGGGATGGAGGACTTAAGATATGGGAGATTAAGGACAACAGTTACGGGAACTGAAGGACCTCAGTTATGGGGGGTGGGGAATTTAATTTATGGGGGATGGAGGACCTCAGTTATGAGAGATGGAGGACCACAGTTATGCCGGCTGGAGGACCTCAGTTATGAAGAATGACTACAAAAGATAAACTTATTATCTCTGAAAAAAGGACTCTTAAGATGGGATAATTGCAATCTTTTGACCCTAGCATTGGGAGGAAGCTATTCAATCTTAGGTCTCTAAAGAAGACACCAACTATGAAATTGGACTAGGATTAGTTCAGTCTTGAACTGCGTACTGTCATAGCAGTAAGGATGTGGAACTCCCTTCCACAACTGGTGGTGTCACCAGGGAGTGTAGATAAATTAAAAAAAAACTTTTAGATGTGTTTCTTAGAGAACACAATGTACAGGGACATGGAAAACGGTAGTGACATAAACAGACTCACACATAGAACTGAATGAACCAGTGTCTTTGTTCGACCTTACCTTTGCCAGCTGAGCACCAAGATTAGTGAATGCATATCAATATTTTGTTGTGTCAGCGATTTTATTTTCTATCATTCCAGATTGAAAGGATACAAAACAAGCCTCTATATAAAAACTACCAAAGTAAGAAGAACAGTATCGATGCCAAGAATGGCACCAACACCAATGAGAAGAGGCTCTTCCATGGCACCGAGAGCGGGACAACAGACGATATAAATCGTAATGGGTTCAACAAAGCCTACGTTGGGAGCAATGGTGAGAAGTGACCCCCCCCCCCGTTATCCTTCATGCCTTGCTGGAGGCATGGTGGCACCCACAGAGACAGGGTGGGCTGATGATTCACTTCAGAGCTGATCCATGGTGGTGATGGGAAGGGGGGGGGGGGTCTGGAAAGAATTAGGCACCAGTCACTTTAAGATGAAGTAAAGTAGGTTGATTACTCACACAACCATGAGGAAGAGGGTAAGGATTTCAGATGCTGCAGATTAAAGCAGAACTCCAATACTTCACATGCTGACACTCCCCTGTTTAGGAGCCTTCTGTAGACATTATGCTCAACAGCCATCTTTCTTTGAGAGAGTCAACCAGCACCAACTGGGACTCCATCCTATTCCCAGTCTTCTGCAGGAGAGTCATCCAGCCTCCTTTAGACTGCATGCTGCTTCTTCACAGGGCCAGCTTCCAAATCCAATCAATTATAGGCCTCTTCAGGCAGGCAAGCTCGAAATAGGAAGTTCCAGAACATGCACCCTCCCCACAGCCACAGCTCAGGGGGGAAGAGAGCTTGCATCAGTTCACCCCAAATCATACCCTTACCCATGATGCTCCACTGGCAAAGAAACTCTTATTGGTTGGCTGTGATAAGATATGAATAATTATAGTTGAAGCCCACTGTGTGATCTCCCACCAAAATCAGAGGTCCCACCTACTGACAGAAGGAAGAACTGACAGCCAGGCTGGACTTAGAAGAAGGTCGAGCAAACATTGACTACAAATTGGCATTGGCTGACTGCTGCCTGAGAAAAACCCAAATTGACCCTCTCTAACAATTCATGTTCATAACAGAACACATTTGCAAATATATTGCCTCACCAAGGTTCCTCTGTATCCTAAATCTATGGTTTGGAGAGTCTTCAAGTTGCAGCACATATAGCGGTGGATAAATTAAGGGCAGCTATGCCTGGAGGGAGCCCACTCCTCTTTGAAATCAAAGGAATGCCCATGACGCCCAGCAGGAGCACAATAGCAGCTGAAGGCATCCAATGTGTCCTCGATACATTCACCCCCCGCCAATTTAGACTATGACCCGGAGTCCACTATACTCTCACGCCTGAGGACGAGCATTTGGAGAAACTATGGAGTAGGAAGGGGAACAAGAGGAACATAAAGAGACGTGAGCGATGTTCCCTGACAACTCTAACTGATATTGCATTACAAAGAAAATACCATGTAACGGAACCGGACCCCGACTGCACTAGGGTATTTCCGTTAAACTCTCGCTTCCCTGTCCCAACACAGATCCACGGACACCACCGCTGGCCATACAAGACGAGACAGCACCAGACTCAAAGTAAAATCAGGAAATAGACTGTTTTATTTTAACACAGACACAAGATATAAACATTCAAGGGAAAAAACCCCCTCCCTGCATAATGACACAGGGCGGGGCAAACCAAATCTAGCAACCAGAGAAACATCAGCAGACACCCCCCACCAAACCAATACACAAACACATACATCCCATAATAGTTTGCTCCCAAGAAGGACACACAATAAAACAATGGGATGCACCACATGGCAGTAAACATTGAACAACCCCCACCTTTACATGTCTACACAATATCAGGACATTCCTCCCTGTACCCCTAACAGGCACAGGGTGACTTACACATAATAGGGATATTGGGAGCTGAGACAGGGGTCTCCCCACCCCTCCAAAGTGAGCTGTGTTCCATGGGCCCCCCACCCAAAGTCACTCCCGTCACATACCACTCTTGTCACGCTTCTGTGCACATCGAACAAGCACCAGGTTTTTCCTCCTGTCCGAGTTACTTGGGTTCCTGCCTATCTGCCCTGAACGTAGGTATTACTAAGCCCAGGGCTGCTTTTAGAAACCAAAGGGCCCCACAGAGCACACCTGACAGGGCCCCCTAAAAAAAAAAAAAAAAAAAACAGTTTACTATGCTTCATTTATGAATGAACACAGTGAGAGATCAGTACTGATCACTCATTTTGTTCATTCAGGAAAGAAAGGGGCTGGCAAATGTGACATATTTACCAGACCTATCCCCCACTCTCCATTCTGAAGGATCCTATTGTGTGCTTGCAGCTTCCGGAGGGAAGGAGAGGAGGTAAGTCAGCAGTACTGCAGGGGGTGGGGGCACATGGGGGGGGGCCTGGGCAGCAGAGGAAAACATATGGTGCACAGGAAGGGTGGTGGGTGCAGCGGGGGCTGGATCAATTACTGGAACCTATCCCCTGTATGACTATCTCTGCAGCAACTGGGAGGGATAAGAGAAGAATCCAGCTTTCAGCTGCTGCAGGAAAAGCCATACAGGGGATCGGTTCCAGTAATTCGTACTGATCACCCTCCCTGCCCACATCCACTTATCCCAGCTGCCTGGGGCCCCCTGTTGGCCTGGGCCCCGTACAGGAGGACTGGTGATACCCCCTTATCCACGGCCCTGATTAGGTCTGCGTGCTAGTGTTCGATAATGATGGGCCAAACACCCCCCTGTTCAGTTTGCAGTCGATCATTCGAACCTACTGAAAGCTCGACCGCGAACTTCGAACATGAACAACGTACTGAGCGGTATCTTACCGTATCTGAGTATGTGGTAAGATACCGCTCAGCTACTAAAATACAGCGGGAGTTACATTACTAAGGGCTCGTTCACACTAGGCTGTTTTGCCAACGCTTGCCAAACGCCCCTATAGCGTTTGGCAAGCGTTGGTCCGGTGTTTGCGGAGCGTTTTTAACGCTCGGCAAACGCTCCGCAAACGCCGCATGCGCGGTTTAGCGGCGGTTGCTAGGCGTTTGCCGAGCGTTAATAACGCCCCACAAACGCCTATAATGCATTTGAGTGGTGTTACCGCTCCGCAAACGCCCCGCAACCGCGTCGCAACCGCACCGCAAACGCCAGCCGGGCGTTTGCGGAGTGGCACCATAGACGAGAATAGGAGGCTTCAAAGCCTCCTGACTCGACCAGAGGCGTCCGTTTTGCCGCGACGCAACGCGACGCGACGCAAACGCTCCTGTTAGAACAGCACCATGTGCTGTAATGTGCAGAATTGGCAGAGGCATTTGGGAAGCGGTAAAAACGCTTCCCAAACGCCTCTCTGCCGCCTGCACACAAGGCTAGTGTGAACGTAGCCTAAGTGTTGCGGTATTTTTGTAGTGAAAACATTCTTTAATGCTTCAGCTGTCAGTGGGATTCCCCACTGATGGCTGAATGTCAAAAGAATTGTCGGCATTGCCCGACAATTAAACATTTTTTTTTAAATGGCATGGGGTTCCCCCTCCAATCCATACCAAGCCTTTTGGGTCTGGTATGGATTTTGAGGGGAACCCCCACACCAAAATGTAAAGAAAAAGGGTGCGGGGGTCCCCCCAAAATCCATACCAGACCCTTATTCGAGGCAGGTCAGGAAAGCGGGGGTACGCACAGGCTACTAGGAAGCAAGGTAACCTATTGCAGCAAGCTGGAAAGCCCCCTTGTTAAAGGGCGCTTCCGGATCCCAATAAGCTCCCCGCCCACTGGGCTCTAGAGCAGTGGAGATGTGTTCTCTGGATTGACCAATCGCGCTTCTCTGTCTGGCAATCCGATGGACATGTCTGGGTTTGGCGGTTGCCAGGAGAACGGCACTTGCCTGACTGTATTGTGCCAAGTTTAAAGGTTGGGTAGAGGGGGGGATTATGGTGTGGGGTTGTTTTTCAGGGTTGGGCTTCCAGTGAAGGGAAATCTTAAGGCGACATGTTGGACAATTTCATGCTCCCAACTTTGTGGGAGGAGTTTGGGGATGGCCCCTTCCTGTCCCAACATGACTGCCCCCCCAGTGCACAAAGTAAGGTCCATAAAGACATGGAGGAGCCAGTTTGGAGTAGAGGAACTTGACTGTCCTGCACAGAGTCCTGACCTCAACCCCATAGAACACCTTTGGGATGAATTAGAGCGGAGACTGTGAGCCAGGCCTCCTCCCCCGACATCAGTGCCTGACCTGACAAATGTGCTTCTGGAAGAATGGTCCAACCTTCCCATAGACACCCTCCTAAACCTTGTGGGGGGCCTTCCCAGAAGAGTTGGAGCTGTTATAGCTGCAAAGGGCGGGGCCAACTCAATATTGAACCCTACGGACTAAGACTGGGGGGCCAATAAAGGTCATGTGTGTGGAAAGGGCGGGGCCAACTCAATATTGAACCCTACGGACTAAGACTGGGGGGTCATTAAAGGTCATGTGTGTGGAAAGGGCGGGGCCAACTCAATATTGAACCCTACAGACTAAGACTGGGGGGCCAATAAAGGTCATGTGTGTGGAAAGGGCGGGGCCAACTCAATATTTAACCCTACAGACTAAGACTGGGATGCTGTTCATGTGCGTGTAAAGGCCGGCGTCCCAATACTTTTGGCTATATAGTGTAGGTTTCTTCATGTGTAGATATATATTCTGTTCCCTCATATGTAGATATCCTGTATATTCCGTATTCCCTCATATGTAGATATCCTGTATATTCCATGTTCCCTCATATGTAGATATCCTGTATATTCCGTGTTCCCTCATATGTAGATATCCTGTATATTCCGTGTTCCCTCATATGTAGATATCCTGTATATTCCGTGTTCCCTCATATGCACATATCCTGTATATTCCGTGTTCCCTCATATGTAGATATCCTGTATATTCCGTGTTCCCTCATATGTAGATATCCTGTATATTCCGTGTTCCCTCATATGTAGATATCCTGTATATTCCGTGTTCCCTCATATGTAGATATCCTGTATATTCCGTGTTCCCTCATATGTAGATATCCTGTATATTTCGTGTTGTATTTCTGATCTCAGGATAATCATTTCCTTTCTCTTTCTATGAGTCCAGCTGCGATGTTGGGAAGAGGAACGTATTTCGCTGTTGATGCCATTTTCTCTGCGGATGACACGTACTCCAAACTGGATACAAATGGATACAAATACATGTACCTGGCCCGTGTCCTCACCGGTGTGTACTGTGCTGGGAATAAAGCAATGATCGCCCCTCCAGCCAAGAGCCCATCGAACCCCACCGACCTGTATGACAGCGTCACAGACCGTGTATCAGGACCCTCAGTGTTCGTGATATTTAATGACATCCAGGCCTATCCGGAATACCTCATCACCTTCACCAAGTGACCTCAGAGAGCACAACGAGGGCTACGGGGAAGTGTCAAGACTCTCAGCAGCTTTCCTGAACAGCTTGCAACATCATCTGAGGACCTCGTTCCTCTTGGCACACTCCTTTGTTGACTGAATGCTGCGTGCATCTTTCTCCGTCTTCTGGCCTGCACCAAATTCCCATTAAGTAACTTTTGGCTTCTTTAAAAGGAACTCGTATCATCAAGCGAAATCCCTCTCTGATTTAAAGTTCCATCTCTGATTTGACCATACATCGCCAACAGGGCCATCTTGACAGAATCATAGGCCCCTGGGCAAAGGAATGCACTGGGGCCCCTACCAGCCTGGCCTGCACCTATTCTCAAGAATTCTACTATAAATAGTTGATAGAATTAAACATATATTTACTAGTAGTAGGAAAACATGCCACAAATCAAAGACTACTCAACACAAAGAGCACAATATGGCGGATGGGGGAGGCAGAAGGGCACAGTACGGGGAGGGCGGGTCATAAGGGCACAATACTGTGATCAGGAGTACACCGTACAGATTCCAGGACGCTGCCCGGGACACGGCCATCCTGGGACAGCCTAATAAAAAGCATGACTATCCCAGCAAATCCGGGACAGTTGGCAAGTATGATGTCATGCAGGATTATCATGGGGCCCCCATGCACCTGGGACCCCTGGACAGTGCCCATGCATTAAGACAGCCCTGATCGGCAACAGCAATACAGAGCAGACTTGTGCAGGCTGCATTCCCGGTCAGATTTGTATATCTGTCTGCGTTCCTGTTCCAGATTTTTCCTTCACTTCCTGTCTGCTGAAACCATTGTCAGCAGGACAGGAAATATAGAGCGAATGTGCCCTCCCCATCAGTACAGTATTGGATGTGACATCAGCTGTGGTCTGGGAAAATACCCATCAAAAGATACAAAGGAAAGGATCACAGCACTATCATTCCCATATACAGTGGGGCAAAAAAGTATTTAGTCCCCACCAATTGTGCAAGTTCTCGCACTTACAAAGATGAGAGAGGCCTGTAATTGGCATCATAGGGAGACCTCAACTATGAGAGACAAAATGAGAAAACAAATCCAGACAATCACATTGGCTGATCTGGAAAGAATTTATTTGTAAATTATGGTGGAAAATAAGTATTTGGTCAATATGAAAAGTTCATGTCAATACTTTGTTATATATCCTTTGTTGGCAATGACAGAGGTCAGACGTTTCCTGGAAGTCTTCACAAGGTTGGCACACACTGTTGCTGGTATGTTGGCCCATCCTCCATGCAGATCTCCTCTAGAGCAGTGATGTTTTGGGGCTGTCGCTGGGCAACACGGACTTTCAACTCCTTCCAAAGGTTTTCTATGGGGTTGAGATCTGGAGACTGGCTAGGCCACTCCAGGACCTTGAAATGCTTCTTACGAAGCCACTCCTTCGTTGCCCGGGCGGTATGTTTGGGATCATTGTCATGTTGGAAGACCCAGCCACGTTTCATCTTCAATGCCCTTGCTGATGGAAGGAGGTTTGCACTCACAATCTCACGATACATGGCCCCATTCATTCTGTCCTGTACATGGATCAGACGTCCTGGTCCCTTTGCGGAGAAACAGCCCCAAAGCATGATGTTGCCACCCCCATGCTTCACAGTAGGTATGGTGTTCTTTGGATGCAACTCAGCATTCTCTCTCCTCCAAACACGACGAGTTGTGTTTCTACCAAACAGTTCTATTTTGGTTTCATCTGACCATATGACATTCTCCCAATCCTCTTCTGGATCATCCAAATGCTCTCTAGCAAACTTCAGACGGGCCCCGGACATGTACTGGCTTAAGCAGGGGGACACGTCTGGCACTGCAGGATCTGAGTCCCTGGCGGCGTAGTGTGTTACTGATGGTAGCCTTTGTTACGTGGGTCCCAGCTCTCTGCAGGTCATTCACTAGGTCCCCCCGTGTGGTCCTGGGATTTTTGCTCATCGTTCTTGCGATCATTTTGACCCCACGGGGTGAGATCTTGCGTGGAGCCCCAGATGGAGGGAGATTATCAGTGGTCTTGTATGTCTTCCATTTTCTAATTATTGCTCCCACAGTTGATTTGTTCACACCAAGCTGCTCGCCTATTGCAGATTCAGTCTTCCCAGCCTGGTGCAGGTCTACAATTTTGTTTCTGGTGTCCTTCGACAGCTCTTTGGTCTTCACCATAGTGGAGTTTGGAGTGTGACTGTTTGAGGTTGTGGACAGGTGTCTTTTATACTGATAACAAGTTCAAACCGGTGCCATTGATACAGGTAATGAGTGCAGGACAGAGGAGCCTCTTAAAGAAGAAGGTACAGGTCTGTGAGAGCCAGAAATCTTGCTTGTTTGTAGGTGACCAAATACTTATTTTCCACCATAATTTGCAAATAAATTCTTTCCAGATCAGCCAATGAGATTGTCTGGATTTGTTTTCTCATTTTGTCTCTCATAGTTGAGGTCTCCCTATGATGCCAATTACAGGCCTCTCTCATCTCTGTAAGTGGGAGAACTTGCACAATTGGTGGCGGACTAAATACTTTTTTCCCCCCTGTATCACAGTGTCATAAGTATGATACGATACAAGATATATCAAGAAATAACTAAAAAAAAGTTAAAATATATGCATATATACACAGTATATGGGATAAATAAATTCAGGTCCGCTGCTTCCTTTTTACACCACAGTGAGAAAAACTATTAAAACTGAAGAATAGAAAATTAAATGGAATATTATAAATATACACATACACAGTTTTGCTCAAAAGTTTTCCTCCCCTGGCAGAAATGGTGAAATTTTGTCATTGATATTGAAAATTTGGCTGATTGTGCCAAAAAACTGTCTTTTATTGAAGGATGGTGATGATATAAAGCCATTTATGATCCTTTTTAAATCCTAATGATAACAGAAATCCCTCCGAATGGCCTGGATCAGAAGTCTCCGCCCCCATATCGGAAGTCCCCACCCCCCAGATCAGAAGTCTCCGCCCCCTGGAATGTTTGGCCTTGGTACAGACACACAAGGTAACACACACAGGTTACCATGACAATTAAAGCCTGTTTACAATATGCCCGACAACAACTTGACTTGCCTCACCAGGCTTGTTTTGTGGCATTGGCGCAGTAAAGGCTTCTTTCTGGCAACTCCACCATGCAGCTCATTTTTGTTCAAGTGTCGTGGTATTGTATCTTTTTCCAGAGCAGCCTATATTTCTCCTGAGGTGGCCTGTGGGGGGTTTTCTTTGTATCCTGAACAATTCTTCTAGCAGTTGTGGCTGCAATTTTTCTTGGTCTACCTGACCTTGGCTTGATATCATATGAAGCCATGTATGATCACATAGTTGTTTGGCTCCTTTTTAAACCCTATTGATAACAGAAATCCCCTGAATGGCCCAAATCAGAAGTCTCTCTCCCCCCTGGATCAGACGTCTCCCCCCCCCGGATCACAATTTTACCTCCCCTGGAATGTTGGGCCTCGGTACAGACACACAAGGGGACACACACAGGTGGTTACAATGGCAATTAAAGAGTTAATTTCCCTCATCTGTGGCTTTTTAAATAGCAATCAGTGTCTGTGTATAAATAGTCAGCGACTTTGTTAACTCTCACGTGGATGCACTGAGCAGGATAGATACTGAGCCATGGGGAGCAGAAAAGAACTGTCAAAAGACCTGCTTAACAAGAGAATGGAACTTTATAAAGATGGAAAAGCATATAAAAAGATATCCAAAGGCTTGAATATACCAGTCAGTTCAGTTCAGTCACTCATTAAGAAGTGGAAAATTCAGGGATCCCTTGATACCAAGCCAATGTCAGATAGCCCAAGAATGATTGCAGCCAGAACTGCCAGAAGAATTGTTTGGAATAAAAAGAAATGCCCACAGGTAACCTCAGGAGAAATACAGGCTGCTTTGGAAAAAGATGGTGTGGTTGTTTCAAGGTGCACAATAAGACGATACTTGAACAACAATGAGCTGCATGGCCGAGTTGCCAGAAAAAAGCCTTTACTCCACCAATGCCACAAAAAAGTCCAGTTACAATATCACTGACAATACCTGGACGCGCCGGTTTTTTGTGGCATTGGCGCAGTAAAGGCTTCTTTCTGACAACTTGACCATGCAGCTTATTTTTGTTCAAGTGTTGTCATGTTGTACATATCATGTGTAAGAATGACACAGTGCTAATCCTGTATCAGTTTAGTATTATCATCAATCATTATCCTTGTCACTTCCGAAGGTACTATCCTTCATGATGGTATATACAGTGAGGAACAGAAGTATTTGAACCCCCTGCGATTCTGCAAGTTCTTCCACTTCTCCATCATGGAGGGTCTGACATTCACATTGCAGGGGATTCCCACTCTGAGGACAGAATTCAGGAAATCTCATTGTATGATTTGTAAAGAATGTATTTGTCTCGCACGGCTGAACAGAAGTATTTGAACCCCTGAGAAGATCCGTGTTAATATTTGGTACAGAAGCCTTTGTCTGCAATTACAGAGGTCAGACGTTTCCTGTAGTCCTTGGCCAGGTTTGCACTGCAACAGGGATTTTGGCCGACTCCTCCACACCGATCTCCTCTAGATCTGTCAGGTTTCGGGTCTGACGCTGAGCAACACGGAGTTTCAGCTCCCTCCAAAGATGTTCTATTGGATTTAGGTGTGGAGACTGGCTAGGCCACTCCAGAACCTTGATATGCCTCTTATGGAGCCACTCCTTGGTTCTCCTGGCTGTGTGCTTCGGGTCGTTGTCATGTTGGAAGACCCAGCCATGACCCATCTTCAATGCTCTGACTGAGGGAAGGAGGTTGTTGCTGAAAATCTCACAATAAATGGCCCCATTCATCCTCTCCTTAATACAGTGCAGTCGTCCTGTCCCCTTCGCAGAAAAGCACCCCCAAAGCATGATGTTACCACCCCCCATGCTTCACAGTAGGGATGGTGTTCTTGGGATGCAACTCATCCTTTTTCCTCCAAACACGACGAGTGAAGTTTAGACCAAAAAGTTCTTCTTTGGTGTCATCTGACCACATGACTTTCTCCCGCGCCTCCTCTGGATCATCCAGATGGTCATTGGCAGACTTCAGAGGGGCCTGGACATGTGATGACTTGAGCAGGGGAACCTTCAGACGGGCCTGGACATGTGATGACTTGAGCAGGGGAACCCCTTCAGACGGGCCTGGACATGTGATGACTTGAGCAGGGGAACCTTCAGACGGGCCTGGACATGTGATGACTTGAGCAGGGGAACCTTCAGACGGGCCTGGACATGTGATGACTTGAGCAGGGGAACCTTCAGACGGGCCTGGACATGTGATGACTTGAGCAGGGGAACCCCTTCAGACGGGCCTGGACATGTGATGATTTGAGCAGGGGAACCTTCCGTGCAATGCATGATTGGAAACCATGACAGCGTAGTGTTCTACCGACAATGACCTTTGAAACTGTGGCCCCAGCTCTCTTCATGTCATTGACCAGCTCCTCCCTTGTAGTTCTGGGCTGATTCCTCACCTTTCTTCTCATCAGTGATACCCCACGAGGTGACATCTTGCATGGAGCCCCAGTCCGAGGGAGACTGACAGTCGTCTTTAGCCTCTTCCATTCTCTAACAATTGCTCCAACAGTTGATCTATTTTCACCAAGCTGCTTGGCAATTGCCCCGTAGCCCTTTCCAGCCTTGTGGAGGTCCACAATTTTGTCTCTGGTGTCTTTTGACAGCTCTTTGGTCTTGCCCATGGTAGTAGTTGGCGTCTGACTGACTGTGGGGTGGACAGGTGTCTTTAAAGAGCTCAGACAGGTGCTACTAAGTGAGATGAATGAGTGGAGTAGAGGGGGACTTTATAAAGGCGCAGTAACAGGTCTTTGAGAGGCAGAATTCTTGCTGTTTCTTAGGGGTTCAAATACTTCTGCTCAGCCGTGCGAGACAAATACATTCTTTACAAATCATACAATGTGATCTCCTGAATTCTGTCCTCAGAGTGGGAATCCCCTGCAATGTGAATGTCAGACCCTCCATGATTTCTAAGTGGGAGAACTTGCAAAATCGCAGGGGGTTCAAATACTGCTGTTCCTCACTCTGTACGTTAGTAACCGTACGGGTCATGGGAAGCTGGAGAGCTCTGCGTTGGTAAATGTCACAGAGCTATTCCCCCCCCCCCCATCCCCCGGTGCCCGCTTGCCACCACCCACCCCCCAGCCAAAGCACATGGACCTGGATAACAGCAGTCTCCTAATCCCAGTTGTAATTGTTGAAAGGCCAGTTTTTTTCATGTAGAGAGCTGCACAGACATGACCATTACCGGAGTCAGGGGTGCTCAACCCGTGGCCCATGGAACACATGTGGCTCACAAAGCCCTCTGATGTGACCCTCAGCCTCAAACCAAGGAAGTGTATGCCTGGGGTCAGCCCCTTGTTGATCATGATCCAGGCTTCCTGATCTGCCATCCCAGACCATCAGAGTGCACTGAGCCTTCGGCAGCAGCGGAGGAAGCAGATGGCCGCGGAGAGAACAGCAACCACCTCTGTAGCACTGGTGGACTGTTCCAGGTGGACTGATACCAAGTGCACTTCTCCTGCGACCTTCCTAGCAGCCTTGAGAGCAATGCCAGCAGAAGCTGGAAGAGGGAAAAAAAGGTCTGTGTATTAACCTGTTGGCGCCGACAGTTCGCAAATATGCATCCTCTTGGCGGCTGGGCCTTGACCCCGAGAAGCCGCATATTTGCATATCCATAGTAAACAAAAATGTGCCAAAAGCGCGCTCCCAGCATATTTACCAGTGCCTCACGAGAACATCCCGATCGCTACTTGCTATCTGGACCTTTCTGGTCACGTGACCGCTGTGACAGCCAGTCACGGTGGTCACATGACCCTAAACCCCGCCCCGGCCTCTGCAAGGATTCAACCTATGTCTGTAGCCCCGTCCTCGTTATTTTCACCCCCAGGCCTGGGAGAAATAAAGCTCCGGACACCGAAGTTTGCAAGCTAAATCTCTGAAAGTTTAATGCATGACAAGAACAGTTACCTAAAGCAGAGCTCCACCCAAAAGGGGAAGTTCCGCTGTAAGGACTGCTCCCCCACTCTCCATTAAGGATTGGCACCTTTGGGGAGTGGGTACCCGAATTTGACAGGTACCCGCTCCCACTTCCTGTCCGATCGCCTAGGTGATCGGAAGCGGAAGGTGTCCTCCCTTCCTCCCTCCCTGTAGTATTTTGGGACATGTGACAGGTCCCAGAAGACTATAGGACCATTCACGAAGTGCAGCACTACTCGCGCATGCGCAGTGGGTATCTGGCTGTGAAGCCGCAAGCTATCACATCCGGGTGCCCAAACTGAAGATGCCGGCCTCCTGGAATACAGGACGGCTGATGAAACGAGCTGACACACCACGGGACCAAGGGACAGGTAAGTGGCTGTTTTTTTAAAAGTCAGCAGCTACAGTAATGGCTAGGATCCGGGACTGGCTCACCGTTCTGGTGCCTTGTAACAAAGTGAAACCCAAGTAATCCACTGAAATTTGACAACGTACCCTCTGCCTTGCCACCTTGTGTCATTTTGTACCCAGAAAATGTAACAGAGATATACTGTCCTGCCCACAAGCCTCCCGGTTGGGTGAACAATGTAATAAGTCATCCACGTACTTGAGCAATGTGGAACCATGGTGGGGTGCCCAACCCTTTAAGGATTCTTGGAGGGCCATGGAATATACAGCCAGAGAATTCACATAGCCTTAGGGCAATCTGGCCCAGGTTAACTGTTTGTTGGCCAGAGTAAAACTTAACAGTAGTTGTGACTCTTCGTCAACTTGGACGGAATAAAAAAAACTTTGCTTAAATCGATCCCAGTATAATACTGTATATCGTGTGGAATGGAGGTAATCAATGAGGGCACATCTGGGACAATGGGTGCAATTGGAATAATGAGATTGTTAATGGCCCTGAGATCTTGCACTAAATGGTAAGTACCATCAATCTCCTTATGACAAAGGGTACTGCTTTTGATATACTGGACCAACTCCAGGTTTGAGTCTGGCCTTGTAAGGTATACAGAGAATATACCCTACATGGGGCGTAGTGTTGGCACAAACTTCAGGCTTTTCTTTGTCTAAATCCTCATGCTCACAAAACAGTGAGATGACTCCATGTGCACCCCTCCCTTCTCACTTACTCTGATTGTGGCCTTCAATTTTCCCAACAAATAGCAACTTCACAGGACATCCTGATATGATCTTGAAAGAATGTTTCACTATGGAACCTTTCCTGTGAGAGTTTGAAATACTCAAAGGGGGTGTTTCCCAGGTTTTGGCACATGGCCCAGTGTCAGCATCTGAAGGTTCACATTCTCCTCTTGTCCCCTATTTCTGTTGCTGCCTCTTTCTCTAGGATTATAACTATGTTGTAACTAGAGATGAGCGAATCGAACCAGGCGAACCGGAATTCGATACGAATTGCAGGAAAAATTCGATTCGCGTCGAATCCGAATATTTGCCTACTTCGGGTGCGCGAATCGGATTTTTCCCGATCAGCCGGCAAAAGTGTCCCTGCAGTGAGCTCCGCTATTTCTGACAGTTCTCTGACAGAAGGAACACATGTACAGCGGTTGAAACATTGTATCTATTAGTTTCCATTTAGGATACAGATGTTTCAACCGCTGTACATGTGAAGAAGCTGTCAGAGAACTGTCAGAAATAGAGGAACTCTGCACATACACTTTTTGCCGGTTTGGAATTCTTATTTTCATCCTACTTCTTCTTCTTCTTCTACTTCTTCATCCTCATCCTCATCCTCAGAAGAAGAAGAAGAGGATGAGGATGAAGAAGAAGAAGAAGAAGAAGTAGGATGAAAATAAGAAGAATTCCAAGCCGGCAAAAAGTGTATCTGCAGAGCTCCTCTAAGTGTATCTGCAGAATGTCATTTATGGAAACAAATAGATACAATGTTTCAACCGCTGTATGGAGTGAATGTCCCAGAACTGTCAGAAATAGACTATTTATGACAGTTCTGGGACATTCCCTCCATACAGCGGTTGAAACCGCTGTATGGAGGGAATGTCCCACAACTGTCAGAAATAGACTATTTCTGACAGTTCTGGGACATTCCCTCAATACAGCGGTTGAAACCGCTGTATGGAGTGAATGTCACAGAACTGTCAGAAATAGACAGAAACTGTCACAGAACTGTCCTTCTTCTCATCCTTCTCCTTCTTCTCATCCTTCTTCTCATCCTTCTCCTTCTTCTCATCCTTCTCCTTCTCCTTCTTCTCATCCTTCTCCTTCTTCTCATCCTTCTTCTCATCCTTCTCCTTCTTCTCCTCCTTCTTCTCATCCTTCTCCTTCTCCTCCTTCTCCTTCTCCTTCTCCTTCTTCTCATCCTTCTTCTCATCCTTCTTCTCATCCTTCTCCTTCTTCTCATCCTTCTCCTTCTTCTTATCCTTCTCCTTCTCCTTCTTCTCATCCTTCTCCTTCTCATCCTTCTCCTTCTTCTCATCCTTCTCCTTCTCCTCCTTCTCCTTCTCCTTCTTCTCATCCTTCTCCTTCTTCTCATCCTTCTCCTTCTCCTTCTTCTCATCCTTCTCCTTCTCCTTCTCCTTCTCCTCCTCATCTCCAAGGGCATTTAAATTAAAGGTACAGTGTTCTGCACTAATTTAAAGGCTCTCTGAAGCCTAGAAACCCTTTTTATAAGTTAACTTCGTAGCGAATTAATTCGCATCGAATCGAATTTCTTCCTGGAATTCGCCGAATCAGCTGAATCGAATTTTTGAAAAATTCGCTCATCTCTAGTTGTAACCCTTGAAAATGTGCTTTGTTGGTAAATTATTATTATTATTCTACAGGATTTATATGGCGCCAACAGTTTGCTCAGCGCTTTACAATATAAAGGGAAACAATACAGTAACAATACAGTTCAATACAAGAGGGATTTGAGGGCCCTGCTCCTTGGAGCTTACAATCTAGGAGACCTCTGTAACGGAACCGGTCCCCAGACCGCACTTGGGTATATTCCATTATACCGCAGCTTCCCTGTCCGAACACAAATCCACGGACCACACCATTGAAATCCCTCATGAAATAGACAGCACCCGACTCTTCTTAGAACAGGAAGTCAACTCCTTTATTTTACACACACAACAAGTTATATACACAGGGCGGGGAAACACAACCAGGAACAGGAAACACATCATCAGCCCGCCTCATTAGTGGGGAGGGCTACAGGAAACACATCATCACCCCTCCCCATCCAACCAAGACACAGAACAATGGGGCAGAACATGGCAAAAGGACAATAGACAGCCACATGGCCAAGAACAAAGGACAACAAACCAATACACAATAGACATTCACATACACACCCTGCACCCTAACAGGCACAGGGTCACTTAAACATAAGAATTTGGGAAGATGATACAGAGGTCCCCCCACCCCCAAAAGTCACTCCCGTCACAACCTCAAAACATTCAGTGGCGTCTTTCTCCTTCACTTGTTTTTCAAACGTACCTGCATCCATCTCTGTTCAGTTTGAAATAGGCTGTCTTACCAACAGCAAAATTTCAAATCTGTTTCCTGCCCAGGGGTGTATTTACCACAAGGCAAACAAGGCATTTGCCTAGGGCAGCATTTTTCAGGGGGGGGGGGCAGCACTGCCCCTTGGAAGAAGGGACGGAAGAAGTGACACACGCAGCATGGGGACCTGGTGGGTTCTGAGAGTTGCTGTGGATTTCATGACGGGTTATGAATAGCCCGACTCTTGTTCCCGGGGATGTCCAGAGCTGTGAAGGTGAGTGTCTTTCTCTCTCTCACCATGGGGGATGGTGGCTGCTGTATGGGGTTCAGTGGTAGTGGAAGGCTCTGGTGGAGGGCAGGGGTGCTCTTGGTCAATGTCAGGCTCTTTCTGCAGGGGGGGTGCCAATTTTTGTGTTGCCTAGGGTAGAACAAAACTTAAAGACACCACTGATCCTGCCGTCAAGGTTTGGATATATATAGTGCCCATTTCTGCACTAACCATATCCATCCCAGCTTCTTCCTTCCAAACTTTTCTAAATCTTTTCATGTACTCTGTCACTGTCTCTTTTGTTTCTCGCTTGCAAAGAACAGCAGTTGCTAATTGTGACGGGAGTGACTTTTGGGGGTGGGGGGACCTCTGCATCATCTTCCCAAATTCCCATTATGTTTAAGGCACCCTGTGCCTGTTAAGGGGTACAGGATGTGTATGTGACTGTCCGAGTCTTGTGTATAGTGTGTGTTCCTTTGTTCGCCATGTGGTTGCCCATTGTCTACTGCCATGTGGCTATTCCTTTGTTCTCGGCCACATGGCTGTCCATTGTTTGTTTGCCATGTGCTGCCCCATTGTTCTGTGTCTTGAGTTGGTTGGGGTGGTTTCCTGTAGCTCTTCCCACTGATGGGGCGGGCTGATGATGTGTTTCCTGTTCCTGGTTGTCTTTCCCCACCCTCTGTATAAAACATGTTTGTGGAAAATAAAGGAGTTTGACTTCCTGTTTTAAGAAGAGCTGGGTGTTGTCTATTTCCTGAGGGATTTCAAGGGTGTGGTCCATGGATGGTGTTCGGACAGGGAAGCTGCGGTATAACGGAATATACCCAAGAGTGGTCGGGTTCCGTTACACTAATGATATCCTACTCTTCCATATTCTCTCCATCTCGGCTGTCACCTCCTCCCACACCTTTCTCTAAATGTCTTCCTTCAGCCATGCATGAGTGGCTTCCGGGGTTCCAGGATCAACGAGAACATGTATTGTAGACACCTTTGTCCAGTCAAATCCTGAGTCCATGTCATATCCCAAAATTCCATCAATTATTAATTTCATGTTCTGCTGTGAACACTGTCTGTCTCGTATGGCTCTCTTCTCCTCCTCCTCCCTTCTCTACCCCTCCCTTCTCCCTTTCTGTACTATCAGGACTCTGTGTTTTTCTGCCTGAACTAAGGGAGATTGTGATGGTCTGTCTGTCCTTGAAGGTCTGAGGAGAAAAAAAATCATCCTCCCTTTTAGGCAAAGCTGGATATACTTCTGTATAACGTGTCGGAGCCGATGGTGGGGGGTAAAGAGTGGAGACTCAAGCTACTGTGCTCTGGAGCAGTGCTTCTCAACCTTTTTTCAATCAAGGCACCCTTTAAAATTATGGACAGTCCCAAGACACCCTTTAAAATTATGGACAGTCTTGAGGCACCCCATTTTAGAATGGGGTGCCTCAAGACTGTCCATAATTTTAAAGGGTGCCTCAGGACTGTCCATAATTTTAAAGGGTGCCTCGAAACTGTCTATAATTTTAAAAGGGCACCTCATTCTAAAATGTGAAAAACTATCTAATAATTTTATATAACGCAGCAACATCTACGCATGTAGGACACCCAACATTAGAGGGGATTTATTCTTCCAAAGCAAGCACACTTTTGCACCCTGGTACTGAGTAGTATTCTAGTGTTTCTCTTCTTCCTCGGTTTTTCTCCATCACTGAGTTAATGTGACCCCAGCACTGATGGAGAGGGGCGGGGGAGGGTCAAACCAGAATGTTGTGCAAGCAACTGACATCTTCCTTCTCAACTGATGATGTCATTGGTTGTCAGGACACCGGTGGCAAGAAGGCCATAAATGGTGCGCTGCAAAAACATGAAGGTTGCTTCACCCGCTGGCTTGTGTACAAGTTTTGGGCAATTTTTAGACATTTTGCCAAGGCACCCCTGAAGAAACCTCAAGGCACCCCAGGGTGCCTGGGCACCCTGGTTGAGAAAAGCTGCTCTGGAGTGTAACCAGACACATATTTCAGCCAGTGAAAACCTGCTGCTTTCAGATACTGTATCCCATAACAATTCCATTATCACATATTCCTTACAAGTTAAAGTGGAGTTCGACTCACCTGTCAAAAAATAAAAGTCAGCAGCTACAAAAACTGTAGCTGCTGACTCTTAAAAAACAGCCACTTACCTCTCCCTTGGTCCCGTGGTGTGTCCCCCGCAGCCCGTTTCACCGACCGTCCTATATTCCAGGAGGCTTGCATCTTCAGTGTGTGCACCTGGCTGTGATAGCTTGCGGCTTCCCAGCTGGATACCCACTGCGCATGCGCGGGTAGCACTGCGCTTCATGAATGGTCCTGTAGTCTTCTGGGACCTGTCACATTTTCCAAAAGACTATAGCGAGGGAGAGAGGAAGGAAACCTTCTGTTTCCAATTGCCTAAGCCAGGGCTTGAAATTTCCGCTCGCCCGCTTGCCAAATGCAAGGGGAAATCTCTTTGTGGCGAGCACAGATGGAGTCGGGGGGCTTGCAATGGTGCGGGGATCGATTTGCATTCCACATGTGCTCCAAGCCTCGTTGTGAAACTGACCTCAGGCTTCCGACTTCCGGTTTCTTCTTCACCGCCGCGGGGGACATGAGGAGATGCCTGCTCTCCGCTGTCTTGGGGGACATGAGGCCCACTCTATACCGCCTTGGGGGACACGAGGCCCGCTCTCCACCGCCTTGGGTGACACGAGGAGAGGTCCGCTCTCCACCTCTTGGGAGACACGAGGTAATTTCATAAGCTTTAAGGGGGCGTGGTTGGTTGGCATGGCTGGGGGCAGGTTTCGAGGTGGACCTGGGCAAGGTTGGGTGGGGCAACTGGTGGAGAGTAAGGTTTGTGCCTGGCTAGTTGGTCTAGACTCAAAATTTTAAGCCCTGGCCTAGGCGATCGGACCGGAAGTGGGAGTCGGTACCTGTCAAATTTGGGTACCCGCTCCCCTCCCACCCCCCAAAGGTGCCAATCCTTAATGGGTAACGGGGGAGCAGTCCTAAAGCGGAACTTTCCCTTTTGGGTGGAGCTCTAGACAATTTAGGATTTATTGTCTTTTTTTTTTTAGCAATTTCACTTAACACTTTACACAGCAGCCTAAAAATGTTTGGGTAGAGATCTCTCACCTTAGATGTACCCATACTTGATGCAAAAACAGCTGTAAGGCAAAGCAAGCGGAGAGGCTGTAACGCCGACAAAGCCTTCTCAACATTTCAGGAGATTAACACCTAAAGGTGCGGACCTTGTAATATCCGTATACTGTAACACAAATTACTACTTAACAGTTTCTTAACACGCAGCAAATAAGCACTTATACTTCTAAGATGGCAAAAATAAACAAGGACTCCTGTGAATTCACAATTATACCCTCCTAGGCAATTTTTCCCCAGAGGTTCCCAAAACCTCTGAATTCCCTTTGAGGACCCACCTCAAAGACTCTCCGTGATCTCAAACGGAAACTTTGGGCTACTATCCCTGGGTCTTAAAGGGGGACAATCCAGGTAAAGACTGACTCAGCTTACTTCCTGCCACGCCTTTAATCCCACTTCTGACACCAGATTGCAAGGATTCAACCTATGTCTGTAGCCCCCTTGTCCTCGTTATTTTTACCCTCAGGCCTGGGAGAAATAAAGACACAGAAGTGTGCAAGCTAAATCTCTGAAAGTTGAATGCATCACAAGAACGGTTATACTGAACTCAGTGGGCGTGGCTTAATCTCAGGATGACCAATGAAACATTCCATTCTTAGCAATATAGTTACGTGAAGAACAGAAACTGCAAGTAGTTGAGGGAGACCATATAAGGGAGTTCCTTTTACAGGAATTAAACTATTGTAAGAAAACGAGAGAGAAGTTACAAAACTGAAACTATGTGTACACACGTCCAGAAATGGAGGCATTATACAACATGGATGAAGGTTAATCAGACATATTTCCTTACAGCCTCCCAATGTCACAAACCCCTTAAAGGGCCAGGAGGCACCAAGGGGTTAAACAGCACATACAATGCGCTTTTGCAATGGGCATATTAGCACCTATGAAAGGGTTTGCAACTATTAGGCTGCATCCAGACTGATCCGCGGGTACGGCGCTGTGAACCTCAGGCTTTCCTGTGGGCTACCTGCACCGAGCTACAGATTTTTATTATATCCTGCAAGTTTGCTGAGCTTTCTGAAAATGCCCCACACCCGCAAGATATAATGGAAGCCTATGGCAGAGTGCCCCACACCCACAAGATATAATAGAAGCCTATGGCAGAGTGCCCCACCCCGCAATATATAATAGAAGCCTATGGCAGAGTGCCCCACCCCGCAAGATATAATAGAAGCCTATGGCAGAGTGCCCCACACCCACAAGATATAATAGAAGCCTATGGCAGAGTGCCCCACACCCACAAGATATAATAGAAGCCTATGGCAGAGTGCCCCACCCCCGCAATATATAATAGAAGCCTATGGCAGAGTGCCCCACCCCCACAAGATGTAATGGAAGCCTATGGCAGAGTGCTCCACCCTGCAAGATGTAATAGAAGCCTATGGCAAAGTGCCCCACCCCCACAAGATGTAATAGAAGCCTATGGCAGAGTGCCCCACCCCCACAAGATATAATAGAAGCCTATGGCAGAGTGCCCAACCCCCGCAATATATAATAGAAGCCTATGGCAGAGTGCCCCACCCCCGCAATATATAATAGAAGCCTATGGCAGAGTGCCCCACCCCCGCAAGATATAATAGAAGCCTATGGCAGAGTGCCCCACCCCCACAAGATGTAATAGAAGCCTATGGCAGAGTGCCCCACACCCACAAGATGTAATGGAAGCCTATGGCAGAGTGCTCCACCCCCGCAAGATATAATGGAAGCCTATGGCAGAGTGCCCCACACCCGCAAGATGTAATAGAAGTCTATGGCAGAGTGCCCCACACCCGCAAGATGTAATAGAAGTCTATGGCAGAGTGCCCCACACCCACAAGATGTAATAGAAGCCTATGGCAAAGTGCCCCACCCCCGCAAGATATAATAGAAACCTATGGCAGAGTGCCCCACCCCCGCAATATATAATAGAAGCCTATGGCAGAGTGCCCCACCCCCGCAAGATGTAATAGAAGCCTATGGCAGAGTGCCCCACCCCCGCAAGATGTAATAGAAGCCTATGGCAGAGTGCCCCACCCCCGCAAGATGTAATAGAAGCCTATGGCAGAGTGCAGCTAACCCACAAATGCAGCGGTGCGAGGAAACTGCAGCGCATGAGTGAGGAAGCAGCCTTATGGGTGCTCAGGACAGTAAGGGCTCTTTTACATTTGTGGTTTGGGGGCAGTAAAACCCCATAGTTGAGATGTCCCATATGGAAGAAAAATATATTTGAAATGCTACAATTTTGGCATTCAATATATTTCAAAATGTATTTCAATAAATATATATATACATTGTATGTTGAAATTTGTTTTTATTCCGAAACATAAGAAAAATATTATTAAAAATAAATTTCAAATATACAGAATGTCTTTAAAAATACCGAGGGAGGAGTGGAATCACTTCTGGGAGATGCTGTATATATATATATATATACATTGTATACAGTCCGGGGGAGGGGGGACTCACTGCTGGGAGATATATATATACACAGTCAGGTCCATAAATATTGGGACATGGACACAATTCTAACATTTTTGGCTCTATACACCACAATGGATTTGCAATGAAACAAACAAGATGTGCTTTAACTGCAGACTGTCAGCTTTAATTTGAGGGTATTTACATCCAAATCAGGTGAACGGTGTAGGAATTACAACAGTTTGCATATGTGCCTCCCACTTTTTAAGGTACCAAAAGTAATGGGACAATTGGCTTCTCAGCTGTTCCATGGCCAGGTGTGTGTTATTCCCTCATTATCCCAATTACAATGAGCAGATAAAAGGTCCAGAGTTCATTTCAAGTGTGCTATTTGCATTTGGAATCTGTTGCTGTCAACTCTCAAGATGAGATCCAAAGAGCTGTCACTATCAAGCCATCATTAGGCTGAAAAAACAAAACAAACCAATCAGAGAGATAGCAAAAACATTGGGCGTGGCCAAAACAACTGTTTGGAACATTCTTAAAAAGAAGGAACGCCCCGGTGAGCTCAGCAACACCAACAGACCCGGAAGACCACGGAAAACAACTGTGGTGGATGAGCGAAGAATTCTTTCCCTGGTGAAGAAAACACCCGTCACAACAGTTGGCCAGATCAAGAACACCCTCCAGGAGGTAGGTGTATGTGTGTCAAAGTCACCAATCAAGAGAAGACTTCACCAGAGTGAATACAGAGGGTTCACCACAAGATGGAAACCATTGGTGAGCCTCAAACACAGGAAGGCCAGATTAGAGTTTGCCAAACGACATGTAAAAAAGCCTTCACAGTTCTGGAACAACATCCTACGGACAGATGAGACCGACATCAACTTGTACCAGAGTGATGGGAAGAGAAGAGTATGGAGAAGGAACTGCTCATGGTCCTCAGCATACCACCTCATCAGTGATCATGGTGGTGGTAGTGTCATGGCGTGGGCATGTATGGCTGCCAATGGAACTGCTTCTCTTGTATTTATTGATGATGTGACGGCTGACAGAAGCAGCCGGATGAATTGTGAAGTGTTTCGGGAATATTATCGGCTCATATTCAGCCAAATGCTTCACAACTCATTGGACGCTTCACTGTGCAGATGGACAATGACCCAAAGCAGACTGCAAAAGCCACCAAAGAAGTGGAATGTTCTGCAATGGCCAATCACCTGACCTGAATCCGATTGAGCATTTCACTTGCTGAAGACAAAACTGAAGGGAAAATGCCCCAAGAACAAGCAGGAACTGAAGACAGTTGCAGTAGAGGCCTGGCAGAGCATCACCAGGGATGACACCCAGCGTCTGGGGATGTCTATGCGTTCCACACTTCAGGCTGTCATTGACTGCAAAGGATTTGCAACCAAGTATTAAAAAGTGAAAGTTTGATTTATGATTATTATTCTGTCCCATTACTTTTGGTCCCTTAACAAGTGGGAGGCACCTATGCAAACTGTTGTAATTCCTACACCGTTCACCTGATTTGGATGTAAATAACCCCAAATTAAAGCTGACAGTCTGCAGTTAAAGCACATCTTGTTTGTTTTATTTCAAATCCATTGTGGTGTATAGAGCCAAAAATGTTAGAATTGTGTCCATGTCCCAATATTTATGGACCTGACTGTATACATTGTATACAGTCCGGGGGAGGGGGGGACTCACTTCTGGGAGATAAGGTATATATATACATTGTATACAGTCCGGGGGAGGGGGGACTCACTTCTGGGAGATATATATATATATACACACATTGTATACAGCCTGGGGGAGGGGGGGACACACTTCTGGGAGATGCTGTATACATACGTGATCCTGCGCACAGATGCCTCCCTGTGGCCTCCCTGTGGCGGTGTATCTGGTAGCCCTAAAGCTGTTAATGTCATCAATAATAAAAGAAACGTGTTTATTCCTCCTGGGAATCCATTCCAGTAGCGGGTCGGGGTGAAACGTTTCCAATGAAAATCATCTGACCCAACGACGGCATCATCGATCGCTCTGACGAAACATTTTTTTTTTTCTCAGAATTTCTTACCAACGTGCCAGTGAAGATCTCACCATGATGGATGGTGTTGGGTTGTTGGTTGGTTATGGAATGTTGATGGTTTACAAGTTAATAAAAGTCAAAGTCAAAGTTTGAGTGGATCCCCAACGAAGGGCCTCGGACAGGACTCTCCTCGCTCAGAGGTCTGATGGTTTGCTTTCAATCGCTGTTTATATGTTGTGTGTTGGGGGTTGGGGGGCGATAGCTTAGACTCCAGACAGAGGCCATTGCTACGTACACAGAGTCACCCCATGGAGGATCATACGCCGGGTGAGGAAGTCACGTGATAACGGGACGTAAGGTGTAGGAACGTGGTGACGTATTTCTGGCACGGACGCCATCTTGCTACACCCAAAACCCATGCAAGTACACCCATAAATTCAAATATTAGATATGCAGCGCTAAATATTAACATACAGAGTGATATTTTTGTATGTTTGTAGAAATGTTCATCAGCTTTAAGTCAGTCCCAGAGTAAAAGCCTTCCACTAGCTGAACTTATCAGACTCTTTATGTTGGTACCAGACATTCAATAGGTGATGCCAATAGCTGATCTTGTTAGGTTATATACCTTAACCCCTCCCCCTCCTGAGGATTTACCCCCCTTAATGACCACGCCTCTTTTTGCTACTCGGCGCTGCACTAATTCAACTGACAATTGCGCGGTCATGCAATGCTGCACCCAAACGAAATTTACGTCCTTTTTTTCACACAAATAGAGCCTTCTTTCGGTGGTATTTGATCACCTGTGCGCTTTTTATTTTTCACGCTATAAACAAAAAAACGCCAAAAATTTTGAAGAAAAACAATATTTTTTATTTTCAGCTATAAAAAAATATATAGTAAACTCAAAGTTGGTTATAAATTTAGGCCAAAATGTATTCTGCTCCATGTTTTTGGTAGAAAAAATCCCAATAAGTGTATATTGATTGCTTTGTGTGAAGTTATAGTGTCTACAAACTATGGGAGAGAGACTGCAATTTACACCATTTTTCTGCTATACAGCGCTGCGCTAGTTTAACGGACAATTGCGCGGTCATGCAATATGGTACATAAATGAAATTTACATCCTTTTTTTTCTCACAAATTGAGCTTTCTTTCGGTGGTATTTGATCGCCTGTGCGGTTTTTATTTTTTGCGCTATAAAAAAAAAGGCTGACAATTTTGAGGGAAAAAAAACAATATTTTGGACTTTTTGCTATAAAACATGTCCTGTAAAAAAAAAATGCAAAAATCAAATTTAGTCATAAATTTCTGCCAAAATGCATTCTGCGACATGTCTTTGCTAAAAAAAACCCCAATATGTGTAAATTAATTGGTTTACGTGAAAGTTATAGCGTTTACAAATGGCGGGAAAGATACTGGGATTTTTAGGGTTTTTTTTATACTAATAATGGCGGCGATCAGCGACTTATGGTGGGACTGCGGGACTGCGGCGGACATTCTGACATTGGGGGGTACTGACTTGGGGTCACTGACATCCCCAAAAACACTAATACAGTGATCAGTGCAAAAAAAACCACTGACACTGTACTAATGGCACTGGGGAGGGAGGGGTTAACTTTATTTAGCAGGGAAGGGTTATAGGAGTGAGGGGGAGTGTTTTACTAGGGGGCGGGGCGGGGTGTGTACTGGGCGGGACAAGGCTGATCGAGAAAGTGAAACTGTTCTTTCTCGATCAGCTCATCATCCAGCTGACAGGGAAGTGACAGACAGCACAGCTACTGCAGCTGTGCTCTCTGTCACCGTTTACCGCCGATCGCCGGGACTTGGCTGCTAATGAGCGGCTGTGACCCGGCAACTGACGTCTGCGGCGGTGATCCACAGGACAAATAGGGCGGCAGCGCACCTCGCGTGCGCCCCCTATTTGTTTACAAAACATGCGTTTTAAAACGTGGTTTTGCCTGTGAGTGCCGCCCTGCCGCCGTATATGTACAGTGCCTGGGCGGCATGCGGTTAATAATCAGTATTCCACGTAGTAATGGTATAGTGATTTTTTACCCCTTTGAAAACGTGCGGTGGGCACGAAACATGTCAGGGGAATCCCTCAATATCTAATATTTGAATTTTTGATACTGAGGTGCTGAGGTATACCTTTTATGCTAGCAGCTTCTTATTCTATTTTCCTTTCTAGTTGCGCTCATTCATCCTGTTTTGTTTACAAAGTACACCCATAGCATGTGGTTTTAATGCTTGAGTTTATTTTACACAAAGTGAGTGGGAAATTGGTTCAAATTGATTTCTATATTAAACGGTTTTACACTATGTAATCTTAAAACAACAGAGTGCAGCGCTTAGCAAGGCAAAAGAGTCAATAAGATAATAATCAAGTATCCACAATGATTCACTGTAGAAATACGAATTCCCACGGCCTCCACTCTGTCAAATAACAGAAATGCGCACTCACCGGAAACGCATGGGTTATGCGCATGTGTGATCATGCATCACAGGCAATGGGTACATCAGAGGTTAGGCAGCCAGGCATCTCCCTCACGGTGGGTCATCACAGACTCTTTAGTCAGGTCCAGGGGGTCCCCTTAACCTCCCTGGCGGTCTGATTATTTCAGATTTTTGGTGCTGAAAGCGGTACCATTTTTTTGCATGGAAATATGTATTTTTTTTATTGTAGGCTGTAATTTTTAGGAAAAACTCACTGAAATCTGTCCGAACAAGAGTCTAGTAAACATCCCGGGGAGGATAAAATTTGAAACACAAAATCATAAATTATAATTTAATAAATAATCATAAAAATAATATAAAAATAATAAAAAATTTAATTCAATAATATAATCAAACCAAAAACACTGAAATGTGAAATAGAGCGCCAAGTTCGCACATCGCTGAGCTCAGTCGCAAAATCGTTTTCAGTTTCTGATGACGAATTTCCCCCACCAATCATTATCACTCAATTCTGAAAGTGGTTCTAATTTACTATCGCTGTTCTCTAGCCGGTCTAAACCGCTTTTGACCTAAAGGGACACTTTTTGGACGCCATGGACATTTCTCAGTTTCCAGGCAGAAAGAACAGACAAAATGCAGGCAGGGCGCCGGACAAAGCACTAGGGACAAAATGTATGTGAAATAGGTTGAAACAGCAATGTTTTACTGTGTAAAATGTAAAAAAAAAAAAATGACATTTTTTAAAATTTTTAAATTTCCCGCCGGCGGCGGCGGCGCCTGTACGTCCCGACGTCACAGGGACAGGACACAGAAGCCGGATGCCGGCATCGGCCGGAGGAGATGGCCGGGGACGCTGCAGGGGACACATCGTGGGAGCGCAGGGTAAGGTAAGTGAAGAACACATGCCGGAGCAGCGCCGCATGGTAAGCCCGAGTGTAGCTCGGGGTTACCGCTTTTGGTACTGAAATGTTACCCCGAGCTACACTCGGGAATACCGCCAAGGAGGTTAAGGTCAGCCAGGTGCTCCATGCAAAAAACTTCCTCTCAGGGTGGCAAAGTGCTTTCTCTGTGGGGATGATAGCTCCACGCAGGAGCCCCAGAAAACAGATGCCAGAGATAGTGTAGTATGTCCAAAAGGTAAATATTTATTTATAAAACAGCCTCCCCTCTGATGATGTGCCTGTAGCACGAAAGGCCTAAGGAGGAGCTGCGCAGAGCGTGACGTCATTCCACCGCCGGAGCCGCGAGGAGGACCGGCGGCCATCATTACTGGGGTCAGTACTGCTGCATATTATACATCATGCAAAAACATAGATATGCAGCAGTACTGACCCCAGTAATGATGGCCGCCGGTCCTCCTCGTGGCTCCGGCGGTGGAATGACGTCACGCTCTGCGCAGCTCCTCCTTAGGCCTTTCGTGCTACAGGCACATCATCAGAGGGGAGGCTGTTTTATAAATAAATATTTACCTTTTGGACATACTACACTATCTCTGGCATCTGTTTTCTGGGGCTCCTGCGTGGAGCTATCATCCCCACAGAGAAAGCACTTTGCCACCCTGAGAGGAAGTTTTTTGCATGGAGCACCTGGCTGACCTTAAGGGGACCCCCTGGACCTGACTAAAGAGTCTGTGATGACCCACCGTGAGGGAGATGCCTGCTGCCTAACCTCTGATGTATCTGTAGCCCTGTTTTGGGGGGGGGGGTTATGTGAAATGGCCCACACCAAACACGCTATGGCGCTAACCTGTATATGAGGAGGCAATCCTGAGCCTTCGCTGTATGGAAGAGGGGGTTGTGATAATACAAATGGCAGTGCCTCCACCTAGAATAGGGATCCTGCAATTGAGGGGACTCCCCCCTGTCTAGGAATGTAACATGTAGACAACTTACAGTAACTATACATAGCAGTATTAATGCCCCCGGCTTATATCTCTAACATGGAAACATGTCACCCACCTGTATGAGATGAATGCAAAGTTTATATAAAGCAGCCACATAAAACAGGAGGCATAAGAATAACATTCAGGAATGACCATTCACCATAAATTGGGAGGTTGCAGTTATCCCCGGGTATATGTAGTATACAGAATACCTCCAACCATGGGTTATAGTGCAGTCCGGGTGCCGGGGCCCCTGGAGAGGTGAGAGTCAATAAGATGCACGCTTCCACTTCAGATGCTGCGATGGCGTCCAAGTAACACGTTCTATGCGGATGATTGCACTGCTTGTCTGAAGATCAGCGATGCATCACCTAAAAGGATAAAATGTCCCATCTCTCCTTACTCTTATGCAGGCCATAGATGGGTCGAAAATCGGCCGATTTTTCGGCCGAAAATAAAATCGGCCGATTTTCGGATCGTTAGTGAGCGATTTGGTCGGCCGTTTTTCGGTATTTTGGCCGTTTTTTTTTTCCGGTAAAGTTGGAAAAAAATCGGCCGATTTTGCCGATCGGCCGATTTTCGCGGCAATTAGTGGGCAAATCGGCCGATTTTTTACCGATAAAAAATCTGCGCATGAGCAGTGACCTGCAAGAGGAAGACAAAAAGAAGAAGAAGAGGAAGACGATGAAGAAGAGGATGAAGAAGAAGAAGAGGAAGAAGAAGAGGATGAAGAAGAAGAGGATGAGGATGAAGAAGAAGAAGAGGATGAGGATGAAGAAGAAGAAGAAGAAGAGGATGAGGATGAAGAAGAAGAGGATGATGATGAAGAAGAGGATGAGGATGATGAAGAAGAAGAGGATGAGGAAGAAGAAGAGGATGAGGATGAAGAAGAAGAAGATGAAGAAGAGGATGAGGATGAAGAAGATGAAGAAGAAGAAGAAGAAGAAGAAGAGGATGAGGATGATGATGAAGAAGAAGAAGACGATGAGGATGAAGAAGAAGAAGAAGAAGAAGAAGAAGAGGAGGATGAGGATGATGAAGAAGAAGAGGATGATGATGAAGAAGAAGAGGATGAGGATGATGATGAAGAAGAATAGGATGAGGATGCAGAAGAAGAAGAGGATGAGGATGATGAAGAAGAAGAGGATGAGGATGAAGAAGAGGATGAGGATGATGAAGAAGAAGAAGAAGAAGAAGAAGAGGATGAGGATGAAGAAGAGGCTGAGGATGAAGAAGAAGAAGAAGAAGAGGAGGATGAGGATGAAGAAGAAGAGGATGAGGATGATGATGATGAAGAAGAAGAGGATGAGGATGATGATGAAGAAGAAGAATAGGATGAGGATGCAGAAGAAGAAGAGGATGATGAAGAAGAAGAGGATGAGGATGATGAAGAAGAAGAGGATAAGGATGAAGAAGAGGATGAGGAAGAAGAAGAAGAAGAAGAAGAGGATGAGGATGAAGAAGAAGAAGAAGAGGATGAGGATGAAGAAGAAGAAGAGGATGAGGATGAAGAAGAAGAAGAAGTAGGATGAAAATAAGAAGAATTCCAGTACAGCAAAAAGTGTATCTGCAGAGAGCTCCGCTATTGCTGACAGTTCTCTGACAGTTCCTTGACATTTACAGCGGTTGAAACATTGTATCTATTTGTTTCCGAATAAAAACATCTGTATCCTAAATGGAAACAAATACATACAATGTTGCAACTTCTATAAATGTCAAGGAACTGTCAGAGAACTGTCAAAGAAATAGCAGAGCTCTCTGCAGGGACACTTTTTGCCGGCTCTAGACGGGTAGAAAATCGGCCGATTTTTTTTACCATTGATGGTAACGTCGGCCACTTGAACAACCGATTTTTCGTTTTTTAAAAGAAAAATCTGCAGTTTTTCTCCCCATCTATGGCCTGCATTAGTCCCTATCCCTAAACTGGGCTGTCACTGCAACCGGGCCTCTATCTGTCTAAGTGACCGTCGGATGCCTAACCTACCTCTAGCCTAATCTATCCAACGCTCCCTATGCTAATCCCAGCTAAAGGGAGATCCAGACCAATAAGGGTGCTATGGCTTTAAGCCAAGAGGCTGCAAAGATACACTGCAATTAACAGAAAGTTCCCCTGACAGTCTTATGCAGGTGACAACACGGATCTATATATATATAGAGACAACTATAAGGATTGTGCAGTGTAAATAGAATAATGATAATGAACCACAAGTCTCTCTCTCTTACAGAGGTATTAGGGTTCCTATACAGAAGTTGAAATATAACAGGCAGACCTAATCTGCTTCAGTAACAACTACATAGATAGCAGCCTTGTTAATCTGGATCATTACTCACAGAATCCCCATACAGTTCTCCCCAGATACATAGCACATGGCAGGCTGACACCCTCTGCCTGATACTTCCTGGAAAACAACTACCGTATTTGCCGGCGTATAAGACGACCCCCTACTTTTCCTGTTAAAATATAGGGTTTGAGCTATACTCGCCGTATAAGACTACCCCTCTTCCAACGCGCCCCATCATTGGTGTCAGTGGGGAGGAGGAATAGTGCCCCATCATTGGTGTCAGTGGGGAGGAGGAATAGTGCCCCATCATTGGTGTCAGTGGGGAGGAGGAATAGTGCCCCATCATTGGTGTCAGTGGGGAGGAGGAATAGTGCCCCATCGTTGGTGTCAGTGGGGGAGGAATAGTGCCCCATCATTGGTGTCAGTGGGGGAGAAATAGTGCCCCATCATTGGTATCAGTGGGGAGAAAAGTGCCCCATCATTGGTGTCAGTGGGGGAGGAATAGTGCCCCATCGTTGGTGTCAGTGGGGAGGAGGAATAGTGGCCCATCGTTGGTGTCAGTGGGGGAGGAACAGTACCTCATCGTTGGTGTCAGTGTGGAGGAGGAATAGTGCCCCATCATTAGTGTCAGTGGGGGAGAGGAGCGGCTGCTCCTTCTTTCAGTTTGGCCGCTTGATTTTCGCGGGGCCGTTCGGCTCCGCCTCCTCACCGGTGATTGGTCGCCTGTGTGCCTTTCCAGTGCTGGCGCCCAATCACCGGTGAGGAGGCGGAGCCGAGCGGGTGGCGGAACCATCGAGTGGCCGAACTGAAAGAAGGAGCAGCCGCGCTTCCTGGACCGGATCGTCGTGGGACCGGGACCGGAGCCAGGTAAGGTACAGCAGCCCCTCTGCCCACCCCTGTACTTGGTGTCCGTTGGAGGAGGAGGGGGGGCGGCGCCACCCCTTGAAAAAGTGCCGCCCTGACACCGGCTCGCCGTATACCGGCGTATAAGACGACCCCCGACTTTTCAAAAGATTTTCAGGGGTTGAAAAGTCGTCTTATACGCCGGCAAATACGGTATATAACATCCTGGGGTTTCTTGACCTCCTTGTAGGGGCAGGAAGCACACCTAGGGACTTGTCTGTAATGGGACCTCTAGGTAGTGGCTGTATATGGATGTAAACAAACCACAACTAGTGTATAAAATAACAGTTCCCTACATGTCCATTGCCTGTGATGCATGATCACACATGCGCATAACCCATGCGTTTCCGGTGAGTGCGCATTTCTGTTATTTGACAGAGTGGAGGCCGTGGGAATTCGTATTTCTACAGTGAATCATTGTGGATACTTGATTATTATCTTATTGACTCTTTTACCTTGCTAAGCGCTGCACTCTGTTGTTTTAAGATTATATTTAGAGATGAGCGAATTATTCAAAAATTCGATTCGGCTGATTTGCCGAATTTGAGGAAGAAATTCGATTCGATGCAAATTAATTCGCTACGAATTTAACTTATTAAAAGGGTTTCTAGGCTTCAGAGAGCCTTTAAATTAGTGCAGAACACTGTACCTTTAATTTAAATGCCCTTGGAGATGAGGAAGGACAAGGAGAAGGAGAAGGATGAGAAGAAGGAGAAGGAAAAGGATGAGAAGAAGGAGAAGGATGAGAAGAAGGAGAAGGATGAGAAGAAGGAGAAGGAGAAGGATGAGATGAAGGAGAAGGATGAGAAGAAGGAGAAGGAGAAGGATGAGAAGAAGGAGAAGGATGAGAAGATGGAGAAGGAGAAGGATGAGAAGAAGGAGAAGGAGAAGGATGAGAAGAAGGAGAAGGAGAAGGATGAGAAGAAGGAGAAGGAGAAGGATGAGAAGAAGGAGAAGGATGAGAAGAAGGAGAAGGATGAGAAGAAGGAGAAGGATGAGAAGAAGGAGAAGGATGAGAAGAAGGATGAGAAGAAGGAGAAGGATGAGAAGAAGGATGAGAAGAAGGAGAAGGATGAGAAGAAGAAGGATGAGAAGAAGAAGAAGGATGAGAAGAAGGAGAAGGATGAGAAGAAGGAGAAGGATGAGAAGAAGGATGAGAAGAAGGAGAAGGATGAGAAGAAGGATGAGAAGAAGGAGAAGGATGAGAAGAAGGAGAAGGAGAAGGATGAGAAGAAGGAGAAGGAGAAGGATGAGAAGATGGAGAAGGATGAGAAGAAGGAGAAGGAGAAGGATGAGAAGAAGGAGAAGGAGAAGGATGAGAAGAAGGAGAAGGAGAAGGATGAGAAGAAGGAGAAGGAGAAGGATGAGAAGAAGGAGAAGGATGAGAAGAAGGAGAAGGATGAGAAGAAGGAGAAGGATGAGAAGAAGGAGAAGGAGAAGGATGAGAAGAAGGAGAAGGATGAGAAGAAGGATGAGAAGAAGGAGAAGGAGAAGGATGAGAAGAAGGAGAAGGAGAAGGATGAGAAGAAGGAGAAGGAAACAAATAGATACAATGTTTCAACCGCTGTATGGAGGGAATGTCACAGAACTGTCAGAAATAGCGGAGCTCTGCAGATACACTTAGAGGAGCTCTGCAGATACACTTTTTGCCGGCTTGGAATTCTTCTTATTTTCATCCTACTTCTTCTTCTTCTTCTTCATCCTCATCCTCATCCTCTTCTTCTTCTTCTGAGGATGAGGATGAAGAAGAAGAAGAAGAAGTAGGATGAAAATAAGAATAATTCCAAACCGGCAAAAAGTGTATCTGCAGAGCTCCTCTATTTCTGACAGTTCTCTGACTTTCACATTTACAGCGGTTGAAACATTGTATCTGTTTCCGAATAAAAACATCTGTATCCTAAATGGAAACAAATAGATACAATGTTTCAACCGCTGTACATGTGAAGGAACTGTCAGAGAACTGTCAGAAATAGTGGAGCTCTCTGCAGGGACACTTTTGCCGGCTGATCGGGAAAAATCTTTCCTGAAATTCGAATCGAATTCCACTTCGCCTGGTTCGATTCGCTCATCTCTAATTATATTGTTATTTTTAAGGCATTGTGGTTGCCTAAAGTGTTCTAGCTGCTGATATTTATGAGAACGCTCACTATCTTTTATATTGGTTTTACACTATGGAAGATCTCTTTTATGTGTTACCGTGATTACAGTGTGAGTTGGCTGTATTACTTCTATACATACCTGGAGGGGATCCTGCTGCCCTAAACACACATAACTGAAGGGGATATCACTGCTTTGGGAGGATATCATCCGCAGAGGAGATTCTTATCGTGGAGGATCCTTTTGTGATCCTACAAACGTTTTGGCCCGTTTGGGTCGCTGCAAGGAGGTGAGGGGGCAATTCAGCCATTTAACCTCCCTAGCGGTCTGATGATGTCCATATTTCTGTGCTCATAGTGGTACATTTTTTTGCATGGAAATATGTAGTTTTTTTAATTGTCGGCCTGTCATTTTTTAGAAATAACTCGCTGAAATCTGTCCGGACAAGAGTCTAGTAAACATCCCGGGGAGGATAAAATTTGAAACACGAAATCATAAATTATAATATAATAAATAATCATAAATAATAATACTATAAAAATAATAAATGTCATTCAATAATATAATCAAACCAAAAACACTGAAATGTGAAATAGAGCGCCAAGTTCGCACATCGCTGAGCTCAGTCACAGAATCGTTTTCAGTGTCTGATGAGGAATTTCCCCCACCAATCATTATCACTCAATTCTGCAAGTGGTTCTGATTTACTATCGCTGTTCTCTAGCCGGTCTAAAACCGCGTCTGACCTAAAGGGACGCTTTTTGGACGCCATGGACGTTTCTCAGTTTCCAGGCAGAAAGGGCGGTAAAAATGCAGGCAGGGCGCCGGACAAAGCACTCGGGACACAATGTATGTGAAATGGTTTGATACAGGAATGTTATACTATGTGATTTTAGTGTATTTAGTGAATGTCACTTTTTTAACATTTTTAAATTTCCCGCCAGTTCCGTCCTTCGTATGTCCCGACGCTCGCAGGGGACGGAACCCGGAAGACAGATGCCGGCATCGGCCGGAGGACATTGCCGGGGACACTGCAGGAGGGACATCGCGGGAGCGCAGGACAAGGTAAGTGATCGAGGGATCCCAGAGCAGCACTGCAGTGTATTCCCGAGTGTAGCTTGAAGTTACCGCTTTTGATACTGAAAGTTTACCCCGAGCAACACTCAGGAATACCGCCGGGGGGGTTAAGGATTATTTCCCATTGGTTGTCTGCACATCCACCATATCACATGCACGTTTGAAAAATCGTTGGACCACCTGGTGTTTATGCACCTTTGAACTTTATATATATTTGTGTATATTCTTAATTTTTTTGGTACGGTTCTTTATAACTTTCTATTTTAATTATCCTTTATTATTTACATTCGATTTTATGTTTGGTATATATATATATAATTATCCACAATTAACCCCTCACCTACCGGGCACTTCTACCCCCTTCCTTACCAGGCCAATTTTCAGCTTTCAGCGCTGCCGCACTTTGATTGACATTTGCGCGGTCATGCAACATTGTACCCATATGAAATTTTGATCATTTTTTTCTCACAAATAGAGCTTTCTTTTGGTGGTATTTAATCACCACTGGGCGCTTTACTTTTTGCGCTATAAATAAAAAAGTGCAAAAAATTAGAGAAAAAAAAAAAGTTTCTTTGTTTCTATTATAAAATTTTTCAAACAGGCATTTTTTCTCCTTCACTGATGTGCATTGATGAGGCAGCACTGATGGGCACTGATAGGCGGCACTGATGGGCACTGATAGGCAGCACTAAAGGGCACTGATAGGCAGTACTAATGAGGTGTCACGGATAGGCGGCACTAATACGCAGCACTGATAGGCGGCACTGATAGGTGACACTGATGATGGGTACTGATAGATGGCACTGACTGGCATCACTGCTGGGCACTGACTGGCACCACTGACTGGCAGCACTGCTGGGCTGCACTGGTGGGTGGCACTGGTGGGCAGCACTGGTGGGTGGGCACAGGTGGGTGGCACAGGTGAGTGGCACTGGTGGGCACAGGTGGGTGGGCACAGGTGGGTGGCACTGCTGGGCACATGTAGGTGGCACTTCTGGGCACAGGTAGGTGGCACTGCAGAGTGGCACAGGTGGGTGCACTGCTGGGCACAGGTGGGTGCACTGCTGGTCACAGGTGGGTGATCTGCTGGGCACAGGTGGGCAGAGCTAGTGGGCGCACTGCTGGGCACAGGTGGGCGGAACTTGCGGGTGGCACTGCTGGGCACCGATCATCAGGGCACCGATCATCAGTGCCCTGATGATCGGTGCCGATCCCCGCTCTGACAACTGCCGGTTCTCGGCAGTACTTTCCTCACGATCTGACAGCGTGAGGAAAGTGCAGCCGAGAACCGGCACTTGCATTTCCCTCTGATCAGCGTGTCATTGGACACCACTGATCAGGTGGTAAAAGGCCGCTGTGATTGGCCTTTTACCACATCACGTGATCAGCTGTGTCTGTAGGACACAGCGATCACGGAGATCGCAGGAGAGCGCGTTCTGGGGGGACGTCATATGACGTCCACCCAGAACTGGCCGGCCGCAGTGAAGCCGTCATTCGGCTATCTGCGGTCGGCAGGTAGTTAAGGGATTGTGCTGTTTTCTATGATTATCTTTTATATTATCACTAGAGTGTTTTGAAGATTTAACAGCACGCACCTCTATAGAGGAGATTTGTCCCCTATTAGGGATTCACTTATCTGTCACTTGAATTTTTTATTTCTTTTTAGACAAGCGTTGGTCACTGTGATTGTGTTTTGTTTGAATGACATTAATCCCAACTTAAGGGATCTGTGACACATTATTTATTCTGTGTTTTCACATTTTCAGTCTCAGTTGGACTTTTTTTTTTTGGATTCATGATATATTTCTTTTTAAGTCGCCGCGCTCAATCACTTTGTGGCAGGGGCGGACTGACCATTTGGAAACTTTGCAGGGTGCAGCTGGGCGTGGCATTGTTACGCGCGTCACATCGCAGTTTTAGATCGGCCAGTCCTTCGGTCACGAGGTTGGTGAGAAGGTCTGGGGTCTGACGCCGCAATCGTGACACCCAGCAAGGGGAATATCATGCGCAATCTGGAGGAGATCACGCCGATACTTCCTCGGTACTACCATCTGCCGGTGAGGTATTTGGACAGCGCCCACCCCCAGTCCCCCGTAGACCCTGTACAACTTGCCCTGGTCCCACTCATACCTTGCATCTCCCAATCCCCCAGGATCACTCCCAGTCAGGTGCAGACTTACCATTTGAAAACTCGGGCACTGCCTGAGGGCCCGGGGTCAGTAGCGGGCCCCATGAGATGCCACTGGTACCTTTTTCATAGGCTTTTTTGAGTTTGGGCAAGGACACAGGGGCCCCATGATCCCCTATTGCCCGGGGCCCCATGAGTTGTCAGTCCACCCCTGTTTTGTGGATGTCACTTTGGATCCCTGGGTAGGATCAGTTCGCTTTGTTCACTTTATCCTAGTCCCATTTGGACTTGTTTGATTTCACTTTCTGATTATTATGGTCAACCACTTTTTTTCACTGTAGATCCCAGAGTGGATCAAGTTCACGTTTTTTGTCACGTATGTAGTTATATTAGTATCATTTTGGTTAATAGTTTATTTACAGGTTAGCGCTGCAACATTTGATTTATTATAAGTTGGGTGGCCTCATACCTTTATTTATTTATTTGAATCTTTTATTACATTTTTCATTACAAAGGAAAACAAAGATAGGAAAACAGTATAACAAATTCATAAAAAACACAAACATTTTCCCTGCATCCTCCGCTCCCTTCTCCCCACCCACCCCTCAACTGACCCCAGTCCATGTACCCCTTCCCATTTCTTTCCACCACTCCAGTCCACATCTATTGTACTTCTCTCTGATCATCTCTTCCTCTTCTTTCCATTCTTTCTTTCTCTCCGGCTTTTCCTTTCCTGTTCCATTCAACTCTCGTTCCTCAGACCCCTGGGACTCCTCGGCCACCTCATCTCTGTAGACCCGCACACATATGAATGACACGGGTTCTGTGGCTGACGAAGGCGGTAATTAAACTTACGTGGTGCCTTATGTGCAATAAATGGTCCCCAGAACCCGTGTCATTCATATGTGTTCGGTTTTACGGGGATGAGGTGGCCTCCCTAGCCGGGGCGGACTGACCATTTGGAAATTTGGGCACTCAGGTCAGTAGGGGGCCCCATGAGATGCCCCTGGTACCTTTTTCATAGGGTTTTTTGAGTTTGGGCAAGGACACAGGGGCCCCATGATCCCCTATTGCCCGGGGGCCCCATGAGTTGTCAGTCTGCCCCTGCTCCCTAGTCATAGGTGAGAGCCCGGTGTGAGGATCGGAAGAGTATCTGACCCCGTAGGGTACCCCAAGTTATAAATGAAGGCAGGTCTGTGGATAAGGGGGTGCCACCTGTCCACCCAGGCCAGCACGGGGGCCCAGGCAGCTGGGTGAAACAGATGTGGGCAGGGAGGGTGATTGGCATGCTAGGGGGGAAAATTATTGGGACCGATCCCCTCTATGGCTCTCTGCAGCAGCTGATAGTTGGCTTCTTCTCCTCCCCCTCCCGTTTGCTTTCAGGTGCTGCAGAGAGAGGCATGCAAGGAATCAGGTCCAGTAAAGCCCCCCCATATTCTTCCCTCTACTGCCCAGGCCCCCCGTGTGCCCCCTCCGTATGCTTCCCTCTACTGCCCAAGCCCCCCCGTGTGTCCCCACCCCCGCAGTGCTGCCGGGTTCCCTCCTCTCCTTCCTACAGGCAGCACACAATAGGATCCTTCAAGATGGAGAGTGGGGGAAGGGTCCAGTAAATATGTCACATTTGCCAGCCCTTTCTTTCTGGAATGAACACAATGAGTGATTGTTACCAATCACTCACTGTGCTCATTCATAACTGAATCAGTGTAAACAGTTTTTTTTTGGGGGGGGGGGGGGGCTGACAGGTTGGCTGTATTGGGCCCCATGGTTTCTAATAGCAGCCCTGTATGAAAGATTAAGAGTCATATAAGACCTGATTGAACTGAATGAACACGAGTGGTTGTTACCGATCACCCACTGTGTTCATTCATAACTTGAAGTATTGTAAACTGTTTTTTTTTGGGGGGGGGGCTGTCAGGTTGGCTGTATGGGGCCTCCTGGTTTCTAATAGCAGCCCTGTATGAAAGATTAGGAGTCATATAAGATCTGATTGAACTGGATGAACCCACTGAGTGATTGTTACCAATCACTCACTGTGTTCATTCATAACTGAAGCATTGTAAACATGTGCAGTAAAAAAAGTTTAAAAATCAAATTTAGTCATAAATTTTGGCCAAAATATATTCTGCTCCGTGTCTTTTCTAAAAAAATATCCCAATACGTGTAAATTAATTGGTTTACGTGAAAGTTATAGCGTTTACAAATGGCGGGATAGATACTGGGATATTTTTTTTTCGTACTAGTAATGGCGGTGATCAGCGGGAGTGTGGAGGGCATTCTGACACTGGGGGGGGAACTGACTTGGTGTCACTGACATCCCCAGTGACACCAATAGAGTGATCAGTGCTAGTAAAAAGCCCCAACACTGTACTAATTGCATTGGACAGGAAGGGGTTAACATGAGGGGCGATCAAAGGGTTACCTGTGTGCTGGGAGTGTTTTTATAGGGAGACATGCTGCTATGCAGAGCCATACAAAGCGGCATGTTGGTGCTGATGGGGGAGAGACCTGTGTTGTTTACATACCGACCTCTCCCCTGTCAGTGTTCTTCATCGATAGGGAAATCTCCAGCTGGGATCCAGTGATCGTCACCTGTAGCTGACAATGGCAGCGCGGGTAGGACAGCGCATGCGTGCCCCCTAACCGGAGATGCAAAATCACGCATATATATATGTGATTTTGCGCAGTCCTACCGCCCAGTAGCAGTAGTTCTGCTATAGAGCGCTCCAGAAGCAGTTAATTGAGGTATTTCGGGAAAATACCACATTATGACCAGTAGATGGAGTGGACGATCACAGGAAATAAAAAGTAGACCCCTGAAAGTGAAAGCGTATGTCAAGCCAATTTTTGTTGTTGGTGTTTTGGGTAGTGAGGATGGAATAGCACCTCTGTTAGGTTTTTAATGCTATATGAAATTCCATTAAAGAGAATTTCCCTCACTTCCTGTCCTACGGACAATGGTGTCACCAGACAGAGAGTGAGAGAAAAATCAAAGCTGGCCCAGGCTCTTGCTTTGTCCTTCTCTACTCTGTATTGCTGTTGTATAGCCTGGATACGGATTCATTTTAATGCTGGACGGTGTCATCTGAAGCTGGTCAGAGAGGGATTCTGCTTGATGAGAAGAGTTCCTTCAAGGAAGCCAATAGGCACTAAAAGAAAATGTAGAAAGACACGCAAGAAAAAAAAAGAGTGTGCGCCAAGAGGAGTGATCCAATCAGGTGATGCCGTGAGCTGCGCAGGGAAGCTGCTGAGAGTCTTGACACTTCCCCATAGCCCTCGTTGTGCTCTCTGAGGTCACTTGGTGAAGGTGATGAGGTATTCCGGATAGGCCTGGATGTCACTAAATATCACGAACACCGAGGGTCCTGATACGTTGTCTGTGACGCTGTCATACAGGTCGGTGGGGTTCGATGGGCTCTTGGGTGGAGGTGAAACCATTGCTTCATTCCCAACACAGTACACACCGGTGAGGACACGGGCCAGGTACATGTATTTGTATCCATTTGTATCCGGTTTGGAGTACGTGTCATCCGCAGAGTAAATGGCATCAACAGCGAAGTACGTCCCTCTTCCCAACTTCGCAGCTGGACTCATAGAAAGAGAAAGGAAATGATTATCCTGAGATCAGAAATACAACACGGAATATACAGGATATCTACATATGAGGGAACACGGAATATACAGGATATCTACATATGAGGGAACACGGAATATACAGGATATCTACCTACAGTGAGGAACAGAAGTATTTGAACACCCTGCGATTCTGCAAGTTCTCCCACTTCTCCATCATGGAGGGGTCTGACATTCACATTGTAGGACATTCCCACTCTGAGTGGTCTGATGACACCAACATCAACTGATTGGGTTGAGATGGTGTCAGGCGTGTGTGGCGGCAACCAGGTGAGGAGTACAAAGACAAGTGTGTCTTGCCTACAGTCAAGCATGGTGGTGGGGGTGTCATGGTCTGGGGCCGCATGGTGGTGGTGGTGTCATGGTCTGGGGCCCCATGGTGGTGGGAGTGTCATGGTCTGGGGCTACATGAGTGCTGCCGGCACTGGGGGGCTACAGTTCATTGAGGGAACCATGAATGCCAACATGTACTGTGACATACTGAAGCAGAGTATGATCCCCTCCCTTCGGAGACTGGGCCGCAGGGCAATATTCCAACATAATGACCCCAAACACACCTCCAAGACCACCACTGCCTTGCTAAAGAAGCTGAGGGTAAAGGTGATGGACTGGCCAAGCGTGTCTCCAGACCTGAACCCTATTGAGCATCTGTGGGACCTCCTCAAACGGAAGGTGGAGGAGAGCAAGGTCTCTAACATCCACCAGCTCCATGATGACATCATGGAGGAGTGGAAGAGTGGCAACCTGTGAAGCTCTGGTGACCTCCATGCCCAAGAGGGTGAAGGCAGTGTTGGAAAATAATGGTGGCCACACAAAATTTTGACACTTTGGGCCCAATTTGGACCTTGTCACTTCGGGGGGGACTCACTTTTGTTGCCGGCAGTTTAGACATTAATGGCGGTGTGTTGAGTTATTTTGAGGGGACAGCAAATCTACATGTTATACAAGCTGTACATTGACTACGTCACATTGTAGCAAAGTGTCATTTCTTCAGTGTTGTCACATGGAAAGAGAGAATCAAAGATTTACACAAATGTGAGGGGGGGGGGGGGCTCACTTCTGGGAGATACTGCATGTCATGTCTGAGATATAATAAATCCCTATTATTACCTCCAGCTACTTCTAAACTTCTCAGCCTAACCTCCTCGTGTGACCTAACACCATGGAAACATGGAGCTTCTACTTGACCTGATATTCTCCTTCCTCTGCACTCCATGCAACCTTCTCCCACAATCCTTTTCCTCTCACTGATCACCACCTTATTAGCTCCACCCTCTCCCTGTCATCCACCTCCTTTCCCTCCAACCCCCGAACATTTACTTATAGAAACCCTCCCCACTTTAACCATTCTGCTCTCTATTCTGCAACAGACCTCCTCTATGGTCTCATCCCCATGCGGCGTGTGAGTTCGTACCAGGGCTGTTTTAATGCATGGGCACCCCTGGGCACTGTCCAGGGGCCTCAGGTGCATGGGGGCCCCATGATGACCTTGCATTACATCATACTTGCCAACTGTCCCGCATTTGCCGGGACAGTCATGCTTTTTACTAAGATGTCCCGGGATGACCGTGTCACGGGTGTGTCCTGGAACCTGTACTGTGTAGTCCTGATCCTAGTATTGTGTCCTCCTGACTTCCCCAAACTCCCGTTTTGCCTCCCCCACCCCATACTTTGCCCTTTGTGTTCATTATTTTTTGATTTATGGCATGCTTTCCTATTGTTTAAAATCTATTTTATTGAAACTACAAATACATAAATGTTTAATTTCTATCAACTATTTATACTTTAATTCTTGAGAGTAGGTGCGGGGCAGGCTGGTAGGGGCCCCACTGCATTACTTTGCCCAGGGGCCTATGATGCAGTTAAGATGGTCCTGGTCCATACCCCACATGGGGACGGTGTTTACCCGTATGGGGATGAACATGTGCTCCGTGCATCCCCTCGCAGGCAGTTCCATTGCTGCCAATTAGGACGCATATAAGGGGGCTTGTGAATGGCTGTGGATTGGTGCCAGGAGCACAAGTCCTTCCTGCTAGAACAACGACCCTCCTGCTTGAAGCCTTAGCCCTCCGCCATATTGTGCCCATCTCCATGCCAGAGGCCTTCTCATGACATTCCCAGCCATTACCCTTTATATCCTAAGGAAGGAATGTCCACATGAAAGTCGTTGCATTTTACTGATGCTACTTCAAGGATGGCATTTACAGTCAAATCACATAGACACTATCTGGGGGTCACTCGACAGTACATTGTCAATCACCTATACTGGACGATCCGCAGCAGTCACATGTGAAAGCAGCACACAGCATATTTCTATTAGACCATCTTCCGTTGTACAGTCTCTCTCCATCCGAGGGCCACTAGTACTCACTCATAAGGCTCTGGCTTGCCTTAGGCCGTCTGTGTCCAGCTCACAACTCCTCACAGCTAGCTCCTAAGACAGGATCACGGCAGTTCACCTCTGCTTTAGTGTACTTCTTCCAGGTCCTTCCGGGGGATAGCCTCCCTTCAGGGAACACTTGGCCTGGCCTAAAAATGCCTTTTGCAACCTGTTCAAGCCCCCACACCCATAAGAGACAGGATGACAACAGCTGGCTTTTCTGAGTGCAGGACTACCTCGCCCTTTCCTCCAGCCCTGTCCAGGGCCTCCACTTAGCTGCCTACATCTGCATGCTGGTGGGGTCTCTGGTTCCCATGCTTAACGGCTCTAAGACTCCCCCCAACCTGGCTTATATAGGGGCGCTAACCCACCCATGATATCACCTCAGGAGTGCTCTAGCTAAATGCAGTGGTTGCACAGACACAGTCGCTGCTCCCAATGTGACATCCATGTGGGTGAACGCATCTTGGCCCCTGGGGTGATCCGTAAAGCAGGAAAACTGATTTGCCGATTTGAATAAGTCCTCATATGGGTCCCAGACATTGGAGGCTCGAAGAGTTTTTGGTTGGAAAAGGGCCTCCAACCCTGTCTACCGGTACTTTGAACCTTATAAGATTAACGTGCCTGCAAGAAGGGTCTGAAAAGGGAAGGAAACAGCCAGCAGGTGTCCATGAGGAGTGATGTGGAGCAGGACACACTTGTGGGAGACGGCTGTGTGCTGTTCGGCTACTAAGACGCTGCTAAGCTGTGGTGACTTTTTCTGTAGACCCCTGGAGCAAGCGGGGACACTAATCCCTGTTATGGGACACGTTTATGCTGGCGGTGAGCCAAAGTTTTGCTTTGTACCTGAGGTTGGTGGACCATTTTGTTTGATCTATGCTGAAGAAAAACTAGTTTTTGTTTGCCTGTTTTTAAAAGAAATAACAACTGTTCACTTTAACAAAACAGCTGGCTAGTGATCCAGACCCCCAAATATCACAAAGCAAACAAACTCCATGCAGATATATTATAGCCTTGCTGAGAATTGAACCCAGAATACCACAGAATCAAACAGGTATTATACTGCCCCAATGATATCATACTTTTTGCAGTTTGGTTATGGGAAGGGGGAGGGGGAGGTCTCTTCTCACCATTTCTCCCGGCGTAGGATCTGTTGAACCCATAGTGATTTATATTATCGGCTGTCCCGCTCTCGGTGCCATGGAAGATCCTCTTCTCATTGGTCCTGGTACCGTTTTTGGTATCGATACTGCTCTTCTTAATTTGGTAATTTTGATACAATTGTTTGTTCTGTATTCTTTCAATCTGGGAGAAAATAAAATAAAATTGCTGATAAGTTTTGGACAAAATCACCATTAATGTTCCCCAATCCATTCAGCCGGAAGAGCGTTCACACCAATTTCATCTCATAACTTAGAAAATCAGATGTGAAAGGTCTTCTCCTGCACTGTATGGGATCTAACTGGAGGGATCTACACTATGCTGGATGGGGGGGTGACACTACTGAGGTGCTTCCAGGGGGAAAAGAACAGATGTGAACTAATCATGGGTGTCCACAGGAGATTTTCTACAAGGTGCACCTAGCAGGACTTCCATTATCTCCTGCAACTTCTCTCCCTGAATTAAACGGCCACTTTAGTAAAAAATATCTATTCTACTACCCGGATGGAGTATACCTGTAATGATATTTAGTATATGAGTTCCTTTATTTAATTTCAGACCCAAATTTAATAGCTGTCAACAGTTTGTAGACTTCACCTCCGTAACGTCTCTAAAATTGGCTAATTTTTAACTAATGAAACCACCAAGTTCCTCATTGTCTCCCTTGTTATCTCTCGCCTTGACTATTGAAACTACCTTCTCATAGGTCGACCTCATTGCAGGCTTTCCCCTCTTCAGTCTATGAATACTGCTGCCAGACTCATCTAACTTATCAACTGCTCAGTGTCCTTAACCCCTCTTTGCCAATCCCTCCACTGGCCTCCATTCAGCGTCCTCCACCAGTCTCTGCTAATCCCTCCACTGACCTCCATTTAGTGTCCTCCATCCTTCTCTGCCAATCCCTCCACTGGCCTCCATTCAGTGTTCTTAACCCCTCTCTGCCAATACCTCCACTGGCCTCCATTCAGTGTCCTCCACCCCTCTCTGCCAATCCCTCCACTGGCCTCCATTCAGTCTCCTCCAAACCTCTCTTCCAATCCCTCCACTGGCTTCCACTCAGTGTCCTCCACCCCTCTCTGCCAATCCCTCCACTGGCCTCCTCTCAGTGTCCTCCAAACCTCTCTTCCAATCCCTCCACTGGCCTCCATTCAGTCTCCTCCAAACCTCTCTTCCAATCCCTCCACTGGCCTCCATTCAGTGTCCTCCACCTCTCTCTGCCAATCACTCCACTGGTCTCCACTCAGTGTCCTCCACCCCTCTCTGCCAATCCCTTCACTGAACTCCATTCAGTTTCCTTTCAGTTTGTTTACTGAGATAAAAGAAACAAAGTTTCCTTTAGCTCCGGGGAAAGTGACAGCTAATTCTGTGAGCTATAGTGAAGAAAAAAAAAAAGCCGGCAATTGCATTTAAAAATCGGCGAAACAAATTGTAAAAAATTTGTAAACCGAGGGGTTATTTTAAATGGATTTTCATTTGTAAACCTAAAATTCCGAGAACCGAGGCGTTCGTACCCCGAGGTACTCCTGTAATATATAATTATTACACAAGCCCATTTTTTTCAGAAGTAACCTTGCCATTTTTTTTTTTTTTTTGCAGCAGCTATGATTTTATATGACTGCCATAAAAATGCTCCTTTTGCAACCATAGCAAATGTACACTGTCCTCATCCCCCTGCTCATGTGATTGGCTTACATCTTTTTTTATTTTTTCTACTTAGTCATCATGTCTCGTTATTTCCATTACAGAAGCGGGAGGGAATGCGTATTCGATTTTGCTATGATCCTTGTAATCTGCATATGTGACGTGGAGGGGATTGTGTCTAAAAAGCATGGAGTTTGCCCTTCAGTATTACCTTAATGATCCTCATTTGACACGTCTGTGTAAAGAGTCCCTCCACCTCTGAGTACTCCGGGCTGCTGCTCAGCGGTACCACCTTCAGCTGGATGTTGTCCATGGCATCCCAATATGGAGGGATTATGAGGGACTCTTCTGTAATATGAAGAGTTACATTTTTGTTTCATTGTAGAACATAATTATCACCCATCAGTGTACATTGATAGGAATCTCAGAGACCAAGAGACCACCATGATTGTCACACCCTGCAGACCTCATTACACACCTCCCTCAGTCATCCTACTGACCTAGACCTCCACCATGGATGGATTCGTTTGGGAAGTACAGGAAGGAGAGTATTGATATCCAGAAGTAATTTATTAGGCAAAGTAAAAACATCCAATGTGTTCCAGGGGTCTAACTTTCATCAGGACCAGATACTGTTGGACAAGAGAAAATCCTTGGTTTAGCAGGGGAATGTACCGGAGACGGGACCGGCTTCTTCTTTTCTCCTGCAGTAAACAGATTGTGTCCTCCATTTCCAATGATCTGGATTCTCTCTTGTTCAACAGCAGAAGAATCACATGGATGATGATATTTCTGTAGAAAACTGTACTCCTGTTCCCAGGGGCGTATTTACCACAAGGAAAACAAGGCACTTGCCTAGGGCGGCATTTTTCAGGGGGGCAGCACCTTCCCCCAGAAGAAGGGATGAAAGAAAGGACACGCGTACCATGGGAACCAGGTGGATCCGATAGAGGCGGCCAGGCTGCTTGATGGTGTATGTAGAACCTGACTTTAGTTCCCAGGGATGTCTGGAGCTGTGAAGATGAGTGTCTTTCTCTCTATCGCCAGGGATAGGGGGTTATGGGAAGCTCTCCCAGGTGGGAGGCAGGGGTGTTTTTGTTCGATGTCAGGCTCTCTCCATGGGAGGGGGAAGAGGGGGGTGGTGCTGGTTGGTGTCTGTGGGGGCAGAGGATTTTTGTGTTGCCTAGGGCCACACAAAACCTGAATACACCCCTGCCTGCTCCTGTGCAATGCCTGATGTTAAATGAGGTTATTTTGTGCCTATTTTGTGTCAGGTTTACTTTAAGTCTAGTTGGTATGTCCTCTCATTGCTGAGTGGCAGGGGTCCACCCGTCCAGACTCCTACCAGTCAGCATGTTGAGTGGCATCGTTGAGCAGACCCTTGCCTAATGCCACTCACAGGTGCTCTACTGCAACATGGTTGTTTTGGCCTTTATATGGAGCTAAGTCTGTCTAGATTGTGCCACACAAGGCAGGCAGCCATGCGAGGTGTTGGGCTTGGGTTGTCCCAGCTCCAGTATTCACACTGCCAGATGTGGAGGCTCATAAATGGGGAGACAGCCACAAGAAATTGGAAGACCTCTTGCCACTTGTGTCAGATGACATTCTTCCATTTTCAAGCCCTGCCTTTTCCTGCAGACATATTAGTACTTAGTTCAAGCAGAATTGCCAAGCATGTTTAGACCTGGCACATCATGAAAGTGAAAGGAGATGGGTGTAGGCCTTTGCTCTCAGCAGAACATTGAAAGTGAGAAGGATGGTGGATCATTGGAGTAGAGGTGTCTGTGGACTGGCTGTAGACATCAGAGTACAGTCGAACATGCAGGTCATACATTCTGTCTCATGGTGTCTTTGGCCTGGGGGCTCCCCCATACAGGATAGGTTAGTCACCCAACATTCCTGGCTTGGCATTGGGGGAAGCAGGGGGGAGCACATACATACAGTCCTGTCCTTGGCCTTGGATAAATCAATATTTTCTAACCTGTCCAATCACTTTGTCCCCCAAGATAAGTCAGTCAGGACTGTCAGGAGCTGACCTTTAGACATTCAATTCTAGCCCATTCCAGTCAGGAGTATTGGGAGACTGCCATGTCATGTCTAGGGATACATGTCGGGGGGTCTGCATTGCACTGTATCTTAGACTTCCAGATTGGTTCTCAGCCTGAAAACATCTCTCCAGAGTAATACAGAATAAAGAGCCCTCACCACTGTAACCTACGAGGACTCCCAAGGCTGTCAATCCATTTATATTTCTGTTAGCTGGAGCTGTCCAATACTAACTAACTATATTTATTTGATGATTGATAAGGATATGAACAACAAAGAATGGAATTTACCATTTTTTGGATTACGTTGAAGATTGATCGTGGTTCCTTTGGCATCCCTTGCGGTTTTCAGCTCTATAATTGCCTTGTGTTTTACACCGCCGATATCAATATCCATAGAACTTATCTTGTCAGCATAAGCCTTTTCCAGCTTTAGGTTTGTCATTTTGTCGAAGGGAATAAAGTTGGTGCCTTGGTAATATCCCCACTCCACCACGTTACTGCACAGCTCCGCCTCTCGTTCTTGCGTCTTCTTATCTCGCACACCCTTTATCATCTCCTGGATTTTATTACTGACCTTCAGGACATCCTTGGTGCGGCCCGTCACCTTAATAGTGGACTGTGTTGAGTCAATATTAATAGAAACTCCATTGTCTCTTTGAACCTGAGCCAGGTCACCATGGTCCTTATCATCTAAGTCCTGTATCCAGTTATCTGTGATAGTATTGTCATGCTGGTCCTTTGTTATGAGGTCTTGGAGCCAGTCTGAGGCCGCTTTCACAGATTTGGGGCTTTCTGCACACAGGTGGAAAATGGCCGGATCGATGTTTTCTCTCAGCTCGAAAACTTTGAGTTCTTCTTCTTCTTCTTCTTCCTCTTCCTTGATGTCCTTTTTGTCGGGTTGGGTCATACCAAGAAAAGCTGTTATAAAGAGAAGGTGAAGAATATTTACAGAATTTGTGCGCCATGTAGAAGGACAGCGATACATAAAGGAAGACCTCCTGCCTGATACAACATTGTCAATGGTAAAGGAAGTGAGGGAAACGTTTCTGTAGTCTAGATCAGTGTTTCTCAACCTTTTTTCAGTCAAGGCACATTCTAAAATTAGACTTGAGGCACCCTTTATAATTATGGACGGTCCCGAGGCCCCCTTTATAATTATGGACAGTCCCGAGGCCCCTGTTATAATCATGGACAGTCCCAAGGGACCCTTTATAATTATGGACAGTTTTGAGGCACCCTTTATAATTATGGATAGTCCCAAGGCACCCTTTTTATTATTATGGACAGTCCCGAGGCACTCTTTATAATGATGGACAGTCTTGAGGCACCCTTTATAATTATGGACGGTCCCGAGGCCCCCTTTATAATTATGGACAGTCCCGAGGCACCCTTTATAATTATGGATGGTCCCGAGGCACCCTTTATAATTATGGATGGTCCCGAGGCACCCTTTATAATTATGGACAGTCCCGAGGCACCCTTTATAATGATGGATGGTCCCGAGGCACCCTTTATAATGATGGATGGTCCCGAGGCACCCTTTATAATTATGGACGGTCTTGAGGCACCCTTTATAATTATGGACGGTCCCGAGGCACCCTTTATAATTACGGACAGTCTTGAGGCACCCTTTATAATTATGGACAGTCTTGAGGCACCCTTTATAATTATGGACAGTCTTGAGGCACCCTTTATAATTATGGACAGTCTTGAGGCACCCTTTATAATTATGGACGGTCCCGAGGCACCCTTTATAATTACGGACAGTCTTGAGGCACCCTTTATAATTATGGACGGTCTTGAGGCACCCTTTATAATTATGGACAGTCTTGAGGCACCCTTTATAATTATGGACAGTCTTGAGGCACCCTTTATAATTATGGACGGTCCCGAGGCACCCTTTATAATTATGGACGGTCCCGAGGCACCCTTTATAATTATGGACAGTCCCGAGGCACCCTTTATAATTATGGACAGTCTTGAGGCACCCTTTATAATTATGGACAGTCTTGAGGCACCCTTTATAATTATGGACAGTCCCGAGGCACCCTTTATAATTATGGACGGTCCCGAGGCACCCTTTATAATTATGGACAGTCCCGAGGCACCCTTTATAATTATGGACAGTCTTGAGGCACCCTTTATAATTATGGACAGTCTTGAGGCACCCTTTATAATTATGGACAGTCCCGAGGCACCCTTTATAATTATGGACAGTCTTGAGGCACCCTTTATAACTATGGACGGTCCCGAGGCACCCTTTATAATTATGGACGGTCTTGAGGCACCCTTTATAATTATGGACGGTCTTGAGGCACCCTTTATAATTATGGACGGTCTTGAGGCACCCTTTATAATTATGGACAGTCTTGAGGCACCCTTTATAATTATGGACGGTCTTGAGGCACCCTTTATAATTATGGACGGTCTTGAGGCACCCTTTATAATTATGGACAGTCTTGAGGCTGTTCACATGCTGCGGCAAATTTAACACGGCATGTTGAGCTGACGGGCTGTAAAACTGTTGCATTCAAGTCAACGGGGCAGTTCCGCAAACTGCCGTTTGGCAAAGAAGGAAAAAAACGCACATGTTTGGCAGGATGGCCTCCGGAATGTCCGACATTAGCTACTTAGCTGAACTCTAAGTCCTCTTACACACCGGGGGGGGGGGGGGGGGGTGGAGGGGTGCTGGTAACGTTAGTTGTGTAAAGTCACATTAAAAACATGAGTTTTTCAGCTTCTTTTAGTGTTTTTGCATTTGTACTTAGCTGCGTTTAGCTGCTTTTTCCTGCGTTTGTGTATTTTAGCATTTGTTTCGTTTTTTTTTACCCAAAAAATTATTTTTTTTGGTAAAAAAAGTCCAAAAACACAGGTTTGCGGCGTTTCACAGCGTTTTACCACGTTAGAGCATTTTTACAGCTATTTGAGAAGAATATTTTTAAAATATATTTCAAATATATTTTTCTTCCATATGGGGGGATAACATGTCTACAGGACGGTAAAAGGATGGTCCTCCTGCACTACCTCCCTAACTGCAATGACCCCCCAAAAAAAGTGGCCACAAACACCTAACTATGTTGCAAAATAGTGAAATCAAATAAAAAGTGAATGGGTGTTGCGCTACTTTTAGTGCATGAACAAAAAAAACATAAAAATGCACAAAATAAATATATAATGAATACACGTATGCCCCTCATCCGAGTGTAAACACAACATACGCAAAAAAACAGGTGAAAGGGTGCAAACAATGACAAAGAACCATCATGGCGGCACAGAATGCTATACCGTGCTGGTGACAGAAGTGAACATAATGTGACAAAGTGGCTTAGTTGTAGCCTGTGTGTACAGCCTCCTTGCCAGCCCCCCGCGCAGACCTTATGGGACAAAGGGCTTAGGGGGGAGCGGATGGCTTTGGTGGGGCACAAGGGAACCAGCACCCCCTCAGATCCGGCCATGGTCGAACCCGAAGCCTTATCCAAAGAACATCAAAGAGTGATTGGTGCAGTATGTGAAAAAAACGCCGACACTTACATGTGATCCTAGAATACCAGGACTGTTGTTTGGCTGCAGCTTGTGGCTCCTTCTTCTTCATGCTGTCATGGAAATCTTTTAACATGGTTTGCTGGAATATCACCATCGTCACGTGTTGGACGGTCACGGCTGAATTAGATTTGACAAAATCCACCACGGCGTCTAGAATTGCATCGGCCACATCTGCAGAGGAGACATTGCCAGCGCCTGGACAAAGAGTGCGATAGAAGAGCAGAGAGTGACCAAGAGGACACATTATGGAGGACTTCCTCACCCTCCTCACCATTGTTCCACAAACACGTGGCTTCTACAATCAGCTATCACATCCATAATCATTCTTGATTAGTTTTTGAACTTTCCTTCTCCTCGGTCATGTTCTTTGTCTCTGCTTCATGTTGGAAATACTGCCCTTCTGAACCCTCATATATTGACAGGATTCAGCCTTGTTCTCCCTCTCCCTTCTTTCCTCCAGGCTCCAGGCTGTATATATTAGCTTCCTACAGTCTCTCCTGAAATGTTTGTCTCTCAGACCTTTCACCATTTTTGTTGTCCATCTCTGGACTTGTTTTGTCTCTTAACAATTGAGGTCTCCAGAATTGAATACAGTATTCTAAATGAGGTCTAACTAAATATCTATATAGAGGAATCGGGACCTCCTTCCTCCTGCCGGTGACCCCTCTAGTGATAGGATCTATATAGAGGAGTCAGGACCTCCTTCCTCCTGCCGGTGACCCCTCTAGTGATATATAGATCTATATAGAGGAATCAGGACCTCCTTCTTCCTGCCGGTGACCCCTCTAGTGATAGGATCTATATAGAGGAGTCAGGACCTCCTTCCTCCTGCCGGTGACCCCTCTAGTGATATATAGATCTATATAGAGGAATCAGGACCTCCTTCCTCCTGCTGGTGACCCCCTCTAGTGATATAAAGATCTATATAGAGGAATCAGGACCTCCTTCCTCCTGCCGGTGACCCCTCTAGTGATAGGATCTATATAGAGGAATCAGGACCTCCTTCCTCCTGCCGGTGACCCCTCTAGTGATAGGATCTATATAGAGGAATCAGGACCTCCTTCCTCCTGCCGGTGACCCCTCTAGTGATATATAGATCTATATAGAGGAATCGGGACCTCCTTCCTCCTGCCGGTGACCCCTCTAGTGATATAAAGATCTATATAGAGGGATCAGGACCTCCTTCTTCCTGCCGGTGACCCCTCTAGTGATATAAAGATCTATATAGAGGAATCAGGACCTCCTTCCTCCTGCCGGTGACCCCTCTAGTGATATATAGATCTATATACAGGAATCAGGACCTCCTTCCTTCCGCCGGTGACCCCTCTAGTGATATATAGATCTATATAGAGGAATCAGGACCTCCTTCCTCCTGCTGGTGACCCCTCTAGTGATATAAAGATCTATATAGAGGAATCAGGACCTCCTTCCTCCCACCGGTGACCCCTCTAGTGATAGGATCTATATAGAGGAATCAGGACCTCCTTCCTCCTGCCGGTGACCCCTCTAGTGATATATAGATCTATATAGAGGAATCAGGACCTCCTTCCTCCCGCCGGTGACCCCTCTAGTGATATATAGATCTATATACAGGAATCAGGACCTCCTTCCTCCTGCTGGTGACCCCTCTAGTGATATAAAGATCTATATAGAGGAATCAGGACCTCCTTCCTCCCGCCGGTGACCCCTCTAGTGATAGGATCTATATAGAGGAATCAGGACCTCCTTCCTCCTGCCGGTGACCCCTCTAGTGATATATAGATCTATATAGAGGAATCAGGACCTCCTTCTTCCTGCCGGTGACCCCTCTAGCGATATAAAGATCCATATAGAGGAATTGGGACCTCCTTCCTCCCGCCGGTGACCCCTTTAGTGAGGAACCCCAGAATTCTGTTTTCCCCACTGCTAGGCCACACTGTTAGGTCATTCTAGATAAGCTCGAAAGAGCAGGGCCCTCCATCCCCTCATGTTTTGCATTGTATTGGTATTGTTCTGTCACATGTTCTGTCCCCCTTTGTAATGTACAGCGCTGAGCGAACTATCGGCACTTTATAAGTACTGTATAATAATATAATAATAATAATTCTACAAATATCTTAACTAAGAACCCCCAAATCTTTATTTCTCTATAATTCTGTCACTTTACCCCCAATACTGTGTTCTATGGAAGAATTCTTGCTTTCTAAGTGCATTAATTTACATTTTTAAAATGAAACTGCAGATTCCATTGCTTGTAACAATTGTAAAGTAATGCTATCACTTCTACAGCAATACTGGCTTACAACAATGAAGCAGAATAAAACATGTAAATGTAATTATCTGTCTATTTATATACTGTATGTATTGTGTTTGGTGGGGCACCTCTAGCAGCCGCTATGTCCTACCTGATGACGTGGTTTCTGGTTCTGCACTGGAGTGATGACGTCAATAAGAGGAGTGAAAAGAAGATTGGTCAGAGACCAGCGTGCAGAGCAGCTTCAGAGGACCGGTCATCACAACCGGCTGGCAGCAGGATGGACCATTGATTAAGGTAAGTACTAGTGTATCTTAGGGGCTTTATTGACAAAAAAAGACTTGCATATTGCCTGTGAGTGGGGTCGTCACTATTAAGTTTTTGAGTTGGCCTTTAAGACTGAATATGTAAGTCTTTTATTGTAAATAAAGCCCCTAAGACACACTAGTACTTACCGGTATCAACGGTCCATCTTGCTGCCACCAGTTGTGATCACCAGTCCACTGAAGCTGCTCTTTTCTTTCCTGCCAACAAAAATCATGAACGCCTTTTCACACACAGGTTCTGCTATGCACTAATGTGTCCAGACTGTGAAATAAAAACATTTCTCCTTTCCAAACTGTCTAAAATAAATTTCAACCAAACCCGCCCTAGGAAATTACAGGTGGAACACAAATACGGTTGGATGGCTATGGGAGACAAGATGGCAGACAGCTTTTATTTCAGACACAGATAACTCGGGAGCTCTGGGAATCTCTCACCTGTCCCCATGGCTGGGAAGGCCACTGAGGTTGCTTGTTGTCTCTCACATACGTGCAGGGCTTCCATTACACACTTCCCTATTAAATCTGGTTTAGTTTGGCCAAAAATATGTATTATATTTTTACAGTGAAGGTTTCCTCCTAGCGTCACCACGTACCCATTGTTGGGTTGGGTTCCTGGAAAAAAAAGAAGGAAACTTTGTGAGCAATGATGAAGGAGTTTATCTTTGGATATTGGGATCATCTGATGAAAAGCACATACATAAAAACATAACCTCATAGAACTCATTGTATCTTAGCTGCTGGAGGTACCAGGAGGAAAAGATACCCCTTTTCCCAGCTACCTTTACCTGAGCAGCCAATCAGAACCTCTGCTTCATGCAGATCCTGGCCTGTATGGCGGCTGTAATGAAAAAGAGATTGGAGGGACCCAAAAGTGCTAAATGGTGAGAATTTATGGCCAAATTGAAGAGTAAGGAGGGGGAAATTGCTGCATTCACCGTTCATTTTCAATTTAAACTGGGCTCATTTCCAACACTTAAAAATGTTGTCTTTCCTAAAAAAATTAAGTTTTGAATTGATATTGGTTTTGTATCATAAAATCTCTTTCTGCCAAAGATGAAATGGTCCCATGTTCCTCAAGGAAGAACTAAACTCAAGATCAAATGGCATGGTGGGACTTGGGGTGAAAAAAAGTGAAACAGGCCGCCAACTCTGAACATGTGCTTCAGATCAGTTGTATATTGGATGGAACATGGATCAGATCTGGTGGCTGTACCGTGTACCAATGACATTTAAGAACTTCTGAACTGAAGATACAATTCCTGTTTCCTATTAAAATAATTACTTTCTTTTCTCTATTTAACTTATTGTACGGCCATCATCAAATTTCCTGGATTGGTTCCTTGTCACGAGATCTACATTTCTGTATGAATTATTTACCAAAGCTTTCACGTTTTGTTTCATATATTATAGGTCACATGCTCTCTATCTGGTTCTCTGTCCACATGTAATAAATTCTTCATAAAATTTCTTACCGAGCCTGGCACATTCACTTTCTATCTGAGGCCCCGCTCCTTCCAGGATGGCTTTAGAAACTCCTGCAACAACACAACATATCAGCTTCTAATTGTCAAAATGAAATTCGGGATTTGTTCAACTGAAGCCGAGAAATACTAATTTATTTCCTTCAAGCATGATGGATTACATTTGTCTGTGAATAAAGGGTCCTATGGGAGAGACTGTTATTGGAGATAACTGATGTCAAACAGACCTCTCCACCTGGATATCAAATCTCCAACATGACCCTCCATGAGGTAGAACATACTCTACTCCTGGTCTTCTCTCTTCCTTTCTAATTGCACTAACCACCAGGATATCATACCTTTGCCGTGACCCCCCAATAGCATAGAACATATTCATCCCTTCACCTTTCTAAGTACACTCACCACTGAGATATCATATCCTTCAAGATGATCCTCTATAAGGCAGAACATACTCTGCTCCTGACCTTCTATCTACCTTTCTGATTACGCTCACCACCAGGATGTCACATCCTCCATCATGACCCTTTATATTATAGAAGATAATCTGCTCCTGGCCTTCTCTCTACCTTTTCCAATTGCATTCACATCTGGAATTTCACACCTCCAACATGATCCTCCATAAAGTAGGACTTATTCTGCCTCTGACCTTCTCTCTAGCCTTGGGATTATACTCACCACCAGGATGTCACAACTCCAACATGACCCTTCAAAAGGTACAACATACTCTGGTTGTGACCTTCTCTCTACCTTTCTGATTACGCTCACCACCGGGATGTCACACTTTCAACATGACCCTCCATAAGGGAGAACATACTCTGCCTCTGACCTTCTCACTAGCCTTGTGATTACACTTACCACCAGGATGTCACAACCCCAACATGACCCTCCATAAGGTAGAACATACTCTCTGTTCCTGACCTTCTCTCTACTTTTCTGATTACACTCACCACCAGGATGTCACACCTCCAACATGACCCTCCATAAGGTCGAACATACTCTGCTTCTCACCTTTTATCTACCTTTCTGATTACACCCACCACCAGGATAACAAACCTCCAACATGACCCTCCATATGGTATGAAAATACTCAATGGCTGAATGGGTTGTACTGTAGGCTCTGCTGTGTGTGTTCTTTTGGTGAGGTTGTTCTGATCATCTCACAGTTCTCAAAAAGATTTTCACATTTCATGGTCCCAGCAACATTCTAGTGAATACCTGATTTGAGGTTGAACGTGTTATTGGTGGAGTTGACAATGATGTCACACTTTTCCTTTGTTATATCTCCAGTTTTCACCTGGTAGGTGAGGGATCCGATCTTCATTTCATAGACATCCTGTGCCGGGCTTTTCACATTCCCCAATAAAGCTACAAAACAGATCACAATTGGAAGAGATAATCACCCGTTATTGTATTCCAGATCATCCAGATTCACTATGAAGTCTGTTTTTGTGCGCCTTTATTTTTAAAGAATAAATATTATATGTTACTGGTTTTGACCAAAAATATACCCTGCGTGACCCCAAAAACAGTTATCAGAGTTTTTGTTGGGAATCAATTCCACAAAACCTACTGCTGAAATGTATTGAAGCAACCTACATTCAGTCCAGGACACTTGGACCCATTGGTGGCTTTGCACATTCCATCATTACAATGAGGCACAATGTCTGCAGTGTGAGGAGTCTATGATGTTCCTGTACATAGCACGGATATTACTTACATTGGGGTTTGTCTTCTTTCTTCTGTCCTCCAGTGTTGATCTTTTTCTCCAGCTCAGAGTTAAAAGCCTGAAACCAACAACAGCGGATGAGATTTTCTCATTAAAGTGGAGAACCATAAAATCGCACAACTTTCTGTTACTTCACTCTTCTAACTACAATTCCATGAATACTCTTCATTACCTTTATATTTTCTGTGTCACTCGGGTGCAGCATGAGATCCACTTGTTTCAGATATTGGAGTTGATTTTTGCTGCTGAACTCGAGAATTTCCTCGAACATTAAGGCAGCCGCAGTATTCCTGGGAAATCCCAGAATCCCCGTTCCGATGGCTGGGATTGTGATGGATCTGTGTTGTTTGGTTTCTGTGGTGGTCAGACAGTCACTCACAATTTTTCTCAGGATCTGTCAACAGATAAGATCAGCTAATAATACAGGCGGGTGATGGTGCAGCAGAGTTGTATGAATATGGATGAATGGACAAACAGATGGATGGATAGTGGATGGATGGATGTATGGATGGTGGATGGATGGTGGAGGGATGAATGTATGGATGATGGAAGGATGGAGAGATGGATGGATGGTAGATGGATGGTGGATTGATGGATGTATGGTGGATGGATGGATTTATGGGTGGTAGAAGGACAGATGGTGGACGGATGGATGGATGTTAGATGGATGGATGTTAGATGGAAGGATGGATGGTAGATGGATAGACGGATGGATGGATGGTAGATTGAAGGATGGATGGTGGATGGATGGTGCATGGATGGAAGGTGGAAGAATGGATGGGTGTTGGATGGATGGAATAATGGATGAAGGATGAGGGTTGGACAGATGAATGGATGCATGGTGAACAGATGGATGGGTGTTGGATGGATGGAATAATGGATGAAGGATGAGGGTTGGACAGATGAATGGATGCATGGTGAACAGATGGATGGGTGGTGGACAGATGGATGGATAGATGGCAGATGGAAGGATGGAGGGATAAGTGGATTGATAAATACATACCGTATTTTTCGCCGTATAAGACGCACTTTTTCTTCCCCAAAACTGGGGGGGAAATGTCAGTGCGTCTTATAAGGCGAATATGGAGCGGCCGGTCCGGTATTTCCACCGCGGCCGTGTCAGAATACCGGGCCGGCCGCTCAGCTCTGCAGCGGGACCTTACCTGTTCCTCTATCCAGCGGCGCGCTGTCTTCCGGCTTCTGTAGTGTGGGCACTGGGCATGACAGCCGGGTGCCAAGTGCGCATGCGCAAGAAGCGGTGCTTTTTGTGAATGGTAAGGCGGTACCTGGGACACATGACAGATCCCAGAAGCCGCCGGACCAATCACAAAGCACAAGTGCTTCTCGCTCATGCGCACTGGGCACCCGGCTGTCATGCCGAGCGCCATTAGAGAAGCCGGGAAGACAGCGCGCCGCTGGATAGAGGAACAGGTAAGATCAAAGAACAACTCTGCGGAAGTGGGAGCGGGTACCTGTCAAATTCAGGTACCTCCCCCCCTCCCTCCCCAAAGGTCAGCAGTCATCTGTACTGTCCGCAGTCTCTGGTCATCCCTGTACTGTCCGCAGTCTCTGGTCATCCCTGTGCTGTCCGCAGTCTCTGGTCATCTCCTGCACTGTGTCCGCAGTCTCTGGTCATCTCCTGTACTATGTCCGCAGTCTCTGGTCATCTCCTGTACTATGTCTGCAGTCTCTGGTCATCTCCTGTACTATGTCCGCAGTCTCTGGTCATCTCCTGTACTATGTCCGCAGTCTCTGGTCATCTCCTGTACTATGTCCGCAGTCTCTGGTCATCTCCTGTACTATGTCTGCAGTCTCTGGTCATCTCCTGTACTGTGTCCGCAGTCTCTGGTCATCTCCTGTACTATGTCTGCAGTCTCTGGTCATCTCCTGTACCATGTCCGCAGTCTCTGGTCATCTCCTGTACTGTGTCCGCAGTCTCTGGTCATCTCCTGTACTGTGTCTGCAGTCTCCGGTCATCTCCTGTACTGTGTCCGCAGTCTCTGGTCATCTCCTGTACTGTGTCCGCAGTCTCTGGTCATCTCCTGTACTGTGTCCGCAGTCTCCGGTCATCTTCTGTACTGTGTCCGCAGTCTCCGGTCATCTTCTGTACTGTGTCCGCAGTCTCTGGTCATCTCCTGTACTGTGTCCGCAGTCTCCGGTCATCTTCTGTACTGTGTCCGCAGTCTCCGGTCATCTTCTGTACTGTGTCCGCAGTCTCCGGTCATCTTCTGTACTGTGTCCGCAGTCTCCGGTCATCTCCTGTACTGTGTCCGCAGTCTCTGGTCATCCCTGTGCTGTCCGCAGTCTCTGGTCATCTCCTGTACTGTCCGCAGTCTCCGGTCATCTCCTGTACCGTGTCCGCAGTCTCTGGTCATCTCCTGTACTGTGTCTGCAGTCTCCGGTCATCTCCTGTACTGTGTCCGCAGTCTCTGGTCATCCCCTGTACTGTGTCTGCAGTCTCCAGTCATCTCCTGTACTGTGTCTGCAGTCTCTGGTCATCTCCTGTACTGTGTCCGCAGTCTCTGGTCATCTCCTGTACTGTGTCTGCAGTCTCTGGTCATCTCCTGTACTGTGTCCGCAGTCTCTGGTCATCTCCTGTACTGTGTCTGCAGTCTCCGGGCATCTCCTGTACTGTGTCCGCAGTCTCTGGTCATCTCCTGTACTATGTCCGCAGTCTCTGGTCATCTCCTGTACTGTGTCCGCAGTCTCTGGTCATCTCCTGTACTGTGTCTGCAGTCTCTGGTCATCTCCTGTACTATGTCCGCAGTCTCTGGTCATCTCCTGTACTGTGTCTGCAGTCTCCGGTCATCTCCTGTACTGTGTCCGCAGTCTCTGGTCATCCCCTGTACTGTGTCTGCAGTCTCCGGTCATCTCCTGTACTGTGTCCGCAGTCTCTGGTCATCTCCTGTACTATGTCCGCAGTCTCTGGTCATCTCCTGTACTGTGTCCGCAGTCTCTGACCATCTCCTGTACTGTGTCCTCAGTCTCTGGTCATCTCCTGTACTGTGTCCGCAGTCTCTGGTCATCTCCTGTACTATGTCCGCAGTCTCTGGTCATCTCCTGTACTATGTCTGCAGTCTCTGGTCATCTCCTGTACTGTGTCCGCAGTCTCTGGTCATCTCCTGTACTGTGTCTGCAGTCTCTGGTCATCTCCTGTACTGTGTCCGCAGTCTCTGGTCATCCCTGTGCTGTCCGCAGTCTCTGGTCATCCCCTGTACTGTGTCTGCAGTCTCTGGTCATCTCCTGTACTGTGTCCGCAGTCTCTGGTCATCTCCTGTACTGTGTCTGCAGTCTCTGGTCATCTCCTGTACTGTGTCCGCAGTCTCTGGTCATCCCTGTGCTGTCCGCAGTCTCTGGTCATCCCCTGTACTGTGTCTGCAGTCCATTAGTTCAGAATTTTTTTTTCCTGTTTTCTGCCTCTAAAACCTAGGTGCGTCTTATGGTCAGGTGCGTCTTATACGGCGAAAAATACGGTAGTTTGATGATGGACGGATGGGTGGATGGATGGTGAATGGATGGCTGTGTGGTGGATGGAAGGACTAATGGATGAAGGATGAGTGTTGGAAAGATGAATGGATGCATGGTGGACAGATGGATGATGGATGGGTGGTGGACAGATAGACAGTTGGATGGTAAATGGATTGGTGGGTGGTGGACAGGTGGATAAATGGATGGATGTTAAGAGCCAATGGTAACAATTTAAATATATTTTAGCAATGTACATGATTTATAAAGTGTTAATTACACAGATCTGATACTGGGAACATTTGGGGGAGATGAAGTTTGTGGGGTAATGCAATCAGGCATGGAAATATTCCTCATCTACAGTGAAGGAAATAAGTATTTGATCCCCTGCTGATTTTGAAACACTGAGAGACAGAATACAACAACAAATTCAGCAGAAATGCGTCTAACAAATGATGACGGATCTGCATGTTCATGAGGGAAAGAAGGATTTGATCCCCTATCATTCAGCAGGATTTCTGGCTCCCAGGTGTCTCTCATACAGGTAACAAGCTGAGATTAGAAGCAGTCTCTTAAAGGGAGTGCTGCTAATCTCATTTTGTTACATGCAGGAGCGGACTGACAACTCATGGGGCCCCCGGGCAATAGGGGATCATGGGGTCCCTGTGTCCTTGCCCAAACTCAAAAAAGCCTATGAAAAAGGTACCAGGGCGCATGTCATAGGGCCATCTACTGACCCCAGACCCTAGGGCAGTGCCCGAGTTTCCAAATGATCAGTCCACCCCTGGTTACCTGTATAAAAGACACCTGTCCACAGGAGCCATCAAACCATCAGATTCCAAACTCTCCACCATGGCAAAGACCAAAGAGCTGTCCAAGGATGTCAGGGACAAGATGGTAGACCTACACAAGGCTGGACTGGGCTACCAAACTATGGCCAAGCAGCTTGGTGAGAAGGTGACAACAGTTGGTGCAATCATTCACAAATGGAAGAAACACAAAACAAGTGTCAGTCTTCCTAGGTCTGGTGCACCATGCAAGATCTCACCTCGTGGGGTGTCAATGATCATGAGAACAGTGAGGAATCATCCCAGAACTACACGTGAGGATCTTGTCAATGATCTCCAGGCAGCTGGGACCACAGTCACCAAGAAAACAATTGGTAACACACTACGCCGACAAGGACTGAAATCCTGCAGTGCCCACAAGGTCCCTCTGCTCAAGAAAGCCCATGTCCAGGCCCGTCTGAAGTCTGCCACTGAACATCTGAATGATGCAGAGGAGGACTGGTGGGAAGTGTTGTGGTCAGATGAGACCAAAAATGAGCTCTTTGGCATCAACTCAACTCACCGTGTTTGGAGGAGGAGGAATGCTGCCTATGACCCCAAGAACACCATCCCAACGGTGAAACATGATGGTGGAAACATTCTGCTTTAGGGGTGTTTTTCTGCTAAGGGGACAGGACAACTGCACCACATCAAAGGGACGATGGACGGGGCAATGTACCATCAAATCTTGGTTGAGAACCTTCTTCCCTCAGCCAGGGCATTGAAAATGGGTCGTGGATGGGTGTTCCAGCATGACAATGACCCAAAACACACGGCCAAGGCAACAAAGGAGCGGCTCAAGAAGAAGCACATTAAGGTCCTGGAGTGGCCTAGCCAGTCTCCAGACCTTCATCCGATTGAACATCTGTGGAGGGAGCTGAAAATTTGAGTTGTCAAACGTCAGCCACCAAACCTTAATGACTTGGAGAGGATCTGCCAAGAGGAGTGGGCCAAAATCCCTCCTGAGATGTGTGCAAACCTGGGGGCCAACTCCAGGAAACGTCTGACCTCTGTGATTGCCAACAAGGGATTGGCCACCAAGTACTAAGTCATGTTTTGTGAAGGGGATCAAATCCTTCTTTCCCTCATGAACATGCAGATCAGTCATCATTTGTTAGACGCATTCCTGCTGAATTTGTTGTTGTATTCTGTCTCTCAGTGTTACACCGAACATTCCATTGTTAGACCGATCATTTCTGTGTGAGGGGCGAACATTCCATTGTTAGACCGATCATTTCTGTGTGAGGGGCGAACATTCACCATCAGCAGGGGATCAAATACTTATTTCCTTCACTGTATACAGTATGTGTACATAACAGATTTAAGCAGAACAATCAATAAATAATATGGTACTATGGCTTCAAATTAAAGAATGGCAGAGAAAGATGTAGATGTGTGAAGTTAGCATGGTAAAGACACCTACTGGACTTAAGAAGGTATTTAGGGAGGACCTGTACTCTGAAAGCAAGGCCCAACATTGACAAGCAGAGGATGAAGGACTAGTCATCAGTATTTTCTGTGCTCTTCCTGCAGCTGACTTACCATTCCTTGTTCTGCCCTCTCTCTATCTCTATGTGGAGATGGCCATCTTGGTACAGGCAGAACTTTGTTTCCTCATGTCAGGGCTGCCCCCATCCCCATGACTGGTGATGTGATGACAGGTGGGTAATGACAGAGGTGGAAGAAGCACAGGTCCACAGAATGGAGGAAGCAGTAGCAGGGAGATTCTTGCACTGGGAGCTCTCAGGTACAGCTTTCTCTGCAGCAAGGAGAACCGTGAGCAGCACAGTAGTGACATCACCAGATTTCACTCCAAATCAGTGTCTTAGATGATCTCTTGCTGCTGATATAAAGCTATGAGCCTACAGAACAGAGGAACCTGGACACAGAAAGTGCACTGCTATCGGGAGTATCTAACTGCTAATTTTCAGGAGGAACTCAAGACAAAAGATATGTATTCATGGCCATCCTTGGCCATCATAAACCTTTCTAGATGTTCCCTATAACACAGCAAACTCTTACTTTTTGAGTTCAGGTCCACTTTAGGAAATATTTTTCTATTAGGAAAGGTAAATTGATGTGTCATTGGAGGTTTGTACATGTCACTCTGTGCACACCAGGAGCATCTTTGTTCCAGGTTAGTTGAGTTTGGTTGTTGAAGATGGATATGTCAAAGGTCACTTTAAATGTCATAATGCGAAGCACAAGACAAGAAATGCAACACCATGACAGCATTATTGTCAGAGGAAAAGACGAGGAAGCCCGGGCAAATGCGCCAATATGCAATTTGGCCACACCAATTCGCACAAAGAAGTGCACATGCGCATAGGCGGGTGACACGTAATCATGCGTTGCTGTGCACGAAAACGCACCAGCACACGTAGGGTGGACTAATTGCTGACACTCAGTGGCCTTTATAAGGACTGCACCTCTGCTCAGCGATTGCTGGATTATTGTCAGCCCCTCCTGTTCCTGTGTGCCTGCGTTCCTGAGTTTCCTGCTGATTACCCATTATGGACCTGACTTGATCCTGACCTTGTTCCTGTCTGCTGCTACTCTGTGTATGACCCCGGCTTGATTCTGACGTTGCTCTTGTCTGCTGTTCCATATTGATCCTGGCTCTGGCTACTGACTACTCTACCCATCCTCCGGGATCCACGTGTTCTCTAGAGAACCTCATCCTGCAACTGGAGCACCTAGGGGTTCTATTTCATCAGGCATTTCCGAGCAGCAACACCACTGGCAACCCGTGCTTCTTTGGGCACTGCACCTCCTGTTTCCACCTCCAGGGGCACACTGCACTTAGCCATAAGGGGAGCCCTCTCTCTATTGCAGCCTCCAATCAGGTACGTGACAATTATGGAAGGGTTCTATTCTTCAGATCTTGCATATGACATGTCTTATCTGGAAAATGTCATATTGAGCGAAGAGGAATCAATCAGTCAGAAGGTGAAGGGAGATGGTTAGTTTGAAATAATTAAACTGTGACCTTAGGCTGCCATTGTGACCACTGCAACTCAACAGGCTGCAGAGTGAGATGACTGCAGGTCAGGCCCTGCTAAGGAATGGACTGGACCTGAGACTGCTAATAACCCGTTATCTGTTACTAAGCTAGAGATTGTAGTTTTCCTTCTTTTTAGTTGTGTGTAAGTGTGTCATTATTCACTGCTACTATATTGAGAGGCATAAATTGCTTATATAATGGTTTCCTAGTGGACTGAATGTTGCCAGGCAGTACAGCTAGACCACTTCTGGAAAAATTGTCACACATTCTATTAGCTGGGAGGAATAATCTCTTCCATTTCCATACCTTCTCAGAAGAACCATTTGCACCATTCCACTCTGGAACCACAGCATGGATAACCATGTCACAGGACAGTTTACAGCCATCAGTAACAAATATGGAGCCGTCTTCCACCTGCTTCCCCTGTCTCTCTGTATTCAGAAGATCCTGGAGGTTGTTTCCAGCCTTCCTGTTCAAAGCCTTCGACACAGCTCCAGAACCAAGATTTAGGTCTGTTCCCACACTGTTTACCACCACATTGGTCTACAGAAAGAAGACAGATCATTACTGACAAATCCAATTGGAAGAAGCGTTCAGACAAGTTACGAAGTAAAAGTTTGCCGATTTATAGTCATGTAAATTAGTAGGTCAACGCCATGGAAATTGTTGAAATTTTCAACATATTTGAACAGGCAGACATTAGATCTTCATTCAAAAAGTGCCTACAGACAAAGGTGATATGCTTGAACAAGAGATACATGCAATTAGCATGGTTTATTTATTCTTCTAATCTAAATAAACAAAAATGTAGATCTGCCACATGGAAAAAGTAAAAACTGACAACCCTACCACCATTTCAAATCCTTGAAGTTAGAAACAGTTGTTTCCGATTAGGTGATAATGATTAGAACTTTCTTGGAGAGTATGTAGGTACAAGTCTTATTTAAACCTTGGATATCTAGGGTCTGGTCTTTTCTATTGGTGTGTTTGGTGTCATCATTCCAAGATCTCCAAGGCCCCCCGAAAGAAGGTTTTGGATGCTTACCAGTCTGGCAAGGGTGTAGAATTCAAACATTTTCTAATTTTTTAATAACTAGCTGACCCAGCAAATGTAGCCCAAATTCTGACTATGTGATGATAGAAGACTGATCAATCAAACATCAGGCCTTCTAAAACTATATGCTGAAGAATACTAAATCAAAGACCAGGCCTTCTGGAACAATGTGCTGGAGACTGATCAATTAAAGGCCAGACTTTCCAGGACAATGTGCTGAAGACTGATCCATTAAAGACCAGGCCTTCTAGAATAACATGCTGAAGAATGAGCCATCAAAGAACAGGCCTTTTAGAACAATGTGCTGAAGACTGATCCATCAAAGACAAAGCCTTCTGGAAAAATGTGTTGAAAATTGGACAATCAAAGACCAGACCTTCTGGAACAATATTCTGAAGACTAATAAATCAAATGTCAAGCCTTCTGAAACAATGTGCTGAAGACTGATAAATCAAAGACCAGACCTTCCAGGACAATATGCTGAAGGCTGCTCAAAGACTATGCCTTCTAAACCAGTATGCTGAAGACTGATCCATTAAACATCAGGCCTTCTAGAACAATGCTGAAGACTGATCAGTCAAGGAACAGGTCTTCTAGAACAATGTTTTGAAAACTGATCAATCAAAGACCAGGCCTTCTAGAACAATATGTTGAAAACTGACCAAAGACCAGGCCTTCTGGAACAATGTGCTGAAGACTGATCAATCAAATACCAGACGTTCCAGGACAATTTGCTGAAGGCTGCTCAAAGACCAGGCCTTCTAGAACAATGTGCTGAAGACTGATCAGTCAAGAACCAGGCCTTCTAGAACAATATATTGAAGACTGATCAATCAAGGACTAGACGTTCTGGAACCATATGCTGAAAACTGATCAATCAAAGACCCGGGTCTTCTGGAACAGTATGCTGAAGACTGCTTAATCAAAGACCAGACCTTCTAGAACAACGTGCAGAAGACTGATCAATCAAACACCAGACCTTCTACAACAATGTCCTGAAGACTGATCAATCAAAGATCGAGTTGTTTGGTCGCAGTAATAGTAGATATGCTTGACGCTAACCGAATACAGCATTTTATGAGAACATCATAACAACTGTGAATTATGGTGGTACAGATGTTATGGTTTTAGATTGCTTTGCTGCGTCAAGGCCTGTCAGGGCCAGTCCACCAAAGACTGGCAGGCAGTTAGACAAACTATATATATATGAAAAATCTTGTTGTGCTGTATGTGTAAATTCCACTATGAACATAAGGGTGTGTGGCAACTAAATCAAAGTAATAGCGCAAAGTTCTGGTCCCCCAGAACCATATATGTGTAGAAAATCAACTTTTAAAATTTCTGTGAAATCCCAGGTGAATACCAACACCACTGCGGCAATCGCCCTCTTACCAAACAGGAAGGACCCCAGCATATAGGAGGTTTTAACTCGCATGAGATCACTTGCAGTGATCATATCACAAACATCGGGAGCCACAGATAGCGCCAGCAGGGATTAGAAATGATTCTCACCTCCACTCAGCCTAAAACATGTATCCAGCAAGAGAACACATAACAAACCTCATAGTGAGAACCTCCAGGTTTACTGCTTTAAAATCGAAAGAATTACCCACAAGCATAGATTTGTATAAGACCAAACTAACATCTCCGGGGGCATGATGACGTCAGCACAAGCTCCGCCCTGATGTGTTTCATCACACTAGACATTCTCAGGGGACCAACAAGTAATTTCTGCTAAAGTGGCAATACCAAGGGCCAAGGGTGTACTTACTTTTTCCACATTATGCCATTATATCTATTGATATTGTTATTGAATAAATAATAGAAAAGGCAAATTTCTCCAGTGTTCTTGTTCAAGTATATCACGTTATATCTGAAGGCACTGTATGAATAAAGATCCAATCTTTACCTACTCTAATTTATCACAAAAAGTCAACAATTTCCACAAAGGGTGTACTTATTTTTTCACATGACCATAACTGTAGGCTATCCAGGATAGTGAAACATTTTCATAAAACATATGTACAGTGTGTGTGTGTAGAGGTACACAGTATATATAAATATAGGCTCGGGGTCGTTATATTCCTTGGCTCACACATTTGATATGGAATGGACGTATATTAGAAGTCCTGCATAATGTTACATCTTGTGATAAGTTATTACAGGTGTAGCACTACCCTCTTAAGAGTTGCTGAAGATTTGGGTCCCCCTATAGTCCTGCACAGCCAGGCAACACACATGTTCTCAGACTTGCATTCTGGAGACAGTAAACGGTCCTTGAGCTTGTTTTTTTTTTTTTTAATTAGGGGTATTGAACTTGGATGGTGTAAGGGGTGTATGGGAAGCCCAAGGAACAGCAAACAAACTCCTTAGTAACTATCTACGAGTCCATAGAAAGGTTTCCCTTCTTGGAGAGTTCTCCAGCCTCTCCTAGTATACCCCCCTCCCCCCAGATCCCAGATAAATCCTCCTCTTATCCAGCTGCCTGAGGGAATCCCTTTGTAAGGGGATCCAGTGCCTGCCACAGTAAGTTGAACAGTCCCAGGTATGGAGCTAATCAAGTTTCCAGCTAGAGTGCTCTTTTCCCCTTAACTGGCCCAGGGGGTGTAGGATTACTTACTCCCGTCTCTCACTTCTGTGAGCTGGTGTATGTAGGTGGCTTCCTTGAGGCCTACTGCTGGGTTGGCTTCTTTCCTGGCTCTGCAAGTGGCCCTCGCCAGGGGCGTATTTACCACAAGGCAAACAAGGCACTTGCCTAGGGCGGCATTTTTCAGGGGGGACAGCACCACCCCCTGGAAGAAGAGACGGAAGAAGGGACACACACAGCATGGGGACCAGGTGGGAGCTGAGAGAGACTGCGGACTGCTTGATGGTGTATGTAGAGCCCGACTCTCGTTCCCTGGGATGTCCGGAGCTGTGAAAGTGAGTGTCTTCTCTCTCTTGCCGGGGGTTGGGCATCTGGTGAATGAGGGGTGATGGTAGTGGAAGGCTCTCTTGCATGAGGAGACAGGGATGTTATTGGTCAGTGTCAGTCTCTCCCCACGGGGGTTGGGGATGTTGGTCTGGTGCCAAGCTCTCTCTGCAGGGGAGAGGTGGCCAATTTTTGTGTTGCCTAGGGCAGCACAAAACCTAAATACACCATTGGCCCTCGCTCTGGGGGTCAGTAAGGCTGAGCGATCCTCCTTTCCAGTTTCCCGCTGGTAGTTAGGCCCTTCCCACTGGGCCCCCTCCCAGGCTCCTGCATCTCAGCCTTCCTCACATCTTCCACCTGAACTCTCCTGCTGCTGAGTAGGCTCAGTAATTGAGGGCTGCTCTGGTCCCAAGCCAAGCCTCCTGCTTGGGGAGTGGCCAGAGTCCTTTGAGCATGCAGACCAGCCCCTCCTCACCCCTGCCCACTGCTGCTAGAATCTTTTCCAAGATTCTAGAGCAGGGGGAGGTATCAAAGTACTGATCTGCAGAGTCTCTCAGCCCTGACCAGAATTTGACCCATCTGACTATTGCCCAGGATGCTACTCAGCCTTTCTGTCTAGAAAAATAATCAGCTAGCTCCCTCTAGCTATCTAGGAGGGTGCTACAGAAGATATAGATACAGTATTTGAGAGAGGTCTCCTACCTTTTAAAAAATCTAATACTGTATTTTTGCACATTTTAGTCATACTTGTAGTTCTGCACCAAACCCCCAAGACCCCGTGGTACATATTGTCCACTGATAATCATGAAGGTAGTTCCTACACATCAATACGTTCTGAGAGCACAGAGATAAGATGATAGAATGCCACCTACTGACTTTCTTATAGTTTCTGTTTTGTTGTACATCTAGTGAGGTCCCACATCCTCACTCTCCTTGCCTCTCCTCTTCTGCACAGAGTAGTCCATCTAATGCAAACTATGTGTGGTCCTCAGTGGTTTAGGGATTTAAAGCTGAACTCCAGGTATAGATTTTACTAAATAGCTATGTTGGTTGAGTTTGGATCAATGGAAGTATGTATGTGCCATACCTGAGGAATTACTGTGGGAGTGGAGAATTACTGTTCTATTCTCCACTGCTACAGTGATCCCCGATGTCTTCCAGGTCCCTTGGCTAGCTGCCCAATTGCATAGTAGCCACAGGGGGTTGCCAGCTCAGCATGGATGCTATCACAGAGCACTTTGCACTTTTCCGCACTCCTCCGCCCTGGTTTGAGGAGGACTCTGCCATCTTCACCAGGGAAGAGTTGGGCAGAGCGAGGTGTTGCCTTGAGGTGTGGCCTCAGCCAAGCTGTGTTGGGCTGTTCCCAAACTTTGGAAGTAGAGGAGCACACTGAGCGCGCTCTCAGAAACGTTGCAGTATCCCTGGCAAACTACACTGCTGCTTCAGGCTCACCGTCCCACAGCTTGCACGTGCTGTGCTGTTTGTATTGTCTGCTGGTTCGGAACACACATGTTCCGGTGATTTGACAGTTACCGGGTGCCTTTACACCCAGGGGCTCCTGTGGTCTCCCCAGCCTCTTCTGTGGACTTTCCCCGACTCAGTCCTCTTGGTCCGCCACTGGAGGAACACTGAAAAACTACACAGCAGGGATGGATGGATCAGAGGGACGCAGACAACCAGCTCTTTGTGACAGGCTTGTGTACATTGGGGAAATGTGAGTTTAATGGACTACTTTATGTTTTGTCCTTGATAAAAAGACGTTTTTACACTAGGGGAGTACTTTCCTTGTTTTCTCTTTTCTCCTTGCCTTAGTGAATAGGCCAACTACGAAATTCAAAAAATTGTCTCTTCTCTTGGAGGCCCCTCATCACACCCTTTTCACTGTATACAAATCTGTTGTAATTCATACCCATGGGACCCTCCCTACCTTTACCAAAATATGGTCTACAGACCTGAGCTACGGGATCTCCCCTGGAGACTGGCACACAGCTTTACATTCACCCACAAATCCTCTATTTCTTGGTATGCCCAATAGAAGAACCTACAAACTGCTCTCTGGGTGACATAGGGACCCAGTCTCTCTCTACTGTATATTTCCTATGACTTGAGATAGTTGCTGGAGTCATAATGGCAAGGGGATGTATTTGCACGTATGGTAGTGTGACTTGAGCCAACCTTTTTGGAAAAAGATACTTAAGATATACGATGAAATCTACGATGTGTCTCTATCCCCGTTGCCTACCATGGCCTTGTTGTCTATATTACTGGGATCTGTCAGGCAAGCTTATTGCAAATTTTTTTTTCTGCTGCCCAGCAGCTTACATCCAGGTTCTGGAAGTCTTCTTCTACACCTTTCTTGACTCTTTGGGTGAACATCGTAAATTACACAATGCTGATGGAGGAAATGCTGACATGAGAGATGGATGCCTAGGACAAATTCACCACTCTGTGGCACATGAGGTACAGTACATATGGCTGTATTCCTCTGACAAACTGAAAAACCTGATTTTTACGTAATTCCTCATTGGTTTGCTCCCACCGGGATCTCCTCCCTTGGCCCCTCCTCTGTTGCTGAAGGTTGGACATCACTCCCCTGAAAGCACTTCAACTTGCCTCTGTTGATGGATTTTGATATATTTGTTCTCCTTTTTTTAACGCATGTTCATATGAAGCTTATCCTCCAGAAGTTTAGCTCTATTCTCTTTCTTTCCTTCCTCAATCTCCCCCCTTTCTTCTTGGTTCTGGTTATGATGTTTTCTTCCTTTGGTCACCTGTGGGCCCTTTGCCTATTACTTGTTTATGCACCAAGATGGCATATATACCCAATGTGACCAACAGAGGCCCCTCTACTTCCCAGGATGTATCTGTATGCTGTTGTCATCATTTGACTCTTTTTTACCGATACAACTGCTGCCATACTCTTGTGTTGTAGAGTCATTGCCCTTTTTCTTGTTTTGAAAATGCAAATAAATTTATATTCAACCTAATACACCGACTTGCAGCTTCAACGGGGATCCCATACGTTTGGCACATACATACATTGGTCCAAGCTGGACTAATTTACCTATGTACAAATTGCCATACCTGGAAAACAGGTTTAGGTTTCAAAAGTGCCATAAACTTTTACTGGATTTAATCAGGTGTGGCCCTCAGCAGACATAATGTGGCCCCCTTGAAAATGTAGTCACAGTTCTACCTATGTACAGCCATCTATATCATTACAGAGATTAATATTTTGTTATCTTATATGTTTACTATGATGAGAAATCTGAACTGAATAGAACTTACCATCGCATCTTCAATATTTCCTTGTTTTATATTGATGTTCAACCCTTCCTTGGTGGTCACCATTTGGTCGTTGGCTTTGTTCATAATTTCCTCCTTCTTCTTCTTCTTCTTCTTCTTCTTCTGGTTTTTCATGCCATGTTTCGAAGGAACCTGGACATGTTTTCCTTCAAACTCTTCATTCACTATTTCAGTGATAGTCTTTAGAGTGCCTTCATCACTGTCTACGAGATGGATGTTTTTGATGGTGTTGAAGCCTTCTTGGCTTTCTGTGTATGATTTTATTGATTTTACAATGTTATGGGCACAACGGTCCAAAGGACACCCAGAAGTAATGAAATCACCAACAGAAAGTGCAGCAGAGCTTTGACCATTATCTGCAGCCATCTTCAAGCTGTCGGATATCACTTTCCGTAGAAGACGCTCACATTTTGAATTTTCTTTTTTATCCAGTTTTGGACCAATTGCATGAATTACCTTCTTACATGATAAATTGCTCACATCTGTTATGACACACTCTCCCGGCTCCAGCTCTCCTTCCTTTTGAACAATGCGTTCACATTCTTTCTGACAACTGGGTCCTGCTGCTTTCACCAAAGCCAGTGCTGGTTCCCCAGTCGGCTTTAAATTCTTATTTGAGGCAATTATGATGACATCAGCATTGTGTTGGCACAGATCACCTTTATATATAACCATTGTGGCTCCATTCTGGAGGCTGACTTGGCAATGGAGCTCATTTTGATTAGAAATTCTGTCATCTGCCTCCTTCTGTAGTTGTATCACACATTTGTGATTGTTCCATACTGTAGTAACATACATATCTTCATTTTCAAAAAAGGATTTTTTGACCCCGGGCTTATCAATGTATAAGGTGTCAGAATACATTTTTGAAATCATTTGTCTTATGCTGGTTTCTGCCTCCTCTACATACCGCTTTGGGCCAGACAAGGAGATGAAGTTCTGTTTCTTCACAACCTTCATATTCCGTATTATTTCATTCCATTCCTGCGTTCTTTTTTCCTCCATAAACTGCAAAACCGCCACTGACTTCAGCTTGATGTCCTTCTCCACCAAAGTGTTCTTTTCCACAAAGTCATGGATCTGCTTGTAGGTTTCTTCTGCAGGTGAGGATAGACCAGTGATCACCATCTCAACTCCATCCCTCACATGGAACTCTTCTATGGAAATTTTCATCCCATCAATATTAAACATCTCCTTTAGGAAGCTCTTCAGATTTCCCCACTCCGGACTCTGAGTGACACTTTTATCCTCAACAGAAATCCGCTTACAGACCAATTCCTTCTTCATGGTTTTTTCACCATTTCTCAGATCATTGTCGGAGTAACCAGCTAACATGACTGCACTACCTTTCATCTGAAAAGCTGCTTTTATGTTGTTTTTCATAAGAAGACTACATGACAATTCTTCATTGTCCACTGCCTCCAGAAACTTGATGATGTGTGAATCTAGCTGGATGAATTTATACTTTAGGTCTTGCGTAATATTTAGAATTTTGGATTTAGCAGTGAGAACTTCATCTCTTGGTCCGTAAAGTTTAGCTCCCTTAGATGTTCCATCATAACGAATCTTCACATGTGGATAATCTTTCAAGAAGTTTTTCTCCAGACCATGTGCAAACATTAATTTATAAGCTTCGGGTTCAAGAGCCACATCCTCTTCCAATCTGCTCAGTTGTCTAGTGGCTTCTTCTACCAGTTTTCTGAATATTGGCTCAATCTTTGTAACATCTTCTAAAATACCCACAATGAAAGCCTTCTCTGCAACTAAGTTGGGTTTTATGAGGACTCTATCATATGATGAGCTAGACATCTTTTCTTTGATGGCTTCCCACACTGGTGGTTTCAGGTCACACTCAGCAGCCTTATACTTAGAAATAAAAGAATTAAACTTTTTGTGGACGTTATCGCTCCATGTTGGAACTATCTTTGCCAAGGTTTGGAGATGACTGGAGAGAGTGCTGGGCAAAGACAGTTTGATGACAGGAGTGGGGTGGTCTACATTTGGCCAAGTGATATCACAGTAAACATCGGACATTTCTTTTTCAATATTTAGTTTTATCTGTTCATCCTTCAAAATAAATGCCAGTATATGTGGACTGATGGGGATTTCTACTGGATCAGGTATTTCCACATGAGGGCCTTCCTTCCCATACAAGCAGTGACCAATGGATGGGTAATATGGGTACACGGATATTGTCTTTTTGTTTAGCACATGCTGCTTTGTCATCACCGTCCTCAGAACTGCAATAAAAATAAATAAAATGCTTGTTAGAGGATAAGAGAGGCAGCAATAATCAGGGATACATCAGAAGTAGTGTTAGCCCTCTTGGCAACACATATAATACGATTATTATTTCATATCAGTCATTCTCAACTAGGGCTCCTTGAGAGGCTGCTAGGGGTTCCATGAACTTTTGGCTGATTAAACTCACATTCCATGATGCCTGCCTAGTTCCGGGTCCAACGCCACCTGACAGATCCAGCTTCATGACGCCAATTATATTTTTTGCTGTCATAAATTAATTGGTATAAGTAGTGGTTCTCCAAAGACCTGAAAATGAATTCAAGGTTTTCTCTGGAGCAAAAAGGTTGAGAACGACTGCTCTATAGTAGGGGTCTTGCTTTTATCCAGTCCTTGGGGCAATATTTCATCCATTGGTGCCAATAATAGGGTATACTTCCCGCCACTGTCACCAACGAAGGGGCACAATTCTTCCCAATCACACCAATGATGGGGAGCAATGGCAGTGATTAGAGATGAGCGAATCGAACATGACGAAGTGGAATTCGTTCCGAAGATTTGGAAAAATTCTATTCGCGACGAATCCGAAGATTAGCAAACTTCGGATGCACGAATCGAATTTTCCCAAAAATGGCGGCGACATGTGTGGCGACGGAGAAAATGGACAGAGAAGATGGGGCGGGGATCTCTGGGAAGGCGCGCAGACAAGGCGCGCTGACCCATAATGCATTCATGACATGTGATCGCATTAGCCAATCAGCAGCCAGCCAGCACTGTGTAATGGTGGAGCTATAAATCGCGGCCATCTTAGAATTCTCCATTAGCCTCCGGTCATTCAAGAGAGACAGACCTGTGTGTATTAAGGGACAGAGTTAGGGCCACAGAGACTTTAGGGCCACAGAATCGTTACTCAGGGACACAGAATCATTACTCAGGGACACAGAATCGTTACTCAGGGACACAGAATCGTTACTTAGGGCCACAGCTATCAAAGAATCGAAAATTTAAAGTGACATACACCCTTTTTTTTTTTGGTGGCTGTCGTGCACAGTTGGTGCTGCAGTTTGCCGATTGTGCAAAATAAACTGACTTTCTGCTTCACAACCACTATTGTACGTTCAAAGAGTTAAATCCATTTACACGCCGGGTGGCGGTAATATTTTTTGGGTGATTAGTGCACTCCAGTGACATAAACGTACAGTTTCCAGCCAACGGCAAGCTGCAATTGACCGATTGTGTACAATAAACTGACTTTCTGCTTCACAACCACTATTGTACGTTCAAAGAGTTAAATCCATATACACGCCGGGTGGCGGTAATATTTTTTGGGTGATTAGTGCATTCCAGTGACATAAACGTACAGTTTACAGCCAACGGCAAGCTGCAATTGACCGATTGTGCTAAATAAACTGACTTTCTGCTTCACAACCACTATTGTACGTTCAAAGAGTTAAATCCGGTTTTATTTTTGGGGTGCTTATTGAATTAAAGAGTATGTCAGACAACACGCAGAGGAGTGGCAGAGGAGGCAATGTTTCAGGAGCGAGCAGACGTGGCAGCAGAGGAAGGGTTCGAGGCAGCACTAGTCGCAGCCAGAGGCCAGTGCTCCCGGTGTCATCCAGCGGTCGTGTCTCCACCGACAACCCTGCCGTCATCGATTGGTTGACTCGGTCGTCTTCCTCTTCCCAGGTCACCTCTGACACCTACAGCCAACGGTCGGTGGGTACGTCAGACACAACCGTTAGTTGGCATGGCCCGGGAGCAAGCCCACTGAAATCACGTGTCCTCGACCTGCCCCTGTCCTTTGGTGTTCCCTCACCAAGCGAAGTATCGCATGCTGTGGGCTCAGCCCCATTGTACAGTGAGGAAGAGCTAACAGAGGGCGGTCAGGAACGGGGGGAGACATCCGCCTCTTCAGCAGCCAGGCGAAGAAGTAGTGGCGAGGAGAGTGGCTCGGTAGCCGGTCTAGAGACAGGTCTGTCTCCTGACCCACACGCAGCTGAGGGGGCTAGTAGTGACGCGGAGACCCTAATTGATGATGATGAGGTTGATCGCACTTGGCAGCCTCGTCGTCATCAGGCTATTGCTTCCGCATCATCAGGAGAAGAGGGTGCCAGCTTGCCAGCGAGCAAAACAGTCGGTGGGTTGCCCAGGAGGCAGCAGGGTCGCAGCAGTGTCAGTGGAGCCAAACGGCCACGGAGTAGAGCACCAGCTCCACTGCAGCCTACCACCACGGCCAGTAGTGGTGCCGGTGTGCACGGAGGAAGTAGCAGTCAGCCAGTGAGGAGTAGCGGGGGCAAAGTTTCCTACTCGGCGGTGTGGCAATTTTTCGTCAAGCCGCCCGAGGAAGTAAACGTAGCCGTATGTCGACTATGTGGCCAGAAAGTCAAGCGTGGCCAGGGGGTCCATGTTGGGACTACAGCGTTGCGTCAGCATATGCAGCGTCGCCATTCGGTGGCCTGGGAAAACCGTGATAAAGATACGGCGGTTCTGCCTGCCCCAGCCCCCGCTCCATCACCCGCTCCGTTACTTGCTCCGTCACCCAACGTCAATCGCCCTCTATCAGCCAGTCAAGGCTCCAACACCTCTGCTGAGGGGAGTTGTCGCTCGTTGGCATCTTCCGCTCGTTCAGATGCTCCTTCTCCTGCTACTCCTCTTCACGGATTCCGTCAGCAGTCTTTCTTGGAATCCGTTTCCAAGAGACAACAGTTTGCGAGCACGCACCCGACGGTGCAAAAGCTGAACGTCCTCCTGTCCAAGTTGCTGGTGCTGCAGTCCCTCCCTTTCCAAGTGGTGGACTCAGCACCTTTCCGAGAAATGATGGCTTGTGCCGAGCCGCGGTGGAGAGTGCCAAGCCGGCATTTCTTCGCCAAAAAGGCAGTGCCAGCCCTGCATTCACATGTAGAAGAGATGGTGGGCCAGTCTTTGAGCATGTCGGTCTCTGCCAAAGTGCACGGCAGCGCCGACGTGTGGAGCTGTAACTACGGTCAGGGACAGTACATGTCATTTACGGCCCACTGGGTGAACGTGGTGCCGGCACAGCCGCACCAGCAACTTGGACAGGTCACGCCGCTTTTGCCTCCACGTTTGCACGTCCTTGGTCCAGCAAAGATGTCCGCCTCTACCACCTCTTCTTCCGCCGTGTCCTCAGCCACCACCCCCGTGCCAAGTCCCATTACCCGACCGGCATATCACATGTGCAGGGCGCAACGGTGTCACGCTGTGCTGCACCTGGTATGCCTTGGCAAACGTAGTCACACAGGGGAGGAACTTCTGAGTGTAATGAACAGAGAAATCGACAGATGGCTGTCTCCGCGCAAACTGAAAATCGGAACCATGTTGACTGACAACGGAAAGAACATGGTGTCTGCTCTGCGTCAAGGAAGGTTGTGCCATGCGCCATGCATGGCTCACGTGTTCAATCTGGTTGTCAAGCGGTTCCTAAAATCCACCATCCCACTGCAAGACATCCTTAAAATGTCATGTAAACTTTGCATGCATTTCAGCCATTCCTACACCGCAAAGCACACCCTCATTGAGCTGCAGCGGCAGAACGGAATTCCACAGCATCGCCTGATCTGCGACGTTGCAACAAGGTGGAATTCAACCCTACACATGTTAGACCGCCTTTACGAACAGCGAAAGGCCATCACCGATTTCCTGATGTTACAAGCGGATAAAGGTACTCCCTGTGTAACTTAGATGTCAGCCATTGGCAGCTCATGCGTGACACCTGCCGCTTGCTCAGGCCCTTTGAGGAGGCCACGCTATTCGTGAGTCGGCAGGACTATGGGATGAACGACGTCATTCCTCTGTTGCACGTCCTGGAACAAATGCTGTTAACAATGGCTGGTCAGGGTGCGGTAGACGTGGCGCACAGATCTCAACGCCACATGACCCCTGTGGGGGCAGGACAGGAAGAAGAGGAGGAGGTAGAGGAGGACATTGGTGCTCAGGAATTATTGAGTGAAATGGGTGGTTTTTCCACTCAGCGGACAGGAGTGGAGGAGCAGGAGCATCTGGTAGAGGAGGAGGAGGAGACAGAGGACCCAGACGCACCGTGGCAGTATGCTGTGGAGATGGAGGCAGGGAGTCCCTCGCATTCCTTGGCACAAATGGCCCATAGCATGCTCGGTTGCTTGCGTAGCGACAGCCGAATAATAACCATCAGACAGAGGGATGACTTTTGGCTGTCCACCTTGTTGGACCCTCGCTACCGTTCAAAAATGGTGGCCTTTTTCACACCTGCTGAGAGGGAGGCCAAAATAAAGTACTATAAAAACCACCTATGTAGTCAGTTGGTCTCTGCCTTTCTGCGCCAACGTCCATCCTCAGACACTGTGGGCCCTGTGCGCTCGCGTTCCGCTGCCATGGCAGCAGGGGAGGGGTGGGGTGGTAGGAGCAGTGGCAGCTCCACCAGCAGCGGCTGCCTCAGTCTGCAGTCGATGATGAGTAGCTTTCTTCACCAGCGCAGTGAGGAAACTACTAACCAGCCGCAGCAGCAGCAGCATCAAGTGGACCTGGAGCAGGACCTCAAACAACAGGCTTGGGCCTACTTGGACAGCACCCTGCCAACCGAGGTAGACAATCCCCTTGACTACTGGGCAACGAAACTTGACCTTTGGCCCCAACTAGCTGAATTTGCCCTTGAAAGGCTGTCATGCCCGACCAGTAGCGTGGCATCGGAGCGCGTGTTTAGTGCGGCAGGAGGTATGGTAACTCCGCGGAGGACACGACTGTCCACCCAAAGTGTGGAGAGACTCACGTTTGTGAAAATGAATCAGGCGTGGATTAGTCTGGATTTCAAACCACCAGTTCCTGACACAACTGACTAAATCCGCCATGAATCATGCCCCAAACATGTTATTAGGGACAAATGGAAGACCTCCACCTGATCCGTACATTTGTATATATATTTTATTGAGAGGCTGCTGGTCGGTTGACTCATGTTTTGCACATTTTTAATGACTTATACTCTGCAGGTCGGGCCCCTCATGAATTGGGGTTTTTAAATTATTTATACTTCGCTGGACGACCGTCACATGAATTGAACCTTTTTAATGACTTATACTCTGCTGGTCGGGCCCCTCATGAATTGGTGTTTTTAAATTATTTATACGTCGCTGGACGACTGTCACATGAATTTAAACTTTTTAATTATTTATAGTCGACCAGTTCCAGACCGATGGAATAGCAATTTTTTTAAATATTTATTTGACACGTGTTGTCCATCTCATCAATGAGATGGACTGTTTATTTATTGGCCACGGTTTGGCCCCCTCCTGTTTCTTACATTGTTAACTTGTTGTATCGGTCACGGTTTGGCCACATGTTTGGTTGTCTTGTTAAGATTTTCTGTAATGTACACAGTTACGCTTGACTTGTCGACTTTCCACAATCTACTAAGGTATAGCATCGCATCAAAGTTTTTTTTTTTTTTTTTTTTTGGTCTAAACCATTTCTTATAATGTCAATTTGTAGGATACGCCGCTGTAAGGCGACCTACTTTTTTGTCACTGTGTAGACATCTATTTATAGGCCGATGTTTGGCCAGAAAGATATATTTAGTAATAACCTAGCCGTTCAAGCCGCTCCCTGAACACCTCGGGAATTGCTTTGTATATCTGTCGCCTTAGGGGCCGCTGTCTGGTGACATAATTTTTTGTCACTGTGTAGACATCTATTTATAGGCCGATGTTTGGCCACAAAAATATATTTAGTAATAACCTAGCCGTTCAGGCCGCTCCCTGAACACCTCGGGAATTGCTTTGTATATCTGTCGCCTTAGAGGCCGCTGTCTGAACAGCTCATGAATTGCTTTCTATATGTGTCGCCTTTGAGGCCGCTGGCTGGACAGCTGATGAATTGATTTGTATATATGTACTTATTGTCCGCTGTCCGGACAGCTCATGAATTACTTTTTGTATATAGCCTTCCAAACCACTCTCAGAATAAGTCATGATATTCATGCTGTGTATAGCCTTACAGGCCAATGGTCAATCAAGTCATGATTGTTATAGTGTGTATAGCCTTATAGGCCGCTGTCTTTACAACTTTATAATTCCATGCAGTATATAGCCCAATCGGCCACTTTCTGGCATCCAGTTGCTGTAGCCCCCATCACCACACTGTGTTACGGGCCCCTGTACCGCCTTCTCATACTGCTGCCAGATCCATCCTCTGCCATGTGCGTCTTTGTCGTCTGCTCACGCTGCTGGGTTCCAGTTTTAAACCTAGGCCTGTGTATGGCTTCCGAATACTGCTGCCTCCACCGCCACCCTGCGCCATGTGCCTCTGTCGTCTGCTCACGCTGCTGACGGCTTCCGCTTTTTAAGCTAGTCCTGTGTATGGCTTCCGAATACTGCTGCCTCCACCGCCACCCTGCGCCATGTGCCACTTTCAGGTCTCCTCACGCTGCTGCCAGGTCCATACTGATTCATGGCCCCCTGTACCGGCTCCTCATGAACGTGGTTCAGCGGGTTTGCATCACTTAACGGCAAATCGTTGACAAACGCTGGGACGTTCAGTGTTGTGCGCATTAAGCCAGACACCAAAGGGCAGCACAGACCTGTTATTACTCGCTCAAGCATGGCTGAACAAAACCAGTCTCTACCACAAATTGGACCCAGACCTGCCCAGGGTCTCGTAACTAGATTGCACGGAGGAGTAGAGTCCGTTATTGGAATTAAATAGACAAAACGCCACACCAAAAAGAGTGGCCATTTCCAACACTTATTCCAGAAAGAGGAACAACCCGTTTCATATACGGCCCGTAGACGTTTCACGTCTGCCACATTCAGTCGATTTAAGACGCAAGCTCCACTTCCTGTGGTCTCTGACCGTCGATATACCTTTAAGTGTCAGCTTTGAAGCTATATTCCCTCCGGAGCACTGACACTGGTGCCCTTCCGTCAACATGCCTTTAAGTTTCAGTTTTCAACCATATTCCCCACAGAAGCCAAACTCTTGGGTATCCCAGAAGCTGCTCAGCGGGTCAGGGCAATAAAGCTCCCGGTTCGCAGGTTGTTCCGTCTTATGGATGAAAGTACGACGGTATATGATCTTCTTCGCACCCACGGCATCACCTCATAGAATTTCTGCATTGCATCTGCAATCACAACGCTGACTTCCCGGATCGCCACTCAGCCATTGGACTCTTGATAGTCGTCTCCCCACACTGCTGCTGGGGGGACTTTTTAACCTAGGCCTGTGTATGGCCTTCAATTGAAGCTGCTTCCGCTCCGCCACTCTGCCATTGGACTCTTGATAGTCGTCTCCCCCACACTGCTGCTGGGGGGACTTTTTAACATAGGCCTCTGTATGGCCTTCAATTTAAGCTGCTTACGCTTCGCCACTCTGCCATGGGCCCCTGTACCGCCTCCTCATGCTGCTGCCAGGCCCGTAATCTGCCATGGGCCCCCGTACCGACTCCTCATGCTGCTGCCAGGTCCAGAGTGTCTCATGGGTCCCTGTACGGCCTCCCATTGCTGCTGTCTCCATCGCCACACTCTGCCATGTGCCACTTTCAGGTCTCCTTACACTGTTGGTGGGTTCCATTTTGTGATAGGGTGCTGTATGGCCTTCCATTGCTGCTGCCTCCACCGCCACCCTGCGCCATGTGTCTCTGTCGTCTGCTCACGCTGCTGACGGCTTCCGCTTTTTAACCTAGGCCTGTGTATGGCTTCAGAATAATGCTGCCTACACCGCCACCCTGCGCCATGTGCCTCTGTCGTCTGCTCACGCTGCTGCCAGGTCCATACTGATTCATGGCCCCCTGTACCGGCTCCTCATGAACGTGGTTCAGCGGGTTTGCATCACTTAACGGCAAATCGTTGACAAACGCTGGGACGTTCAGTGTTGTGCGCATTAAGCCAGACACCAAAGGGCAGCACAGACCTGTTATTACTCGCTCAAGCATGGCTGAACAAAACCAGTCTCTACCACAAATTGGACCCAGACCTGCCCAGGGTCTCGTAAGTAGATTGCACGGAGGAGTAGAGTTCGTTATTGGAATTAACTGTGAGGGACTTTTAAAGCTAGGCCTGTGTATGGCCTTCAATTGAAGCTGCTTCTGCTCCGCCACTCTGCCATTGGACTCTTGATAGTCGTCTCCCCACGCTGCTGCTGGGGGGACTTTTTAACATAGGCCTCTGTATGGCCTTCAATTTTAGCTGCTTACGCACCGCCACTCTGCCATGGGCCCCTGTACCGCCTCCTCATGCTGCTGCCAGGCCCGTAATCTGCCATGGGCCCCCGTACCGACTCCTCATGCTGCTGCCAGGCTCGTAATCTGTCATGGGCCCCTGTACCGCCTCCTCATGCTGCTGCCAGGTCCAGAGTGTGTCATGGGTCCCTGTATGGCCTCCCATTGCTGCTGTCTCCATCGCCACACTCTGCCATGTGCCACTTTCAGGTCTCCTCACACTGCTGGTGGGTTCCATTTTGTCATAGGGTGCTGTATGGCCTCCCATTGCTGCTGCCTCCACCGCCACACTGTGGCTCCACACTCTGGTTTTGGCCCCGTGACTGCCCAAATGAGTGAAGTGTGCGGTGATTCTAAGATCGACGGCACTCATCTGCATGTCATACTGACTGACAGTATTATTTCTCTTCCCCAGCAGACTCCAAGGGCATTTAAATTAAAGGTACAGTGTTCTGCACTAATATAAAGGCTCTCTGAAGCCTAGAAACACCCTTTTTATAAGTTAAATTCGCAGCGAATATATTCGGCTCGAAGCGAATTTATTCGGCGAATTCGGCGAATCAGCCGAACCGAATTTTTGAATAATTCGCTCATCTCTAGCAGTGATGATGGGGCACAATTCCTCCCAACGACACCAATGATGGGGAGCAATGACACTGAGGATGGGGCATTGTTTACTCTCACTGATGCCGGGACATTTTCACAGTCTGGCCCCCTAAAGTCTGAAAGACAGCAAACTGGCCCTTTGCTTAGAAAGCTTGGAGACCCGGCTCTATAGTATCATTTTTGTAGCAAAACAAGCTGAAAATGAAGAAGTTGGAAAATATTGGCTTTTTTGTATTGGTGAAGCTTTTAGTAAAGTTTTGGAATAGTAATACAAAGTCTAATACAATGAAGCCTCTCTGTTTTCTCTCTAGCCTTTACCATAGCACTTCTGGGAGGTTAGGCTACTAGAGATTTAGGTGTCCTTTGCAGTGATGTTCTGGGGAAGTTAAAGAGAAAAGAAACATAAAGTACAGCTATGGCTCCTCAATAAAGAATGTGTTCAGCACTTAAATATGCAGTAAGTAGGTGGAACTCTGTGGCCCTTGCTGCCAGTGCTTGATTTCTTGCAGAGCATGACCAGTGCTGGGACATGGTCATCCAGTGCTGGGACATGGTCATCCAGTGCTGGGACATGGTCATCCAGTGCTGGGACATGGTCATCCAGTGCCGGGACATGGTCATCCAGAGCCGGGACATGGTCATCCAGTGCCGGGACATGGTCATCCAGTGCCCAGGGCAAAGACGCCAAAATGCACCCCCTCCCCCCATTTCATGATGTACAAGGTTAGGGGATCCAATGCACAGCTGTCAATTGTCAAAATCGCTGTGCAGCTCCTGATCAGGTTTTGCATCGACCTGGAAGTGCGCAGTTTTTCGCAATGCGGTCCCACCACAAGAGGTAGGAAGGAGTGGGAGAGAGAACACAGCCCGTGCTGCCTCTTGGTTCTCCCTTCGCCACTCCCAGCGCTGGGCTGACAGGAGTGGTGATGCCGCTGTCACTACTCCTGTCAGCCTTGTAACAGAAGGAGGGCATCCCCATCCCTACAGCAAACCATTGCGCCCAGAGCAGCCACCCCTCCCGACCACCCCTTGTCCTGGCCCTGAGCGTGACAATATACAGTATCAGGTCTGCCCCTTCCTGCCCCAGACATTACCATCCCCCACCCCCAGTGCCCTCAACGTCTATCCCTCTCACCTCCTGCCTGGTGAAATGTGACCAGCGCGGCTCTTTCATCCGATAACATCTTCACATCTTCTACACTCCCTCCTCCGTTCTTTGTGCTCTCGAAGTAAAGTGTGATCATGTCCTCCAGGGTATTGGGGGGGATCCCCTCCACTCGGACACTTCTGGTTTCTTCCAGACTGTTTGCTGTTAGTTTATACTGTTTTACTCTTGGGTTACCAGAGAATTTTTCAATGAAATCTGCAATATCTGTGAATAGAGACATCACATCCCAGTGAATACGTAGATACACATATATTCCCAGCCCAGCCTTAGTATTCTGGCATTTGCTTACAGATCATGGAACTATTGGGTTACATTTATGTGCTGATTCCCTCTAGTGTTCTCTAGAATTGTTACATTGTATCTCTTATTACAAAGATGTATGTATTTCCTTTGCTCCCCAGCTCCATCTAATGGCCATAATGTGGTAGTTTACTGTCCGTAATAAAACAACATTTATGCAGGAGCTTTTTGATCATGTGACATGTGGTCACATGATCAGTAACCCCGCCTCCTGGCATCTGAAACCCCCTGAAAGGCCTGGGAGGTGCCAGTGCCAAGGGTTTAAAAAAAAAAGGGAAAAGGAAAAGTGTATGTACTGGGTAGATGTACTGACTATGTTTTGTATTCTATTTTGTCCTGATGTGCATTTTTACATTTTGCTCAGTTTCTCCATCTAGCCTGAGGGCCAGTGCACACCAAAACACAGTGTGTGGGGGCCAATGAATTGTTAATGACGCCCCAAATGCATCTCACAAATGCAGTGCATTATGGTACGGTAGTTCCATGCAATTTGGTGCAGTGTGTGCTGAACAAGTAGGTCTTGCAGTACTTTTTCCACATTCCAGTGCATTTTGTAGCTCATTCAAATGAATGGGCTGCAAAACTGGACCACATGGGAACATGTAGGAAACACACGGGAAGGAGCATGTTCCGGTACGAATCGGCCCTGAAAGTTGCTGTCTGAAGCCTCAGAGAGGTCCCATTACTGGGCCTGATGGGCTTCATAAAATGGATAAAAGCCATCACTATATGGCTTTTATACTGTTACAGTAGTCAGGTAAAATCACCTGGTTGCGTCCAGGACGGCATTTATATCTGTCTGAGATTCAGGCTATATGTGGATTTGTTCCACTAGGGGAAGTGCTGAGCCTTCAGCAGGGAGGTTATGAGCCCAGCTGAAGGTAGTCGGCTCATTAGGGCCTCTATAAAACTTCCCAGCCTGCTTAGGGAGTTGCTCCATCCTGGAACCAGATCTGTGCCTGAGTAGACTGGGGAGTGCCAGACTTGTCTGTGCGGTGAGACAAAGGCCTGTGTGGGCAGCCCCCAACTGATAGGGACTGGGTGTAGCATTAGGCTGTACCTAGTGAATAGCAAGGGAAGCTATTGTATAGTAAGTGGCCAAGTTGGCAAAGATTTAATTTCATGTTTCTTTTTTGTTTGATGTTTTTCTTGTAAATAGTGTAAAGAAACTGCACCTTTTTGTTTTGCACCTACACTGCTGTTTTGCTCTGCCTGTTTTTTTGTGTTGTGAACTCTCCCAGGGGGTCACACACACCTGCTGCTGAGCAAACCCCATTACAATACATGCATGCCTCCTGCCTGGTTTGGTACTGATTGGATGCCGGTGGTAGCGATACGTCAATAGTGGTTCCCAATCTGTGGAGTGCAGTTCATATGTGCAATTATTCTATTTATTTTACCCCCATAATGGTGCAAACATCGGCCGCACAAGGTAAGGCCTGTTAGGGTTGGACGCCTTCACAAGACTGTCTAGCATGGTAAAGAATTAGTGAGCAGTTCACAGGAGGGTCCTTCTCCAAATGTTGGCCCTGCAACTTCCCTCACATCAAGTCACTGATTAATGTAAAATGGAGGAAAAAAATATTTCCACAGCCCAAACCAACCAATCACATGTCATCTTCTGCTCTCTAAGAAGAACTCTAAGATAAAACATGGAATTTGTTTCTTTGGTATGGAGTTGTTCATAAATCGTTGACTTTGTTGGGTGTCTGACCTATATCACATGTGAAGGTGATGACGGCAGATTGGATCTCCGGAATCCTCTCTATGTAGAAGTCCGTGTCCATGGATCTGTCACTGATATTCTCCACCAGGAGGATTAACATCTCAGGATTGTGGCTGTCCTGGATATTCTCAATCAGAACCAGAGAGGACGAGTGGCTGGGTGACACCTCTTCTTTCTCTGGAGTTGGCTTCCCTGTAAAAATTGGAAGGAATGATAAAACTGCATTAAACATGGACATATTACTGCTCTGTCCCAACTATCTCCAACCATCCATAGTTATCCTTCCCGTTATGTACATATAAAGCTCAGCCATGGGTCGTGGTAACGTCCTCCTTCCTCCTCCAGAACATACTCGGCTTTGTCTGTTTCCCATGAGAACAGTTGGCAGTTTATTTTATTTTTCTGGAAGTACATTTTCTACCTGTCATTTGTGGAACCCATTGAAATGTTATTACTTGCAATACATTAAAATGGACATTAGATGATGGTGGCCTGCCATTCAGGGTCACTCACATGGACAGAACATCCCTCTGGGACTAGTAAGCTAAATAGCAGAACTCGGCTGGTGAGCAGGGCAGTCAGGAACTACATTTCCCAGGAAGGGTAGCGTGTGGGCGGGGCATATAAATATCAAAAGCCCGGGAGATTGGTCAGGAGAGCGTGGGGAGAGATGGAAGGAGAAGGAGGTGTGCTGAACTAAGCCATGGAGCCAGGATTGGAGAGAGGAAGAGCGGAAAGAGACTACTGACCACCAGGTCCGCCACGCTGCCCAGCAGGCCAATCTGAGAGCAGGAGACCAGACGGGATGCCGAGTCTGAGCCGGAGAGTCCAGGGACTGACCCCGTTTGTAGAGAAAGACAGACCGCTACAATCTACCAGACTACTCTGACCGGGTGAGAGACCCATGCACCCACTAACCGAGTGAATACTGACAGTTTGCCACCTCAGCTATCTGCCTACACATAGTTGTGAACATTACATATATCCCTTCAGGTTGTGGCCTAGTTCTCCCAGCCGCCATTGTTGGGACACATCTGCAATACAGTTTATTTCTACAAGCTGACCGCAGGACATACAGTTGCAGGCCAGGATACAGCAATGCCAACAAAGCAGGATTCCTTCTACTGATCATTTTGCCTTTGATATTCAGAGGGAGTTGTCTTTTTTTCCATTGACAGGTATGCCAATTGTTGCTATTCATTACTTCAAGCCTGCCCTGTGTTTAGTGCTTTAAAGGGGACCCCACCCTAATTTGCTACCATCAAGAGGAAAAGTGTTAAATCTCCTTTGTTCCATCGCTATCTTTGTGTTGCTGTCCTAAGGAACTATATTCCACACCTCAACTCAACTTCATACCAACTGGGCCTCAACGAGCACGCAGAACACATTGTAGTGTTCTTAAAGGGACAGTGCTCAATTTCAAATGAGAATTCTCTTTCCTTCACATCTAATCCTTGCCATCTAGTTCTGAGGACCCTCAGTGAGCTTACCTGTTTCTTGTTGGTTGTTTTTCTGCTCACTGGGGGATTCAGCAGTCTCCTCAGATTGGAGGTAGTGGACTGATTCTGAAAGCCGGCCTGATAATTATAGTTAGTTATTGTTGCTTTATGATGAATGTTGTTACTTTTGCTCACAATTACTAAGAGTGATTATATTTGCTGCATATATCAGTGTCATTTTGTTCTTTTTGACCAAGTTACCTTTAATTCCAATATAAAGTTCATATTGGTCTATACTGACTTGTGTGTGAGTCCATCTTACAGGTGCGATTTACTTTGGTCACAAGAGCACGGTGGTGTCAGCAGAGGTTGGGCTTTCAACAAGAGGTCCAGATTGAGAGGGAACCCAAAAATGACTAAGCAACCCTTGAGGGGGTAGTTCTACATTTGTTACCCCAACCCGCTTCCCACCACCCTGACCGTATGTGGACAGCTTAGAAATCTTGCCCATTTGCTTGAAATTTGCAGATACTGAAGGTCACCACAACCACTGCTGATAATTATGGACAAGTGATAACATTCTATGGTGTATGAAACGTGATAACAATGTGTGGATTCCAATACCATCTCTATGCTGATGACACGCAAATCTGACATATCAGTATGGAGGTCACACACTGAGCTCATGATATTTGCCCCCTCCCCCAACATTTTCATGAAGATCAAAACCTATTAGTTCCTTCTCTAATGCCAGGATGTTAGGTGTAACCCTGGACTCTGACCTCTCCTTCCAGCCTCACATCCAATCAATGCCGAAATCTTGCCGCCTTAAGCTCCATAACCTTCCAAACTACATCCCTTCCTAACCAACTCCACCAGCAATATACTAATCTGCTCCCCTGTTATCTCTCACCTTGACTATTGCAGCTCCCTCCTTACTGGCCTCCTCTACACAAGCCATCCCACCCTCAGTCCATCATGAATGCTCCTGCCAGTCATCCACCTCACCAACCATTCAGTGTCGGCCTCTCCTCTCTGCCTATCCCTCCACTGGCTTTCCTTTGCCTAATGAATAAAATTCAGACTACTAAGAACAACATACAAAGGCTTCCCCGAGCTACATCACCAGCCACATCTCCAAATATCACTCAAACCATCCTCTTTGTTCCTCCCAGTACCTCCTGCTCACTAGTTCCCTCATCACCTCCTTTCATGCCCATCTCCAGGATTTCTCCAGAGCATCTTCCATCCTCTGGAACTCTCTACCGCAATCTGTCCTACTCTGTCCACCTTTAGTGGATACTTGGAAACCTCTTTAGGGATGTCTATCCTGCCTCCTCCTAAAAATTGAAAATCACTTTCACTATTCCTGACAAAATATTCTTCTTCTACAAGGGTTACTATTTCAAATGGTCAGGTTTTCCTTGGATAAGAAGAGGTTTGTCCAAGATGGCGACTGGGGGGGTATATGCTCATTGTGACATGTGATTTGGCAAACGGACATGAGTGGTGCACAAAATGGGTGGCCAACCATCTCTTAGCACACAGTCTTAGGAAACACAACATCATTTGTGCATTTTACATAATTAGTCCATAAAATTGCTACTGAGCATGTGCAAGTTCTTTGCTTGCCATGTAGGCAGGTGCAAGTTGACTTCCCTACACAGATGCTGTTGCATCCACCTTGCAGGGAGAGTGGAGGACAGGAGGAATCAGGGGCGGACTGACAACTCATGGGGCCCCCGGGCAATAGGGGATCATGGGGCCCCTGTGTTCTTGCCCAAACTCAAAAAAGCCTATGAAAAAGGTACCAGAGGCATCTCATGGGACCCCTAACTACTGACCTCGGGCAGTGTCCGAGATTTCAAATGGTCAGTCCGCCCCTGGGAGGAATATCCATTCTTAGGCCTCTGTATGTATCATGAGGTGGACTGCTGTCCAATTGGACACTTCCACCAGGGTGACCTCTGTGGCCATCTTTAGTGAGGGCAGAACTTACAAAAAGCTCTGGCTCACTGCAGTTGGCACGCATTCTGCATGTGGCTGGGTTAGGGACAGGAGCTCACTTGATAGGGTGAATGTGCTTAGAGTAGGAAAAGGTTCCAGAGGAAGAAGGACAGCACAGGGATTGTTGCCAAAGCTCCTTGGAGAACTTGTGCTTACTGCATTTGCCTCCGAGCCTCTCTCTGCGGCCAGGCACTGCCAGTCGCTGTTCATCTCTCCCTCTCCCTCTCCCTCTCTCTCTCTCTCGACGTCTCTCTCTCTCTCGACGTCTCTCTCTCTCTCGACGTCTCTCTCTCTCTCGACGTCTCTCTCTCTCTCGACGTCTCTCTCTCTCTCGACGTCCCTCTCTCGACGTCCCTCTCTCGACGTGTGTGTGTGTCTCTCTCTCTCTCTCTCTCTCTCCACGTCCCCCCTCTCTCTCTACGCCCCCCCTCTCTCTCTCTCTCTCTCTCTCTCTCTCTCTACGCTCTCTCTCTCTCTCTCTCTACGCCCCCCCTCTCTCTCTCTCTACGCCCCCCCTCTCTCTCTCTCTCTACGCCCCCCCTCTCTCTCTCTCTCTACGCCCCCCCTCTCTCTCTCTCTCTACGCCCCCCCTCTCTCTCTCTCTCTACGTCCCCCCCCCCTCTCTCTCTCTACGTCCCCCCCTCTCTCTCTCTCTACGTCCCCCCCTCTCTCTCTCTCTACGCCCCCCCCTCTCTCTCTCTCTCTCTACGCCCCCCCCCTCTCTCTCTCTCTCTACGCCCCACCCTCTCTCTCTCTCTCTCTACGCCCCACCCTCTCTCTCTCTCTCTCTACGCCCCACCCTCTCTCTCTCTCTCTCTCTCTCTACGCCCCACCCTCTCTCTCTCTCTCTACGCCCCACCCTCTCTCTCTCTCTATACGCCCCCACCCTCTCTCTCTCTCTCTATACGCCCCCCATCTCTCTCTCTCTCTATACGCCCCCCATCTCTCTCTCTCTCTACGCCCCCCATCTCTCTCTCTCTCTCTACGCCCCCCCTCTCTCTCTCTCTCCGCCCCCCCCCTCTCTCTCTCCGCCCCCTCTCTCTCTCTCTCCGCCCCCCCCCTCTCTCTCTCTCTCTCTCCGCCCCCCCTCTCTCTCTCTCTCTCTCCGCCCCCCCTCTCTCTCTCTCTCTCCGTCCCCCCCCCTCTCTCTCTCTCTCTCTCCGTCCCCCCCTCTCTCTCTCTCTCTCTCTCTCTCCGTCCCCCCCCCTCTCTCTCTATGCCCCCCCCCTCTCTCTCTATGCCCCCCCCCTCTCTCTCTATGTCCCCCCCCCTCTCTCTCTCTATGTCCCCCCCCCTCTCTCTCTCTATGTCCCCCCCCTCTCTCTCTCTCTATGTCCCCCCCCTCTCTCTCTCTCTATGTCCCCCCCCTCTCTCTCTCTCTATGTCCCCCCCCTCTCTCTCTCTCTATGTCCCCCCCCTCTCTCTCTCTCTATGTCCCCCCCCTCTCTCTCTCTATGTCCCCCCCCTCTCTCTCTCTCTATGTCCCCCCCCTCTCTCTCTCTCTATGTCCCCCCCCTCTCTCTCTCTCTATGTCCCCCCCCTCTCTCTCTCTATGTCCCCCCCCTCTCTCTCTCTATGTCCCCCCCCCTCTCTCTCTATGTCCCCCCCCCTCTCTCTCTCTATGTCCCCCCCCCTCTCTCTCTCTATGTCTCCCCCCCCCTCTCTCTCTATGTCCCCCCCTCTCTCTCTCTATGTCCCCCCCCTCTCTCTCTCTATGTCCCCCCCCTCTCTCTCTCTATGTCCCCCCCTCTCTCTCTCTATGTCCCCCCCTCTCTCTCTCTATGTCCCCCCCCTCTCTCTCTCTATGTCCCCCCCCTCTCTCTCTCTATGTCCCCCCCCTCTCTCTCTCTATGTCCCCCCCCTCTCTCTCTCTATGTCCCCCCCCTCTCTCTCTCTATGTCCCCCCCTCTCTCTCTCTATGTCCCCCCCTCTCTCTCTCTATGTCCCCCCCCTCTCTCTCTCTATGTCCCCCCCCTCTCTCTCTCTATGTCCCCCCCCTCTCTCTCTCTATGTCCCCCCCCCTCTCTCTCTATGTCCCCCCCCTCTCTCTCTCTGTCCCCCCCCCTCTCTCTCTCTGTCCCCCCCCCTCTCTCTCTCTCTCTACGCCCCCCTCTCTCTCTACGCCCCCCTCTCTCTCTCCGTCCCCCCCTCCTCTCTCTCTCCGTCCCCCCCTCCTCTCTCTCTCTCTACGTTCCCCCCTCCTCTCTCTCTCTCTACGTTCCCCCCTCCTCTCTCTCTCTCTCTCTCTACGCCCCCCTCTCTCTCTCCGTCCCCCCCCTCCTCTCTCTCTCTACGTTCCCCCCCTCCTCTCTCTCTCTACGTTCCCCCCCTCCTCTCTCTCTCTACGTTCCCCCCCTCCTCTCTCTCTCTACGTTCCCCCCCTCCTCTCTCTCTCTACGTTCCCCCCCTCCTCTCTCTCTCTACGTTCCCCCCCTCCTCTCTCTCTCTACGTTCCCCCCCTCCTCTCTCTCTCTACGTTCCCCCCCTCCTCTCTCTCTCTACGTTCCCCCCCTCCTCTCTCTCTCTACGTTCCCCCCCTCCTCTCTCTCTCTACGTTCCCCCCCTCCTCTCTCTCTCTACGTTCCCCCCCTCCTCTCTCTCTCTACGTTCCCCCCCTCCTCTCTCTCTCTACGTTCCCCCCTCCTCTCTCTCTCTCTACGTTCCCCCTCTCTCTCTCTCTCTCTACGTCCCCCCCTCTCTCTCTCTCTCTCTCCGCCCCCCCTCCTCTCGCTCTCTCTCTCTCTCTCTCTCTCTCTCTCTCTCTCTCTCTCCGCCCCCCTCCTCTCGCTCTCTCTCTCTCTCTCTCTCCGCCCCCCTCCTCTCGCTCTCTCTCTCTCTCTCTCTCGCTCTCTCCGCCCCCCCTCCTCTCTCTCTCTCTCTCTCTCTCTCTCTCTCTCTCTCTCTCGCTCTCTCCGCCCCCCCTCCTCTCTCTCTCTCTCTCTCTCTCTCTCTCTCTCTCTCTCTCTCTCTCTCGCTCTCTCCGCCCCCCCTCCTCTCTCTCTCTCTCTCTCTCGCTCTCTCTCTCTCGCTCTCTCCGCCCCCCCTCCTCTCTCTCTCTCTCTCTCTCGCTCTCTCTCTCTCTCTCCGCCCCCCCTCCTCTCTCTCTCTCTCTCTCTCTCTCGCTCCCCCTCCGCTCTCTCTCTCGCTCTCTCTCTCGCTCTCTCTCTCGCTCTCTCTCTCGCTCTCTCTCTCGCTCTCTCTCTCGCTCTCTCTCTCGCTCTCTCTCTCGCTCTCTCCGCCCCCCCTCCTCTCTCTCGCTCTCTCTCTCGCTCTCTCTCTCGCTCTCTCCGCCCCCCCCTCCTCTCTCTCGCTCTCTCTCTCGCTCTCTCTCTCGCTCTCTCCGCCCCCCCCTCCTCTCTCTCGCTCTCTCTCTCGCTCTCTCTCTCGCTCTCGACGTCCCTCTGGGTACTAACCTCCTGGGCCTTCCTCCATCCCACAGTCTACAGCCATACACATTTTTATTTTATAACTTCCCGATATTCCAAGGTAGAGAAGACAGAGATGGTGGCATTGACCTTTGGTCTCCTCCAATACCTCACTGTGGCCACAGAGAGGATATGGAGGGAGAGGGGCTTAGTGGCTCACACACTGCCCACAGTTCCTTGAGTACAGGGAAGGAATGATTGGGGGTTCATGAGGCATACTGGGCTGCCTTGTTCTGCTATTATCACCTGGATATTGCAGCAAATTATCACATTATCATCAATGGGGTATTGTGACATTTACATATTTATTTCCGGTACATTGTCATAATTGCCAGTGTGTTGACTGCATATTGCCCTTTTTACTCAGTGTTTGTTTTGGGGACCATATTACCCTCCAGAGGACTGTCTTTATTTCATATGCACAGCACAATACAGCCTTCCTCAACCTTTTTCCTATGGAACAATCCTTGAAAGAATATTCAAGTTTTGGGGAACCCCTTTTAATATTGATAACTACAGCTTTGTGGTGCCTTTTCCATCCTATGTTGGTGAAGGGATTCCTTGCACTGGTGGTCAGTGGAGAGAATGAGTTGTGTTGGTGGCAGAATTATATGGGCATCAACAGATCACTACTCAGAAGTCACAAACCCCGGGCAACCTCTGGAGGAACCCTGATGGGGAAAGGTTGCTATAGATACTTTCCTGTGGAGGTTTATAAGTTGGAATGCACTCCTGTAAATTCAATATTCAGTTACCTGGGAGTTTCTGGCTCTTCTCAGTTTTGGAAGCCTGCAAAAAAAAAAACAAAAACATAAAATCATCACATTAGATCTAGATCAGTGATTCTCAGCCTTTTTTCAGTCAAGGCACCCTTTACAATTATACACGTGTCATGAGGCACCCCATTCTAAAATATTGTAATGCAATGCTGGATGCAATAACTAAAAGCAAGTCATATACACACAATAGACAGGTAGTCACACAGGTACCTTTAATCAGCATTTACACCGTTAATTATTCTAAGCATGTGAAAGACCCTCTACCAAATGAACACCTTCCCTGGCACATCATAGCATTCACTCGGCACTCCAAGAAATAACAGAATCCAACTGCAATATTCTTGCATTGTCAAAACTTCCACTTTTATTATCACACGACACACAGGAGGATCTATCTTATAGTCATCACAATCTGCATAATAACACACACCAATAATAATGTGAGCATTACAGCAGGAAATAGACACATCATTGGACAGTGTCACAGCATAGAATTAATACATTGCCAAAGCTATGGGAAGATGGGAAGGAACAGACGCCAACGGAACCATACTGCACAGGGGATCACGGGGAAGCCGTAAACGCGACCAATCGATGAGCCCATATAGCCTTGGCAAGAGTCCCAGTGTCAGAGCGTCCCCTGCTGCTAGGAAGGCTCCCATTGATCCCGTTTAAACTCTCGGCTTTCAAACCCTTTTTCCTGGCAGCTTTCCCAAAGTGGGCGGGCGCCACACCCACTCTAGGAGGAGCTAACAGAAAGGTTCCATAATAACAGTCACGTCCAGCCACTATATTGAATAAACAACATTATCTAAGGAGTCACATTTTTGCTTTAGATCAGCTTCTCATCTACCCTAAACTTAAAGCGGAGCGCCACCCAAAAGGGGAAGTTCCGCTTTAAGGACTGCTCCCCATTAAGGATTGGCGCCTTCGGGGGGCGGAGGGAGCGGGTACCCAAATATAACAGGTACTGGCTCCCAATTGCGGTCGGATCGCCTAGGCAATCGGAAATGGAAGGTGTCCTCCCTCCTTCTCTCCCCATAGTCTTCTGAGACACGTGACAGGTCCCAGAAGACCACAGGACCATTCATGAAGCGCAGCTCTACTCACGCATGCGCAGTGGGTACCCGGTTGTGAAACCGCAAGCAGTCACAGCCAGGGGCCCACACTGAAGATGCTACCCTCCAGGAATCCAGAACGGCCAGTGAAACGGCTGCAGGGGGACACACCGCGGGACCGAGGGACAGGTAAGTGGCTGTTATTTAAAAGTCAGCAGATACAGTTTTTGTAGATGCTGACTTTTATTTTTTGATAAAATGAGTGGAACTCCACTTTAAGGATTTCTTCTAATCTACCCTAAACTTAAAGATTTCTATCTTCTCAAGCAAGCAGCCATCTTTAACCACTAGCCTACCGGGCACTTCCACCCCCTTCCTGCCTACCGGGCACTTCCACCCCCTTCCTGCCTACCGGGCACTTCCACCCCCTTCCTGCCTACCGGGCACTTCCACCCCCTTCCTGCCTACCGGGCACTTCTACCCCCTTCCTGCCCAGGCCAATTTCCAGCTTTCAGCGCTATTACAATTTGAATGACAATTGCGCGGTCATGCAACATTGCACCCATATGAAATATTTATCTTTTTTTTTAGACAGAGCTTTCTTTTGGTGGTATTTAATCGCCTCAGGGTTTTTTATTTTTTCGTAAACAAACCAAAAACCACTGAAAATTTAGAAAGCAAAAAACATTTTCTTAGTTTTTGTTATAAAATTTTTGTAAATAAGTGATTTTTCTCTTTCACTGATGTGCGCTAATGAGGCTGCACTGATGGGCACTGATAGGCTGCACTGATGGACACTGATGGGTGGCACCGATAAGGAGGCACTGGTAGGTGGCACTGATGGGCATTGAAAGGTGGCACTGATAGGCGGCACTGACTGGCACTGATAGGCGGCACTGACTGGCACCATTGATAGGCGGCACTGATGGGTGACACTGAAAGGCAGCTCAGATGGGCACTGATATGTGGCACTGATGGGCACTGGCAAGTAGCATGGATGAGCACTGACAGCTGGCACTGATGGACACTGACAGGTGGCACTGCTGGGGCTACACTGATCATCAGGGCACACTGATCATCAGTACTCTGATGATCTGTGTACATGTCCCCCCTGAGGAATGTCGATTACCAGCTCTCCTCTCCTGTCAGCGTGACAGCTCGTGGGGAGAGAAATGCTGATAACCGGCATTTCCCTGTTTACATGTGATCAGCTGTGATTGGACACAGCTGATCACATGACCGAGCCGACATCTTCGGCTCTTTCCATTGAACGGTGATCCGCTGTATCCGAGGGACACAGTGCACTGCCGATCGCCGCGTTGCGCGCTCCCGGAGCCACGCATGCGCGGTAAGAATGGTAGGATGTCATATGACGTCCTCCCAGAATGAGAGAACCGCCTTGCGCCCGTCACTTCCTTATAGGGCGGGCGGGAGGCGGTTAAACAAGTTCTTATCTTCTAATGTAACATTTCTAGACGTCATAAACACGTTCAATCCCACAAACAAGTTCTTATCTTGCTTTAAGCAGTCTAATGTCTTGTGACTGTTCCTTTGGCCTAGAGAAACGACATCGGTCACTTCTCATGTTCCTGGCAATTGGGCAACGATGCTTTATTGTAAAAATGATCCAAGAAACAAAGGGTCCAAGACCGACACATTTCATAGGCCTTACAGATATAAAAAACAAAATGAATAGTATTACCTACATCAGACCACGAAGGACACCCAACATTAGATGTGATTTTTTTTTTTGTTCTTCCAAAGCAAATACACCTTTGCACACTGGTACTGACTAGCAATCCAATATTTCTCTTCTCCCTCACTCAGCTAATGTGACCCCAGAGCTGATGGAGAGGGGCAGGGGACGGGCAAACAAGGATGCTGTGCTGATGTCTTCCTTATCAACAGATGACATCATTGGATGTTAGGACACCAGCAGGTGGAAGGCTGCAGCGGTGGACAATAAAGACCTCTGGCTTTTTTGATTTATCCACCCCGCTGGCTTGTATACAACGTTTTGGCCATTTTTTAGGCATTTTTCCAAGGCCCCCCCCCCAGAAGAAACCTGAAGGCACCCCATTGTTCCTGGGCACCCTTGTTGAAAAAGGCTGGTCAAGATATCTGCTTTTCTTTCCCAAACCTCGAGCCTTCTCAGGGGTCTAGTATATCTTAATAGAAGTTGAGATTGCACTCCTGAGGGTTGGGTCCACCACCCATCCACTGAGGGATTTACAGTTGTACTCAAAAGTCTCCCTCCCCTGGCAGAAATTGTAAAATTTTGATATTGAAAATATGACTGATCTGCCAAAAAATCCTTTTATTGAAGGATGGTGACCATACGAAGACCTTTATGATCACAGAGTTGTTTGGCTCCTTTTTAAAACCTAATGATAACAGAAATCCCCCAAATGGCCCGGATCAAAAGTCTCCGCCCCCCCCAGGATCAAAAGTCTCCGCCCCCCCCAGGATCAAAAGTCTCCGCCCCCTGGAATGTTTGGCCTTGGTACAGACACACAAGGTGACACACGGGTTACAATGCCAATTAGAGGTTAATGTCCCACATCTGTGGTTTTTTAAATTGCAATTAGTGTCAGTGTATAAATAGTCAATGAGTTTGTTCGCTCTTACGTGGAAGCACTGACTAGGCTAGATACTGAGCCCTGGGGAGCAGAAAAGAACTGTCAAAAGTCCTGCGTAACAAGGTAATGGAACTTTATAAAGATGGAAAAGGACATAAAAATATGTCCAAAGCCTTGAATATGCCAATCAGTACTGTTCAATCACCTATTAAGAAGTAGAAAGTTCGGGGATCTCTTGATACCAAGCCAAGGTCAGGTAGACCAAGAAAGATTGCAGCCACAACTGACAGAAGATTTGTCCAGGACTCAAAGAAAAACCCCCCACAGGTGACCTCAGGAGACATGCAGGCTGCTCTGGAAAAAGAAGGTTGTTTTTAAGGAGTACAATACGGTGATACTTGAACAAAAATGAGCTGCGTGGAGCTTTTACTGCATCAATGACACAAAAAAGCCCGGTTACAATATGCCTGACAACACCTTGACACGCCTAACCGGGCCTTTGTGTCATTGATGCAGTAAAGGCTTCTTTCTGGCACCTCACTCATGCAGCTTATTTTTGTTCAAGCGTCTTCACATTGTGCTCCTTCAATACAACCGCACCGTCTTTTTCCAGAGCAGCCTGGATTTTTCTTGTGGTGACCTATGGAGGGTTTCCCTTTGTATCCCGAACAATTCTTCTGGCAGTTGTGGCTGCAAGCTTTCTTGGTCTCCCGGACCTTGGCTTGGTATCTGGAGATCCCCGAACTTTCCACTTCTTAATAGGTGATGTAAAGGCACTGACTGGGATATTCAAGGCTTTGGACATCTTTTTATGTCCTTTTCCATCTTTATAAAGTTCCGTTACCTTGTTACGCAGGACTTTTGACAGTTATCAACTACCCTAAACTTAAAGATTCCTTCTCATCTACCCCAGAAACAATGGAGTACTGACGTGATACTTTTTTTATTTGCACTAACATACAATTTTGAGGACAAGCTTTCGGGGAGTGTCCCCTTCGAGGTCCAAGCAGTACTAATACTGATGCTGATAGCACTGCTTGGACCTTGAAGAAGGGGACACTCCCCGAAAGCTTGTCCTTAAAATTGTATGTTAGTGCAAATAAAAAAAAGTATCACGTCAGTACTCCATTGTTTCTGTCGCAAGTGCACTAATACGGCTACAATCACCTCATTCTCATCTACCCTAAATTTAAAGATTTTTTTCCCGGACAATTCTTCTGGCAGTTGTGGCTGCCATCTTTCTTGGTCTACCTGACCTTGGCTTCGTATCAAGAGATCCCCGAACTTTCCACTTCTTAACTAGTTGCCGACCGCAGATAGCCGAATGACGGCTACACTGCGGTCGGCCAGTTCTGAGTGGACGTCATATGATGTCCTCCCAGAACGCGCTCTCCTGCGCGCCCCAGGGGGCGCGCACCCGGCGATCTCCGTGATCGCTGTGTCCTACGGACACAGCTGATCACGTGATGTGGTAAAAGGCCAATCACAGAGGCCTTTTACCACGTGATCAGAGGTGTCCAATAACACGTTGATCACCGTGAAAATGCAAATGCCGGTTCTCGGCTGCACTTTCCTCACGCTGTCAGATCGTGAGGAAAGTACTGCCAAGAACCGGCAGTTGTCAGAGCGGGGATCGGCACCGATCATCAGGGCACTGATGATCAGTGCCCTGATGATCGGTGCCCAGCAGTGCCACACGCAAGTTCCACCCACCTGTGCCGAGCAGTGCGCCCACTAGCTCCGCCCACCTGTGCCCAGCAGTGCACCCACCTGTGCCACTCTGCAGTGTCACACACCTGTGCCCACCAGTGCCACCCGCCTGTGCCACCCACCAGTGCAGCCCAGCGGTTGTGCCAGTCAGTGCCGCCAGTCAGTGCCCAGCAGTGATGCCAGTCAGTGCCATCTATCAGTACCTATCAGTGCCGCCTATCTGTGACACCTCATTAGTGCCGCCTATCAGTGCCGCCTATCAGTGCCCATCAGTGCCGCCTATCAGTGCCCATCAGTGCTGCCTCATCAACGCACATCAGTGAAGGAGGAAAAATTACCTGTTTGAAAAATTTTATAATAGAAACAAACTTTTTTTTTTTTCCTCATTTTTTGCACTTTTTTTATTTATAGCGCAAAAAGTAAAGCGCCCAGTGGCGATTAAATACCACCAAAAAGCTCTCTTTGTGAGAAAAAAATGATCAAAATTTCATATGGGTACAATGTTGCATGATTGCACAATTGTCAATCAAAGTGCGGCAGCGCTGAAAGCTGAAAATTGGCCTGGTAAGGAAGGGGGTATAAGTGCCTGGTAGGCGAGGGGTTAATAGGTGATGTAACACTGATGACCGGCATATTCAAGTCTCTGGACATCTTTATTATGTCCTTTTCCATCTTTCTAAAGTTCCATTACCTTGTTTGCTCCCCATGGCTCAGTATCTATCCCAGTCAGTGCTTCCACCTGAGAGCTAACAACCTCACCGACTATTTATACACTGACACTGACTGCAATTTAAAAAGCCACAGATGTGGGACATTAACCTCTAATTGGCATTGTACCCCGTGTGTGTCACCTTGTGTGTCTGTACCAAGGCCGAACATTCCGGGGGGCGGGGACTTCTGATCTGGGGGCGGATACTTCCAACCCGGGGGCGGAGACTTCTGATCCAGGCCATTTGGGAGATTTCTGTTATTATGATTTAAAAAGGAGCCAAACAACTCTGTGATAATAAATGGCTTCATATGATCACCATCCTTCAATAAAAGAACATTTTTTGGCAGATAAGTCACATTTTCAATATCAATGCCAAAATTTCACAATTTCTGCCGGGGGAGGGAGACTTTTGAGCACAACTGTATGTATGAAGGATCAGACTAAAGACGACTCACATTTACATTGCGATGGTGTCGCCATCTTCTACAAAGTGACAATTTATGACCGGCCCATATCTGTCTTCGTATGAAGGGTCGGGACAAAGCTGAACTATAGGATATAAAAAGAACATTTCTTGTCCGTTCCCAGAAGTACTGGAGGGTTCTTATACCCAGTCAGGTGTACACCCTCAGTGAGCATGCTCAGATGCCCTGTCTGCTCCCTCTCCATGTTCACTCCCTGTCCCAGCTATCCTTCTGCTTCCTGGCACTAGAAGACCCCTCTACCATTCATGGTTCAGGCAACACGTCTCTCTCTGCTCTCCTCCTCAGTATTGGACAATTTCCTCCTACATGTCTACTACACTTCAACAATTCACACAGCTCTATACATGTATATATTGTACATTCACATCGGTCCCCGCCCCCGAGGAGCGTACAGTCTAAGGTCCCTAACTCACATTCATACATACACATAGTAGGGACAATTTAGACCGGAGCCAATTATCCTCCCGGCATGTTTTTGGAATGGGGGAGGGAACTGGAGTAACCGAAGGAAACTCACACAGACACAGGGAGAACATGCAAACTCCAGGCAGGTGGTGCCGTGGTTGGGATTTGAGCCGATGACCGGATGGATGTTGCCTGATGTTTGGTGCACAATGTGCCCAGCATCATCCAGGAGAGGAGAGCCCCCCTCTGACAGATATACAGAATGAGCCCCTTCCATACATGGGCCATAAAAGTCCTCAATGTGGTGACATTTAGTTCTCATATATATGGAAGATGTGAGCTCAGAGACCGGAGGTGGCATCAACATCGGCCAAGACTGAACCCCTGCACCCCTGTGAGCCCCCCCTGCACCCCTGTGAGCCCCTCCCCCCCCCCCCCCCGTACCCCAACACTTACCTCAGGCTTGTCCTGTGGGGGTGGGGAGGTCGTTGTACTCTGTGTGTCTTCCGGTAATCGGACTTCCAGCTGTAATGTCGTTCCATCTGGTAATTTCAGTTCATGATCCTTCCTCTGCAGAACCCGATCTCGTGCTGCGATAGAGAAGATTCCCAGATATTGTATATTGGACCATCCAGACAGTCCTGTCCTTCCTACATTCCTCTATTCCCCCCTGTACTTACCTGCCTGGAGGATCCCCTCTGATCCTCAGTACTTACCTGCCCCTCCTTGTAGTGTATGAGGATCCCCTCCAGTCCTCAGTACTTACCTGCCTGGAGGATCCCCTCCAGTCCCCAGAACTTACCTGCCTCCTCCTTGTAGTGTATGAGGATCCCCTCCAGTCCTCAGTACTTACCTGCCTCCTCCTTGTAGTGTATGAGGATCCCCTCCAGTCCTCAGTACTTACCTGCCTCCTCCTTGTAGTGTATGAGGATCCCTTCCTGTCCTCAGTACTTACCTGCCCCCTCCTTGTAGTGTATGGGGATCCCTTCCTGTCCTCAGTACTTACCTGCCCCCTCCTTGTAGTGTATGAGGATCCCCTCCAGTCCTCAGTACTTACCTGCCCCCTCCTTGTAGTGTATGAGGATCCCCCTCCAGTCCTCAGTACTTACCTGCCCCCTTGTAGTGTATGAGGATCCCCTCCAGTCCTCGGTACTTACCTGCCCCCTCCTTGTAGTGTATGAGGATCCCCTCCAGTCCTCAGTACTTACCTGCCCCCTCCTTGTAGTGTATTAGGATCCCCTCCAGTCCTCAGTACTTACCTGCCTCCTCCTTGTAGTGTATGAGGATCCCTTCCTGTCCTCAGTACTTACCTGCCCCCTCCTTGTAGTGTATGGGGATCCCTTCCTGTCCTCAGTACTTACCTGCCCCCTTGTAGTGTATGAGGATCCCCTCCAGTCCTCAGTACTTACCTGCCCCCTCCTTGTAGTGTATGAGGATCCCCCTCCAGTCCTCAGTACTTACCTGCCCCCTCCTTGTAGTGTATGAGGATCCCCCTCCAGTCCTCAGTACTTACCTGCCCCCTTGTAGTGTATGAGGATCCCCTCCAGTCCTCGGTACTTACCTGCCCCCTCCTTGTAGTGTATGAGGATCCCCCTCCAGTCCTCAATACTTGCCCCCTCCTTGTAGTGTATGAGGATCCCCTCCAGTCCTCGGTACTTACCTGCCCCCTCCTTGTAGTGTATGAGGATCCCCTCCAGTCCTCGGTACTTACCTGCCCCTCCTTGTAGTGTATGAGGATCCCCTCCAGTCCTCGGTACTTACCTGCCCCCTCCTTGTAGTGTATGAGGATCCCCTCCAGTCCTCGGTACTTACCTGCCCCCTCCTTGTAGTGTATGAGGATCCCCTCCAGTCCTCGGTACTTACCTGCCCCCTCCTTCTAGTAGTATATTATAATGCCCCCACCCCAGTACCTACCTTTCTCCTCCTTGAAGTATACGGTGATGTACCCCGGGCTGCAGTCGCTGTCTCGGATCTCACACTCTCCTCCGTCTGATTTACTTTTACTCCCGAAATACAGTTGCAGTTTATTCTTCAGCTATTTCAGTTTCTGTGGCCCCTGGCTCCAGGTTAGGGCCACAGGGTGCAGGTACCTGCTGTCCCCCATGGTGGGGGTCGGTTAGCGGTAGGTGAGGTCGTACAGCCAAGTGGGGTGTGGAGGTCGCTGTTTTCTGGGCGAGGATAGTTATGAAGAATGAACTCCAAAGACAGTTTCACTTTCTTTTACTGCAGGTCACATGACTTTCTGTCTCCAGGAAAGGTTCCGTGTCAGGTCCTGCAGCCGGCATTGACTTTCTATGAGGGATTGCTGGGACTTGCTGTTCATTATGGTACATTGGGGGGGGGAGGGTGTAATGGACAGGCGGAGGAGGTCTCAGTATTAGTACACAGAATCCTCATCCATCCTCAGACACAAGGAAATAGAAACATTGTTTCCTCTAAAGTTCTATTTTTTTGTTACAAAGTTTCAAGTTACAGATAAAGAAGAAAGAGGAACTAAAAGGCGACATATTCTGGGATACAGACAAGAACAACAAACCAGATGGACCCATTTACACGGCATGCTGGGAAGTCTTCCCCAACACACAGACAAGGCAGTTCTCCGTATGTCCCATGGCGTCACCCCCCCCCACCTCATGTCCCATGGTGTCACCCCCCCCCCCCCACCTCGTACGTCCCATGGCGTCACCCCCCCCCACCTCGTACGTCCCATGGCGTCACCCCCCCCCCCCACCTCGTACGTCCCATGGCGTCACCCCCCCCCCCCACCTCGTACGTCCATGGCGTCACCCCCCCCACCTCGTACGTCCATGGCGTCACCCCCCCCCACCTCGTACGTCCCATGGCGTCACCCCCCCCACCTCGTACGTCCCATGGCGTCACCCCCCCCACCTCGTACGTCCCATGGCGTCACCCCCCCCCCACCTCGTACGTCCCATGGCGTCACCCCCCCCCCACCTCGTACGTCCCATGGCGTCACCCACCCCCCCCACCTCGTACGTCCCATGGCGTCACCCCCCCCCCACCTCGTACGTCCCATGGCGTCACCCCCCCCCCCCACCTCGTACGTCCCATGGCGTCACCCCCCCCCGTACGTCCCATGGCGTCACCCCACACCGTACATCCCATGGTGTCACCCCCACACCGTACGCTACACTTTAATAAAGATGAAGGAAATATCATTTTGTGACCTATAAATACAAACAGATAAGCAGTTCAATTCCTTTTACCAACAAATGTCACCCCCTACACAGCGCACACCTGCGGGCTCACATTGTACCATGCATAACGCACGCACGCTGGTGTGAATGGGCCCCAACTGGATGGTTCTTAGCTTGTTCTGTGAACTGTGTGTCATGGAGGATTGTCAAAACAAATCATGTTGTCACCTTTTGTTTGTTGCATCTCGGTGTTGCTGATCTCCTGCAGCCACTTTGCAGCCACTTCATTCTTCCATGCAATCCAGTGATGGCTGCCTGGCATTTCTCAGGGCGGGTTTCCTGATGGTGACAACAGCGGACAAAGTCTGTGTCATGTGAGCTGAAACAGCCACTTGTCCCATAATCCTCTCCTGTCCTTCCTTCATAGCCCCGCCTTCACCCCAGCCTGGACATCCCCTTCTGCCTCCCACAATTGGCCCTCAACAATCTCATTCGGGCCCACAAGCTAACGACCCCAAATCCTTCTAAACCGTCCCATCCTATGTGAGACCTTCGGTCTTCCAGGCTCTGAACTCAAGAACTTCCTCACACCCAACCTACCAACTGATTCCTCCTCACCGGATATGTCCAGATCTGAACGGTTCTGTAAGAGCGACCCACACGCCCGAGACCCAATGTCTACACTTCATTCTCAGTTATTAGCTCCTCCATCCAGGGATGTATTTACCACAAGGCATCTGCCTAAGGTGGAATTTTTCAGGTGGGGGGGTAGCGCCACCCCTGGAAGAAGAGACGGAAGAAGGGACACACGTGGCATGGGGACCAGGTGGGAATCGAGTGAGACTGAGACTAAGGAACAGCAAAAAAACTCCTTAGCAAATATCTACAAGTCCATAGAAGAGTGTCGTTACTTGGAGAGTTCTCCAGCCTCTCCTAGTATACCCCCCCCCCCCAGATCCCAGATAAATCCTCCTCTTATCCAGTTGCCTGAGGGAATCCCTGGGCAAGGGGATCCAGTGCCTGACACAGTAAGTTGAACAGTCCCGGGTATGGAGCTAATCCAGTTTCCCACTAGAGTGCTCTTTTCCCCTTAGGCCTTCAGGCCTTCTGCTGGGCTGGCTTCTTTCCTGGCTCTACGGGTGGCCTTTGCCAGGGAGGAATTTACAACAAGGCATTTGCCTAGGGAGACATTTTTCAGGGGGCAGCACCACCCCCTGGAAGAAGAGACGGAGGAAGGGACACACACGCAACATGGGGTCCAGGTGGGAACCGAAAGAGACTGCGGACTGCTTGATGGTGTATGTAGAGCCCGGGGATGTTCGGAGCTGTGAAAGCGAGTGTCTTCTCTCTCTTGCCGGGGGTTGGGCGTCTGGTGTTTGAGGGGCGATGGTAGTGGAAGGCTCTCTTGGGTGGGGGGACAGGGGTGTTATTGGTCAATGTCAGTCTCTCTCCACGGGGGTTGGTCGGTGCCAAGCTCTGTCTGCGGGGGAGGAGGGGTTGCCAATTTTTGTGTTGCCTGGGGCAACAGAAATACACCTAAATACAGCATTGCCTCCATCACCCTCATCTATGCAATACGCAGCAAGACGGGAGAGACACCTCGGTCTTGACTTGGATCCCACTGACTGGGATGATATCTGGTTAGATACAAAATTGGCTCCCCAAAATATAGCGGCCCTAGGAACCAATTACAAGGGGCTTATGAGGTGGTACATGGTTGCCACTCGGATAGCTACATATCCCCCCCCCCCCCCCCCTCCTACCCTTCCGCTTGCTTTAGGGGGCTGCTCCGACCCTGGCTGTCATTTCCATACTTGGTGGCCTTGCCCCGTGGCCCACTCTTGCTGCTTTGAGGTTGTCCATATCCTCTCTACTATGTTCTCCTACTCACTACCCCCCCCCCCCCCCCCAACCCGGCCACAGCCCTCCTTAACCCCGTCACTCCTGAGGGGGAAACAAATCTTAATGCCTAAGCACAATTCTGCAACGTTGACCTGTGTTAGTAAAACCGTCCGTATCATCACAACGACTTCGTACATCCGGGTGGATTACACCGTAATTTTTTTTCAGTACAAATTGGGCTTTCATTTGGTTGTAAATGGTAATGGATATATTTTATCAAAGGAAAACTGGCCCAAAATAGTAAAAAAAATTCATTTTTTTAAATGTAGCAGTGTGTTTCTTGTTACTACCGTAACCGACCACCAAAGAACAACCCAAAATACATTTTCCAGCTCTTGATGATCGCAGCGATACCAAATATGTGGATGCTATTTGTCGTCTGTATCTGTAGTACAGCCCAGAAACAACAGTGCGCATTTTGTTGTTTTTTTTTTTTTTTTTACCTAAAACACACTGACACCAATTAAAATAGTAAATAAAAAAATCCTGACTTTTTAAACTTGACCTTTCACCCTAACACTTACCCTGGCACTGAACTAGAACAAACCTTCATCTAGGTATTTGTCTTTATTTTTTATTTTATTTTTTTAATATTTATTTATTTTTTAAACATTTTTTCCTCCTCTATGCCAGGAGTTAGAGAGATAGGATGTATATAATGATACAATGTATAATAGGATGTACAGTGGGGATGGAAAGTTTGGGCACCCCAGCTAAAAATGTGTATTAATGTGCATAAAGAAGCCAAGGAAAGATGGAAAAATCTCCAAAAGGCATCAAATTACAGATTAGACATTCTTATAATATGTCAACAAAAGTTAGATTTTATTTCCATCATTTACACTTTCAAAATAACAGAAAACAAAAAAATGGCGTCTGCAAAAGTTTGGGCCCCCTGCAGAATTTATAGCATGCACTGCCCCCTTTGCCAAGCTGAGACCTGCCAGTGTCATGGATTGTTCTCAATCTTCGTCTGGGAAGACCAGGTGATGTCAATCTCAAAGGTTTTAAATGCCCCGACTCATCTGACCTTGCCCCAACAATCAGCACCATGGGTTCTTCTAAGCAGTTGTCTAGAAAACTGAAACTGAAAATAGTTGACGCTCACAAAGCTGGAGAAGGCTATAAGAAGATAGCAAAGCGTTTTCAGATGTCAATATCCTCTGTTCGGAATGTCATTAAGAAATGGCAGTCATCAGGAACAGTGGAAGTTAAAGCAAGATCTGGAAGACCAAGAAAAATATCAGACAGAACAGCTCGCAGGATTGTGAGAAAAACAATTCAAAACCCACGTTTGACTGCACGATCCCTCCAGAAAGATCTGGCAGACACTGGAGTTGTGGTACACTATTCCCCTATGAAGAGATACTTGTACAAATATGGTCTTCATGGAAGAGTCATCAGAAGAAAACCTCTTCTACGTCCTCACCACAAAAATCATCGTTTGAACTTTGCAAATGAACATATAGACAAGCCGGATGCATTTTGGAAACAAGTTCTGTGGACCGATGAGGGTAAAATTGAACTTTTTGGCCGGAATGAGCAAAGGTACGTTTGGAGAAGAAGGGGCACAGAATTGAATGAAAAGAACCTCTGTCCAACTGTGAAGCATGGGGTTGGATCAATCATGCTTTTGGGGTTGTGTTGCAGCCAGTGGCACAGGGAACATCTCACGAGTAGAAGGAAAAATGGATTCAATAACATTTCAGTAAATTTTGGATGGTAACTTGATGCCATCTGTGAAAAAGCTGAAGTTAAAGAGAGGATGGCTTCTACAAATGGATAATGATCCTAAACACACCTCGAAATCCACGGGGGATTACATCAAGAGGCGTAAACTGAAGGTTTTGCCATGGCCTTCACAATCTCCTGACCTCAACATCATTGAAAATCTATGGATAGACCTTAAAAGAGCCGTGCTGACAGACAGCCCAGAAATCTCAAAGAACTGGAAGACTTTTGTAAGGAAGAATGGGCAAAGATACCTCAAACAAGAATTGAAAGACTCTTGGCTGGCTACAAAAAGCGTTTACAAGCTGTGATACTTGCCAAAGGGGGCAGTACAAGATATTAACTCTGCAGGGGGCCCAAACTTTTGCAGACGCCATTTTTTGTTTTCTGTTATTTTGAAAGTGTAAATGATGGAAATAAAATCTAACTTTTGTTGACATATTATAAGAATGTCTAATCTGTAATTTGATGCCTTTTGGAGATTTTTCCATCTTTCCTTGGCTTCTTTATGTACATTAATACAAATTTTTAGCTGGGGTGCCCAAACTTTCCATCCCCACTGTATATAATGATACAATGTATAATAGGATGTATATAATGATACAGTGTATGATGGGATGATGTGTATAATGATACGATGTATATAATGTGTATAATGGTGGGATGTGTATAATGGTGGGATGTGTATAATGGTATGTGTGACAGGAGTCACTTTGGGTGGGGGGCCCATGGAACACAGCTCACTTTGGAGAGGTGGGGAGACCCCTTTCTCAGCTCCCCATATCCCTCTTATGTGTAAGTCACCCTGTGCCTGTTAGGGGTACAGGGTGATCTGCCCTAATATTGGGGTGGGGGGTTGTGGAGTGTTTGGTGCCATGTGGTTGCATCCCATTGTTCTATTGTGTGTCTTGCTTGGGAGCAACTATTATGGGATGTATGTGTTTATGGGTATTGGCTTGGTGGGGGTGTCTCCAGCAGCCCTCCCTCCTGATGGGACTGTCTGCTGGTGTCTCTTGTTACTATATGTAGTTTGCCCCACCCTGTGTCATTATGCAGGGAGGGGGGTTGTTCCCTTGAATGTATATATCTTGTATCTGTGTTAAAATAAAGTAGTCTATTTCTTGGTTTACTTCAAGACTGGTGTCGTCTAGTATTGTATGGTCAGCGGTGGTGTCGTTTGTCGGTGTTCGGACAGGGAAGCGGTATCCTAACGGAAGTACCCAAGTGCAGTCTGGGGTCGGTTCTGTTACAGCATGGATGGGAGGGGGGGGGGGGGACTCCCACGCTGGTTTTTGATTTATTTTTTTAATTGCCGGCAATTCTTTTACAGTCAGCTGTCAGTGGGGAACCCCGCTGACAGCTGAAACATTAACACATGGTTGTCACTACTAACATACCGCATGACTTGATAAAATAACTAATGCGATATTTTAGTAACATTTAATTTTTTCTGACCTCAGGAAGGATTAATTGGTTTTCAATGCATTCCTATGGGAAACAGCATTTCGGTTTACAAATTTTTTCGCTATACAAAAAGTTCCGTAGAACAAATTAAATTCGTAATCCGAGGTACGCCTGCATTTCACTGATATCTGTACACTGAGTGCCATTGTTTTATATAGGAAATTGCATGCAGTGTACAGACATCAGTGTTACAGTTGCAAGAAAAAGTATGTGAACCCCTTGGGATTACGTGGAGTTTTGCATGAATTGGGCATAAAATGTGCTCTGAACGTCATCTAAGTCACAACAATAGAAGAACACAGTCTGCTGAACATAATACTACGCAAACATTAGATGTTGCCATGGTTTATTTGCACATAACATGTAAACATTCACAGTGCAGGGAGGAAAAAGTATGTGAGGCCCTAGCTTAATGACTTCTCCCAGAGCTAATTGGAGCCAGGAGTGAGCCAACCTTGACTCCAATCAGTGTGGTGATATTGGATGTGTTGCTGACAGCTGTCCTGCCCTTAAAAAACACACACCTGTTTTGGGTTTACTGGTTTCAAGAAGCACTGTCTGATGTGAACCATGCCTCGCAGAAAAGAGCTCTCAGAAGACCTACCATCAAGAATTGTTGACTTGCATGAAGCTGGAAAGGGTTACAAAAGTATCTCCAAAAGCCTTGATGTTCCTGTGTCCACGGTAAGACAGACTGTCTACAAATGGAGAAAGTTTAGCACTGTTGCTACTCTCCCTAGGCGCGGTCGTCCTGTAAAAATGACTGCAAGAGCACAGCGCAGAATGCTGCATGAGGTAAAGAAGAATCCCAGAGTGTCAGCTAAAGACCTACAGAAATCTCTGGCACATGCTAACATTTTTGTTGACACATCTACAATAAGGAAAACATTAAACAAGAAGGGAGTACATGGGAGGACACCACGGAGGAAGCCATTGCTAGCCAAAAAGAAGATTGCAGCACGTTTGAAGTTTGCAAAAGAGCACCTGGATGTTCCACAGCACTACTGGCAGAATATACTGTGGACAGATGAAACCAAGATTGAGTTGTTTGGGAAGAACACACAACACTATGTGTGGAGAAAAAAAGGCCCAGCACACCAACATCAAAACCTCATCCCCACTGTGAAACATGGCGGAGGGAGCATCATGGTTTGGGGCTGCTTTGCTGCCTCAGGGCCTGGGCGGATTGCTGTCATTGATGGGAAAATGAATTCCAGAGTTTATCAAGACATTTTGCAGGAAAACGTACGACCATCTGTCCGCCAACTGAAGCTCCGCAGAGGATGGGTGATGCAACAGGACAATGACCCAAAGCATACAAGTCATTCAACAAAACAATGGCTGCAACAGCACAGAATACGCCTTCTGGAGTGGCCCAGTCAGAGTCCTGACCTCAACCCGATTGAAATGCTGGGGCATGACCTTAAGAGAGCGATTCACACCAGACATCCCAAGAATATTGCTACACTGAAACAGTTTTGTGAAGAGGAGTGGTCCAAAATGACTCCAGATCGTTGTGCAGGTCTGATCTGCAACTACAGGAAACGTTTGGTTGAGGTTATTGCTGCCAAAGGAGGGTCAACCAGTTAAGTCCAAAGGTTCACATACTTTTTCCTCCCTGCACTGTGAATGTTTACATGTTATGTGCAATTAAACCATGGCAACATCTAATGTTTGGGTAGTATTATGTTCAGCAGACTGTGTTCTTCTATTGTTGTGACTTAGATGACGTTCAGAGCACATTTTATGCCCAATTCATGCAAAACTCCATGTAATCCCAAGGGGTTCACATACTTTTTCTTGCAACTGTATATACAGTGCCTTGAAAAAGTATTCATACCCCTTGACATTTCCCACATGTTGTCATGTTACAACTAAAAACTTAAATGTATTTATCGGGATTGGATGTGATAGTCCAACACAAAGTGGCACATCATTGTGAAGTGGAAGAAAAATCAAAGGGTTTTAAATTTTTTTTTTTTACAAAGAATTATCTGAAAAGTGTGGTGGCATTTGTATTCGGCCCCCCGGAGTCAATACTTTGTAGGACCCCCTTTGGCTGCCATTCCAGCTGCAAATCTTTTTGGGGATGTCTCTTTGCACATCTAGAGAGGGACATTTCTGCCTGTTCTTCTTTGCAGAATTCCTCAAGCTGTCAGATTGGATGGAGGGCGTCTGGGAACAGCAATTTTCAGGTCTGGTCACAGATTCTCCATTGGATTTGGGTCTGGAATGTGACTGGACCATTCTAACACATGAAGATGCTTTGATGGGAACCATTCCATTGTAGGTCTGGCTGAATGTTTCAGGTCGTTGTCCTGCTGGAAGGGGAACCTCCGCCCCGGTCTCAAGCCTTTTGCAGAATCTAACAGGTTTTCTTCTAAGATTGCCCTGTATTTGGTTCCATCCATCTTCCCATCAACTCTGACCAGCTTCCCTGTCCCTGCTGTAGAAAAGCCTCCCCACCACATGATGCTGCCACCACCATGTTTCACGGTGGGGATGGTGTGTTCAGGGGATGGGCAGTGTTAGCTTTCCGCCACAAATAGCATTTTGCTTTTAGGCCAAAAAGTTCCATTTTGGTCTCCTCTTCCGCCCCTTCTTCCACATGTTTGCTGTGTCCCCCACATGGCTTCTCACAAACTATAAACTGGACTTCTTATGGCTTTCCTCCAACAATGGCTTCCTTCTTGTCTCTTCCATAAAGGCCAGATTTGTGGAGTGACGACTAATTGTCCTGAGGACAGATTCCCCCTCTGAGCTGTGATCGCTGCAGCTCCTCGAGTTCCCATGGGCCTCTTGGCTGCTTCTCTGATGAATGCTCTCCTTGCCCAGCCGGTCAGTTTAGGTGGACGGCCATGTCTTGGTAGGTTGGCAGTTGTGCCGTACTCTTCCCATGTTCGGATGATGGATTGAACACAGAGCTCCGTGAGATGGGCAAAGCTTGGGAGATTTTTTTATAACCTAACCCTACTTTACACTTCTCCACAACTTTATTCCTGACCCGTCTGGTGTGTTGCTTGGCCTTCATGATGCTGTTTGTTCAACAAACCTATGAGGGCTTCACAGAACAGCTGGATTTATACTGAGATCACATGACACACAGGGGACTCTTTGTACTATTTAGGGGACAGATCTGCCAAGACGTCACCTGAACTTCGCTCTTTAATGCTTTGGTAACATGCTTGTTAGAGTTTTTTTTTTTTTTTTCTTTCATTTTTTGTTTATTTTTCAATAAAATCTTCAACTAAGAAGACATTTGTTGCACCTGTTATATTGTGTTTGTTCATTAAAACCTTCATTGTTGCGCTCTTTTTTTCTCTTCAATTTCTATATTAACCTCTCTGGCGGTCTGATTATTTCAGATTTTTGGTGCTGAAAGCGGTACCATTATTTTGCATGGAAATATGTAGTTTTTTTTTTTGTAGGCCTGTCATTTTTAGTCTAGTAAACATCCTGGAGATGATAAAACTTGAAACATGAAATCATAAATTATAATTTAATAAATAATCATAAAAAAAATAATATAATAATTTAATAATATATTCAAACCAAAAACACTGAAATGTGAAATATAGCGCCAAGTTGGCACATCGCTGAGCTCAGTCGCAGAATCGGTTTCAGTGTCTGATGAGGAATTTCCCCCACCAATCATTATCACTCAATTCTGCAAGTGGTTCTGATTTACTATCGCTGTTCTCTAGCCGGTCTAAATACGCGTCTGACCTAAAGGGACGCTTTTTGGACGCCATGGACGTTTCTCAGTTTCCAGGCAGAAAGAACAGTAAAAATGCAGGCAGGGCGCCGGACAAAGCACTCGGGACAAAATGTATGTGAAATGGTTTGAAACAGTAATGTTTTGCTATGTAATATTTGTTGTCAAAAATGACAGTTTTTACAATTTTTAAATTTGCTGCCGGTTCCGGCGCCCGTACGTCCCGACGTCACAGGGACCGGAACACGGAAGCTGGATGAGATGGTCGGGGATGCTGCAGGGGACACATCGCGGGAGCACAGGACAAGGTAAGTGCTGCAGGGAATCCCTGAACAACGCCGCATGGTAAGCCTGAGTGTAGCTCGGGGGGGTTACCAGTTTTGGTACTGAAACTCTACCCCAAGCTACACGCGGGAATACCGCCAAGGGGGTTAAACATTTATTTTGAACATACTGTGGAGAAATTCTGTGACAAACACATGTAATGCGGTCAGTGCAATATATAAGTGGGGCTTTGTGTGGGTGCGGATTGAGTGTGGGCGGGAACACGGAGGGCCCCATGATCTCCTATTGCCCGAAGGGGCACCCATGAGTTGTCTGTGACCACTTGTTACCAACCTTTTGGCTTGTCCCTTATCTCTGCTTCTCCTTGATCCCAACCTGCGACCACTTGTTACAGACCTTTGGCTTGTCCCTCATCTACGCTTCTGCTTGATCCCAACCTGTGACCACTTTTTACTGACCTTTTGGCGTGTCCCTCATCTACGCTTCTGCTTGATCCCAACCTGCGACCACTTGTTACCGACCTTTGGCTTGTTCACTGACTACAATCCTGCTTGATCCCTACCTGCTATATCTGCTACTGGACCCCCGGCTTGCTCATCTCCTGGTGGGGAGATCCTGAGGACCATGACCTGGCACTAACATGCAGCAAAACCCATCCCCACCTTCAGGGGTTCTGGTGCATACTATTAATGCCCAGACCTCAGGAGATCCACCAGGGTGACCTGCATCTGTACTTATCCTGCTGGTTGGTAGGAGCCTCTCTACTGCTATAGCTACTGGCCTCCGAGCCTCTCCCCTGACAGTTCCAGATCATAAGGCACGCACCCAGGCCACTAGCATACCTCCCAACTTTCTGAGATGGGAATGAGGAACATCTATTAGCAAAAATATGCAGCCATAGGACACACCCCCTACCACGCCTCCCTTAAAGGAGAACTTTATCATTTAAAAAATGAATGGGTTAAACCAACAAGTGCTTTTTTTTACCATTTCTATTCCTTTATGTTGGCTTTTTGAAATTTACAAACGCAGCAGAAAAATGAGGGACACATGAGGAGGAAGGAGGGACAGAGGGACTTTGTTCCCAGTGAGGGACGATCCCTCAAAATCAGGGACAGTTGGGAAGTATGCACTAGTTATACAACAATGCAGAGATCCAAGGACTCAATTTATCACTCGCTATTTGCTGTGAAGTGTACCTGTATACTGGAAAGGGTCGGTGACACCACTAACTGCTGCTCACATGTCTGCCACGCCCTATTCCTGTATAGTTCCTGGAAGAAGTTCAGAAGGGAAGAAAAGGATCATCAACAGTCACCTCTCACCTGTCACCTTTCATAGAGACAAAGTTCAATCAGCAACCTTTGTTTATAATCACTTTACAGATAATATATTTAACTGCCTGTCAAAGAATATTGCACATATATACATACCCAGTGCAGGAAATGTGTATTTGCTCCCCGCTGATGCTGAATGTTCGCCCCTCACACCGAAATGATCGGTCTAACAATGGAATGTTCGCCCCTCACACCGAAATGATCGGTCTAACAATGGAATGTTCGCCCCTCACACAGAAATGATCGGTCTAACAATGGAATGTTCGCCCCTCACACAGAAATGATCGGTCTAACAATGGAATGTTCGCCCCTCACACAGAAATGATCGGTCTAACAATCGAATGTTCGGTGTAACACTGAGAGACAGAATACAACAACAAATTCAGCAGAAATGCGTCTAACAAATGATGACGGATCTGCATGTTCATGAGGGAAAGAAGGATTTGATCCCCTATCATTCAGCAGGATTTCTGGCTCCCAGGTGTCTCTCATACAGGTAACAAGCTGAGATTAGAAGCAGTCTCTTAAAGGGAGTGCTGCTAATCTCACTGTGTTACCTGTATAACAGACACCTGTCCACAGGAGCCATCAAACCATCAGATTCCAAACTCTCCACCATGGCAAAGACCAAAGAGCTGTCCAAGGATGTCAGGGACAAGATGGTAGACCTACACAAGGCTGGACTGGGCTACCAAACTATGGCCAAGCAGCTTGGTGAGAAGGTGACAACAGTTGGTGCAATCATTCACAAATGGAAGAAACACAAAACAAGTGTCAGTCTCCCTAGGTCTGGTGCACCATGCAAGACCTCACCTCGTGGAGTGTCAATGATCATGAGAACAGTGAGGAATCATCCCAGAACTACACGTGAGGATCTTGTCAATGATCTCCAGGCAGCTTGGTGAGAAGGTGACAACAGTTGGTGCAATCATTCATGATTTGAGGTATTGAATGCTTCATAATGGCTCATATATCACATAAAATATGAAATCTGTTGTCTTCTATTAATGTGGACGGATGACGATGTGTATATTTATAAATGTATTTTCCCGCAGCAACTAGTCCACCAGTTCTTTTCCAGAGAGATGCATTTATTCGGATACAGATATTTACAGCAGATGACAGACATTAGATTATCGCACACATTATTGCACGCATGGAAGCCACCTGGGTGCATATTACAGATCGGACATATGATGGACGGTATTGGATCTCCATGTTTGATATGAAGTATCTTCAATGGGACTCTGAGGGCTGTTTGTTCCTTGTAATATCTACAAATATTCAGCTGGATTTCTGTCATCTGTTTCAAATATCTGTATCCGAATAAATGCATCTCTCTGGAAAAGAACTGTTGGACTAGTTGCTCCGGGAAAAGTACATTTATAATTATACACATCTGTGATGGGGCGTAGTCAGGACAGAACACACAGAGCAGATGATAAACACACAGAGCTTCATTAGAGGACTGACAGTCACTCAATTGGGGTCTGCAGGGAGCATGGCAGCACCCAGTCTAGGGGAATAGCAAGGAGAGGGCTCAAAATAATTGTAATCCGTCCCCAAGGGGGGGTAAGTTAGCGTCTCTAGCAATTTTTAATCCAAGTAGGGAGCAGAGGGGGAAAAGGGTTCAAGGACAGTCCAGGGGGAATAAGCAGGGGGGCACACACTCACGGCTCCAGCAGGGATGGTCCCGGGTTCTCAGCAGGCGACAGACCAGGGGGCGACCCTCCTCAGCACACAGCAGAGGGTCCTAAAAACAGGTACCAGTCCTGAGCACCAGCAGTGTACTCCGTGGGGAATAATCCTTGCAATCTTTGCATCGCTGTCAGAAGTAGTAAGAATCCTCCCAAGCGTTGGGTATTGCTGCAGCGTGTCAGTAGTGGGAATAATCTTCTCTATCTCCACACCAGGGCAAGCAGTACTACTAATAATTCCCCCAGCTCAGGGGCGGCAAAAATAGTCCTTTGGGGTCTTTTGCAGAGTGCTGCAGGGGTCTTGCCTCAGCGCAGACCTTTCCTGGCACAGTAGTTAACGACATGGGACCCTTCCCACAGGCCTTCTTAAGGCCCGTACGGAGTGTCCCTGGTCGCCCTAGCAACCGGGGGCGGCGTGCCTCGTCACCCGGCAATGAGGCACTCCCCCTTGACACGGGCCGCGCTCTCGGGAGCGTGGACTTTGTCTTCTGACGAGTGCTCGTCGGGGCCATGCGGCGTCAGTGTGAGGGCCGCGGCCCAGACACCCTGGTGGGTCGCCCGCCCTCTTCCTGGCCAAGTGGCCAGGGACTTGTGGGGGGGGGGCTTCTCAGCGGGGGACCGCTTCTCTCCCTGCTTCTCTCCCTCTGGCTGTTCCAGAGGCAAAACAGGCAGGCAGCCTGCACACCGTGACAGTCAAGAGACAGGCAGCCTGCACACCATGACAACATTGTCACTCGTCATCCGTCCACATTAATAAAAGACAACACATCCGACGCCTCCAGGTTGCACCTCAGACTGTCCAGGAGCTCAGTGATGCCCTGGTCCAGATCTGGGAGGAAATCCCCCAGGACACCATCCGTGGTCTCATTAGGACCCTCCCCCGACGTTGTCAGGCATGTATACAAGCACATGGGGGCCACACAGACTACTGAGGACCATTCTGAGTTGCTGCAATGACATTTCACCAAATGGACTCGCCTGCTGCATCATTTTTTCCACTTTGATTTTCGGGGTGTCTTTGAATTCAGTCCTCTGTAGGTCGATCATTTTCATTTCCATCAAATGATGGGGCGTCCTTACGTTCCTCACCCATCCCCCGTCCATGTCAGTATAGAGATCCAGCAGGAGATTCCTCCCCATTGAGGTCTGATGGGTTTTCAGAGTCTTCCTTTCATTTTTGGAGCCGTGTATGTATGATTTCATTTATTCTGTGAATACCCATCTGTATCTAAACTGGCCCATGACCCGGGGATCAGCCACCTACTGTACACATGCCAGGCCGGCACTCAATGTATCTGTCTGTGGAACCCAGAAGGCTGTAGAAGACAGCTCACTAGGCCTGTCCTGCCATTCTGAGGACCACTTAACTCCCTATAGTCACTGATGTCCAGGTGCCCACCCTCCTCCCAGTACAGGAACCAATAGGGCAGATCTGAGGTGTGAATGCAGGAATTAGGGTGATCTGGAGTTTAAGGATGCAGGAATTGGGGTGATCTAGGGTTTAAGGATGCAGGAATTGAGGTGATCTGAGGGGTGAAGATGCAGGAATTGGGGTGATCTGAGGGGTTAAGGTGTAGGAATTGGGACTGTCTGACGTGTGAAGGTGCAGGAAATGGGGTTATCTGAGGGATGAAGGTGCAGGAATTAGGGTGATCTGAGCGGTAAAGGCGCAGGAATTGGGGTGATCTGAGTGGTAAAGGCGCAGAAATTGGGGTGATCTGAGGGGTGAAGGTGCAGGAATTGGGGTGATCTGAGGGGTAAAGGTTCAGGAACTGGGGTGATCTAAGGGGTGAAGGTGCAGGAATTGGGACCATCTGAAGTGTAAAGGTGCAGGAATTGGGGTGATCTGAGGGGTAAAGGTGCAGGAACTGGGGTGATCTAAGGGGTGAAGGTGCAGTAATTGGGACCATCTGAAGTATAAAGGTGCAGGAATTAGGGTGATCTGAGGGATGAAGATGCAGGAATTGTGGTGATCTGAGATGTGAAGGTGTAGAAATCGGGGTGATCTGAGGTGTGATGATGCAAGAACTGGGGTGATCTTAGCTATGAAGCTACAGGAAATGGGGTGTTCTGAAAGGCGAAGGTGCAGGAATTGAACTAATCTGAGGTGTGAAGGTTCAGGAATTGGGGTAATCTGAGGTGTGAAGGTACAGAAATTGGGGTGATATGAAATGTGATGGTGCAGGAACTGGGGTGATCTGAGGTGTGAAGGTACAGAAATTGGGGTGATCTGAGGTGTGAAAAAAGGTGTACATGGTAATGGATAAAAGGTTAAGTAACTCAACTATGAAGAGGAGATTAGGGGGGATATGATCTCCATGTATAATACATAAGGGGGATATGATCTCCATGTATAATACATAAGGGGGGATATGATCTCCATGTATAATACATAAGGGGGGGATATGATCTCCATGTATAATACATAAGGGGGGGATATGATCTCCATGTATAATACATAAGGGGGGGATATGATCTCCATGTATAATACATAAGGGGGGATATGATCTCCATGTATAATACATAAGGGGGGATATGATCTCCATGTATAATACATAAGGGGGGATATGATCTCCATGTATAATACATAAGGGGGGATATGATCTCCATGTATAATACATAAGGGGGATATGATCTCCATGTATAATACATAAGGGGGATATGATCTCCATGTATAATACATAAGGGGGGATATGATCTCCATGTATAATACATGAGGGGGGATATGATCTCCATGTATAATACATAAGGGGGATATGATCTCCATGTATAATACATAAGGGGGGATATGATCACCATGTATAATACATAAGGGGGGATATGATCTCCATGTATAATACATAAGGGGGGATATGATCTCCCTGTATAATACATAAGGGGGATATGATCTCCCTGTATAATACATAAGGGGGGATATGATCTCCATGTATAATACATAAGGGGGGATATGATCTCCATGTATAATACATAAGGGGGGATATGATCTCCATGTATAATACATAAGGGGGGATATGATCTCCATGTATAATACATAAGGGGGGATATGATCTCCATGTATAATACATAAGGGGGGATATGATCTCCATGTATAATACATAAGGGGGGATATGATCTCCATGTATAATACATAAGGGGGGATATGATCTCCATGTATAATACATATGGGGGGATATGATCTCCATGTATAATACATAAGGGGGGGGTATGATCACCATTAGAGATGAGCGAATCGAAGCATCCGAAGTGGAATTCGAGTCGAATATCGGAAAAATTTCGATTCGTGCCGAATCCGAAAAACAGCCTAATTCGGACGCGCGAATCGAAATTTTTCCGAAAATGGCGGCTGACATGTGCGGCGACGGAGCGGGGATGTCGGGGAAGGCGCGCAGACAAGGCGCGCTGCCCCATAATGCATTCCTCAACGACATGTGATCGCATCAGCCAATCAGCAGCCAGCCAGCCAGCACTGTGTAATGGTCGAGGTATATATAGCGGCCATTTTGGAAATCTTCATTTGCCTGCAGTCATTGAACAGAGGCAGACCGCTCTGTACTAGGGACAGGGACAGAGTTAGGGCCACAGAAACGAGAATTGGGGACAGAGAGAAGTTACTTAGGGACAGAGAACCATTACTCAGGGACACAGACTTGTTAATGAGGGCCACAGAATCGTTATTTAGGGACAAAGAAACGCTAGTTAGGGCCACAGAATTCATACTCAGGGACAGACAGAATTGTTACTCAGTGCCAGAGAATTGTTACTTAGGGCCACAGAAACGTTATTAGGGCCACAGAATTTTTACTCAGGGACAGACAGAATTGTTACTGAGTGCCAGAGAATTCTTAGGGCCACAGAATTCATTCTCAGGGACAGACAGAATTGTTACTCAGGGACAGACAGAATTGTTACTGAGTGCCAGAGAATTGTTACTCAGGGACAGACAGAATTGTTACTGAGTGCCAGAGAATTGTTACTCAGGGACAGACAGAATTGTTACTGAGTGCCAGAGAATTGTTACTCGCACAGACACAAAATTGTTACTTGCACAGACACAGAATTGTTACTCGCACAGACACAGAATTGTTACTCAGGGCCACAGAATTCATACTCAGGGACAGACAGAATTGTTACTGAGTGCCAGAGAATTGTTACTCAGGGACAGACAGAATTGTTACTGAGTGCCAGAGAATTGTTACTCAGGGACAGACAGAATTGTTACTGAGTGCCAGAGAATTGTTACTCGCACAGACACAAAATTGTTACTTGCACAGACACAGAATTGTTACTCGCACAGACACAGAATTGTTACTCAGGGCCACAGAATTCATACTCAGGGACAGACAGAATTGTTACTGAGTGCCAGAGAATTGTTACTCAGGGACAGACAGAATTGTTACTGAGTGCCAGAGAATTGTTACTCAGGGACAGACAGAATTGTTACTGAGTGCCAGAGAATTGTTACTCGCACAGACACAAAATTGTTACTTGCACAGACACAGAATTGTTACTCGCACAGACACAGAATTGTTACTCAGGGCCACAGAATTCATACTCAGGGACAGACAGAATTGTTACTGAGTGCCAGAGAATTGTTAGTCAGGGACAGACAGAATTGTTACTGAGTGCCAGAGAATTGTTACTCAGGGACAGACAGAATTGTTACTGAGTGCCAGAGAATTGTTACTCAGGGACAGACAGAATTGTTACTGAGTGCCAGAGAATTGTTACTCAGGGACAGACAGAATTGTTACTGAGTGCCAGAGAATTGTTACTCGCACAGACACAAAATTGTTACTTGCACAGACACAGAATTGTTACTCGCACAGACACAGAATTGTTACTCAGGGCCACAGAATTCATACTCAGGGACAGACAGAATTGTTACTGAGTGCCAGAGAATTGTTACTCAGGGACAGACAGAATTGTTACTGAGTGCCAGAGAATTGTTACTCAGGGACAGACAGAATTGTTACTGAGTGCCAGAGATTTGTTACTCGCACAGACACAAAATTGTTACTTGCACAGACACAGAATTGTTACTCGCACAGACACAGAATTGTTACTCAGGGCCACAGAATTCATACTCAGGGACAGACAGAATTGTTACTGAGTGCCAGAGAATTGTTACTCAGGGACAGACAGAATTGTTACTGAGTGCCAGAGAATTGTTACTCAGGGACAGACAGAATTGTTACTGAGTGCCAGAGAATTGTTACTCAGGGACAGACAGAATTGTTACTGAGTGCCAGAGAATTGTTACTCAGGGACAGACAGAATTGTTACTGAGTGCCAGAGAATTGTTACTCGCACAGACACAAAATTGTTACTTGCACAGACACAGAATTGTTACTCGCACAGACACAGAATTGTTACTCAGGGCCACAGAATTCATACTCAGGGACAGACAGAATTGTTACTGAGTGCCAGAGAATTGTTACTCAGGGACAGACAGAATTGTTACTGAGTGCCAGAGAATTGTTACTCAGGGACAGACAGAATTGTTACTGAGTGCCAGAGAATTGTTACTCGCACAGACACAAAATTGTTACTTGCACAGACACAGAATTGTTACTCGCACAGACACAGAATTGTTACTCAGGGCCACAGAATTCATACTCAGGGACAGACAGAATTGTTACTGAGTGCCAGAGAATTGTTACTCAGGGACAGACAGAATTGTTACTGAGTGCCAGAGAATTGTTACTCAGGGACAGACAGAATTGTTACTGAGTGCCAGAGAATTGTTACTCAGGGACAGACAGAATTGTTACTGAGTGCCAGAGAATTGTTACTCAGGGACAGACAGAATTGTTACTGAGTGCCAGAGAATTGTTACTCGCACAGACACAAAATTGTTACTTGCACAGACACAGAATTGTTACTCGCACAGACACAGAATTGTTACTCAGGGCCACAGAATTCATACTCAGGGACAGACAGAATTGTTACTGAGTGCCAGAGAATTGTTACTCAGGGACAGACAGAATTGTTACTGAGTGCCAGAGAATTGTTACTCAGGGACAGACAGAATTGTTACTGAGTGCCAGAGATTTGTTACTCGCACAGACACAAAATTGTTACTTGCACAGACACAGAATTGTTACTCGCACAGACACAGAATTGTTACTCAGGGCCACAGAATTCATACTCAGGGACAGACAGAATTGTTACTGAGTGCCAGAGAATTGTTACTCAGGGACAGACAGAATTGTTACTGAGTGCCAGAGAATTGTTACTCAGGGACAGACAGAATTGTTACTGAGTGCCAGAGAATTGTTACTCAGGGACAGACAGAATTGTTACTGAGTGCCAGAGAATTGTTACTCAGGGACAGACAGAATTGTTACTGAGTGCCAGAGAATTGTTACTCGCACAGACACAAAATTGTTACTTGCACAGACACAGAATTGTTACTCGCACAGACACAGAATTGTTACTCAGGGCCACAGAATTCATACTCAGGGACAGACAGAATTGTTACTGAGTGCCAGAGAATTGTTACTCAGGGACAGACAGAATTGTTACTGAGTGCCAGAGAATTGTTACTCAGGGACAGACAGAATTGTTACTGAGTGCCAGAGAATTGTTACTCGCACAGACACAAAATTGTTACTTGCACAGACACAGAATTGTTACTCGCACAGACACAGAATTGTTACTCAGGGCCACAGAATTCATACTCAGGGATAGACAGAATTGTTACTGAGTGCCAGAGAATTGTTACTCAGGGACAGACAGAATTGTTACTGAGTGCCAGAGAATTGTTACTCAGGGACAGACAGAATTGTTACTGAGTGCCAGAGAATTGTTACTCGCACAGACACAAAATTGTTACTTGCACAGACACAGAATTGTTACTCGCACAGACACAGAATTGTTACTCAGGGCCACAGAATTCATACTCAGGGACAGACAGAATTGTTACTGAGTGCCAGAGAATTGTTACTCAGGGACAGACAGAATTGTTACTGAGTGCCAGAGAATTGTTACTCGCACAGACACAAAATTGTTACTTGCACAGACACAGAATTGTTACTCGCACAGACACAGAATTGTTACTCAGGGCCACAGAATTCATACTCAGGGACAGACAGAATTGTTACTGAGTGCCAGAGAATTGTTACTCAGGGACAGACAGAATTGTTACTGAGTGCCAGAGAATTGTTACTCAGGGACAGACAGAATTGTTACTGAGTGCCAGAGATTTGTTACTCGCACAGACACAAAATTGTTACTTGCACAGACACAGAATTGTTACTCGCACAGACACAGAATTGTTACTCAGGGCCACAGAATTCATACTCAGGGACAGACAGAATTGTTACTGAGTGCCAGAGAATTGTTACTCAGGGACAGACAGAATTGTTACTGAGTGCCAGAGAATTGTTACTCGCACAGACACAAAATTGTTACTTGCACAGACACAGAATTGTTACTCGCACAGACACAGAATTGTTACTCAGGGCCACAGAATTCATACTCAGGGACAGACAGAATTGTTACTGAGTGCCAGAGAATTGTTACTCAGGGACAGACAGAATTGTTACTGAGTGCCAGAGAATTGTTACTCAGGGACAGACAGAATTGTTACTGAGTGCCAGAGATTTGTTACTCGCACAGACACAAAATTGTTACTTGCACAGACACAGAATTGTTACTCGCACAGACACAGAATTGTTACTCAGGGCCACAGAATTCATACTCAGGGACAGACAGAATTGTTACTGAGTGCCAGAGAATTGTTACTCAGGGACACCTAATCGTTGAATTAAATAGTATGTCAGACAACATGCAGAGGAGTGGCAGAGGAGGCAATGTTTTAGGAGCGAGCAGACGTGGCAGCAGAGGAAGGGGTCGAGGCAGCAGTATTCGCAGCCAGAGGCCAGTGCTCCCGGTGTCATCCAGCGGTCGTGTCTCCACCGACAACCCTGCCGTCATTGATTGGTTGGCTCGGTCGTCTTCCTCTTCCCAGGTCACCTCTGACACCTACAGCCAACGGTCGGTGGGTACGTCAGACACAACCGTTAGTTGGCATGGCCCGGGACCAAGCCCACTGAAATCACGTGTCCTCTACCTGCCCCTGTCCTTTGCTGTTCCCTCACCAAGCGAAGTATCGCATGCTGTGGGCTCAGCCCCACTGTACAGTGAGGAAGAGCTAACAGAGGGCGGTCAGGAACGGGGGGAGACATCGGCCTTTTCAGCAGCCAAGCGAACAAGTACTGGCGAGGAGAGTGGCTCGGTAGCCGGTCTAGAGACAGGTCTGTCTCCTGACCCAGACGCAGCCGAGGGGGCTAGTAGTGAGGCGGAGACCCTACTTGATGATGAGGAGGTTGATCGCACTTGGCAGCCTCGTCGTCATCAGGCAATTTCTTCCGCATCATCAGGAGAAGAGGGTGGCAGCTTGGCAGCGAGCAAAACAGTCGGTGGGTTGCCCAGGAGACAGCAGCAGGGTCGCATCAGTGTCAGTGGAGCCAAACGTCCACGGAGTAGAGCACCAGCTCCACTGCAGCCTACCACCACGGCCAGTAGTGGTGCCGTTGCGCACGGAGGAAGTAGCAGTCAGCCAGTGAAGAGTAGCGGGGGCAAAGTTTCCTACTCGGTGGTGTGGCAATTTTTCCTCAAGCCGCCCGAGGAAGTAAACGTAGCCGTATGTCGACTATGTGGCCAGAAATGCAAGCGTGGCCAGGGGGCCCATGTTGGGACTACAGCGTTGCGTCAGCATATGCAGCGTCACCATTCGGTGGCCTGGGAAAACCGTGATAAACATACGGCGGTTCTGCCTGCCCCAGCCCCCGCTCCATCACCCGCTCCGTTACTTGCTCCGTCACCCGACGTCGTCAATCGCCCTCTATCAGCCAGTCAAGGCTCCAACACCTCTGCTGAGGGGAGTTGTCGCTCATTGGCATCTTCCGCTCGTTCAGATGCTCCTTCTCCTGCTACTCCTCTTCTCGGATTCCGTCAACAGTCTTTCTTGGAATCCGTATCCAAGAGACAACAGTTTGCGAGCACGCACCCGACGGTGCAAAAGCTGAACGTCCTCCTGTCCAAGTTGCTGGTGCTGCAGTCCCTCCCTTTCCAACTGGTGGACTCAGCACCTTTCCGAGAAATGATGGCTTGTGCCGCGCCGCGGTGGAGAGTGCCAAGCCGTCATTTCTTTGCCCAAAAGGCAGTGCCAGCCCTGCATTCACATGTAGAAGAGATGGTGGGCCAGTCTTTGAGCATGTCGGTCTCTGCCAAAGTGCACGGCAGCGCCGACGTGTGGAGCTGTAACTACGGTCAGGGACAGTACATGTCATTTACGGCCCACTGGGTGAACGTGGTGCCGGCACAGCCGCACCAGCAACTTGGACAGGTCACGACGCTTTTGCCTCCACGTTTGCACGTCCTTGGTCCAGCAAGCATGTCCGCCTCTACCACCTCTTTTTCCGCCGTGTCCTCAGCCGCCACCCCCGTGCCAAGTCCCATTACCCGACCGGCATATCACATGTGCAGGGCGCAACGGTGTCACGCTGTGCTGCACCTGGTATGCCTTGGCGAACGTAGTCACACAGGGGAGGAACTGCTGAGTGTAATGAACAGAGAAATCGACAGATGGCTGTCTCCGCGCAAACTAAAAATCGGAACCATGTTGACTGACAACGGAAAGAACATGGTGTCTGCTCTGCGTCAAGGAAGGTTGTGCCATGCGCCATGCATGGCTCACGTGTTCAATCTGGTTGTCAAGCGGTTCCTAAAATCCACCATCCCACTGCAAGACATCCTTAAAATGTCACGTAAACTGTGCATGCATTTCAGCCATTCCTACACCGCAAAGAACACCCTCATTGAGCTGCAGCGTCAGAACGGAATTCCACAGCATCGCCTGATCTGCGACGTTGCAACAAGGTGGAATTCAACCCTACACATGTTAGACCGCCTTTACGAGCAGCGAAAGGCCATCACCGATTTCCTGATGTTACAAGCGGATAAAGGTACTCCCCTGTGTAACTTAGATGTCAGCCATTGGCAGCTCATGCGTGACACCTGCCGCTTGCTCAGGCCCTTTGAGGAGGCCACGCTATTCGTGAGTCGGCAGGACTATGGGATGAACGACGTCATTCCTCTGTTGCACGTCCTGGAACAAATGCTGTTAACAATGGCTGGTCAGGGTGCGGTAGACGTGGCGCACAGATCTCAACGCCACATGACCCCTGTGGGGGCAGGACAGGAAGAAGAGGAGGAGGTAGAGGAGGACATTTGTGCTCAGGAATTATTGAGTGAAATGGGTGGTTTTTCCACTCAGCGGACAGGAGTGGAGGAGCAGGAGCATCTGGTAGAGGAGGAGGAGGAGGAGACAGAGGACCCAGACGCACCGTGGCAGTATGCTGTGGAGATGGAGGCAGGGAGTCCCTCGCATTCCTTGGCACAAATGGCCCATAGCATGCTCGGTTGCTTGCGTAGCGACAGCCGAATAATAACCATCAGACAGAGGGATGACTTTTGGCTGTCCACCTTGTTGGACCCTCGCTACCGGTCCAAAATGGTGGCCTTTTTCACACCTGCTGAGAGGGAGGCCAAAATTACGTACTATAAAAACCACCTATGTAGTCAGCTGGTCTCTGCCTTTGTGCGCCAACGTCCATCCTCAGACACTGTGGGCCCTGTGCGCTCGCGTTCCGCTGGCATGGCAGCAGGGGAGGGGTGGGGTGGTAGGAGCAGTGGCAGCTCCACCAGCAGCGGCTGCCTCAGTCTGCAGTCGATGATGAGTAGCTTTCTTCACCAGCGCAGTGAGGAAACTACTAACCAGCCGCAGCAGCAGCAGCAGCATCAGGTGGACCTGGAGCAGGAGCTCAAACAACAGGCTTGGGCCTACTTGGACAGCACCCTGCCAACCGAGGTAGACAATCCCCTTGACTACTGGGCAACGAAACTTGACCTTTGGCCCCAACTAGCTGAATTTGCCCTTGAAAGGCTGTCATGCCCGGCCAGTAGCGTGGCATCGGAGCGCGTGTTTAGTGCGGCAGGAGGTATTGTAACTCCGCGGAGGACACGACTGTCCACCCAAAGTGTGGAGAGACTCACGTTTGTGAAAATGAATCAGGCGTGGATTAGTCTGGATTTCAAACCACCAGTTCCTGACACAACTGACTAAATCCGCCATGAATCATGCCTCAAACATGTGCCACTTTCAGGTCTCCTCACACTGCTGGTGTGTTTAATTTTTTGACATAGGGTGCTGGCAGATTACGGGCCTCCTATAGCTGCTGCCAGGCCCCTAATCTGCCATAGGCCCCTATATACCGCCTCCTCATGCTGCTGCCAAGTCCAGAGTCTGTCATGGGTCCCTGTATGGCCTCCCATTGCTGCTGTCTCCATCGCCACACTCTGCTGCCATGTGCCACTTTCAGGTCTCTTCACACTGCTGGTGTGTTAAATTTTTTGACATAGGGTGCAGGCAGATTACGGGCCTCACATAGCTGCTGCCAGGCCCCTAATCTGCCATGGGCCCCTATATACCGCCTCCTCATGCTGCTGCCAAGTCTAGAGTCTGTCATGGGTCCCTGTACGGCCTCCCATTGCTGCTGTCTCCATCGCCACACTCTGCTGCCATGTGCCACTTTCAGGTCTCCTCACACTGCTGGTGTGTAGAATTTTTTGACATAGGGTGCTGGCAGATTATGGGCCTCCTATAGCTGCTGCCAGGCCCCTAATCTGCCATAGGCCCCTATATACCGCCTCCTCATGCTGCTGCCAGGTCCAGAGTCTCTCATGGGTCCCTGTACGGCCTCCCATTGCTGCTGTCTCCATCGCCACACTCTGCCATGTGCCACTTTCAGGTCTCCTCACACACTGCTGGTGTGTAGAATTTTTTGACATAGGGTGCTGGCAGATTATGGGCCTCACATAGCTGCTGCCAGGCCCCTAATCTGCCATGGGCCCCTATATACCGCCTCCTCATGCTGCTGCCAAGTCCAGAGTCTGTCATGGGTCCCTGTATGGCCTCCCATTGCTGCTGTCTCCATCGCCACACTCTGCTGCCATGTGCCACTTTCAGGTCTCTTCACACTGCTGGTGTGTTAAATTTTTTGACATAGGGTGCAGGCAGATTACGGGCCTCACATAGCTGCTGCCAGGCCCCTAATCTGCCATGGGCCCCTATATACCGCCTCCTCATGCTGCTGCCAAGTCCAGAGTCTCTCATGGGTCCCTGTACGGCCTCCCATTGCTGCTGTCTCCATCGCCACACTCTGCTGCCATGTGCCACTTTCAGGTCTCTTCACACTGCTGGTGTGTTAAATTTTTTGACATAGGGTGCAGGCAGATTACGGGCCTCACATAGCTGCTGCCAGGCCCCTAATCTGCCATGGGCCCCTATATACCGCCTCCTCATGCTGCTGCCAAGTCCAGAGTCTGTCATGGGTCCCTGTATGGCCTCCCATTGCTGCTGCCTCCATCGCCACACTCTGCTGCCATGTGCCACTTTCAGGTCTCTTCACACTGCTGGTGTGTTAAATTTTTTGACATAGGGTGCAGGCAGATTACGGGCCTCACATAGCTGCTGCCAGGCCCCTAATCTGCCATGGGCCCCTATATACCGCCTCCTCATGCTGCTGCCAAGTCCAGAGTCTCTCATGGGTCCCTGTACGGCCTCCCATTGCTGCTGTCTCCATCGCCACACTCTGCTGCCATGTGCCACTTTCAGGTCTCTTCACACTGCTGGTGTGTTAAATTTTTTGACATAGGGTGCAGGCAGATTACGGGCCTCACATAGCTGCTGCCAGGCCCCTAATCTGCCATGGGCCCCTATATACCGCCTCCTCATGCTGCTGCCAAGTCTAGAGTCTGTCATGGGTCCCTGTACGGCCTCCCATTGCTGCTGTCTCCATCGCCACACTCTGCTGCCATGTGCCACTTTCAGGTCTCCTCACACTGCTGGTGTGTAGAATTTTTTGACATAGGGTGCTGGCAGATTATGGGCCTCCTATAGCTGCTGCCAGGCCCCTAATCTGCCATAGGCCCCTATATACCGCCTCCTCATGCTGCTGCCAGGTCCAGAGTCTCTCATGGGTCCCTGTACGGCCTCCCATTGCTGCTGTCTCCATCGCCACACTCTGCCATGTGCCACTTTCAGGTCTCCTCACACACTGCTGGTGTGTTACATTTTTTGACATAGGGTGCAGGCAGATTACGGGCCTCACATAGCTGCTGCCAGGCCCCTAATCTGCCATGGGCCCCTATATACCGCCTCCTCATGCTGCTGCCAAGTCCAGAGTCTCTCATGGGTCCCTGTACGGCCTCCCATTGCTGCTGTCTCCATCGCCACACTCTGCTGCCATGTGCCACTTTCAGGTCTCTTCACACTGCTGGTGTGTTAAATTTTTTGACATAGGGTGCAGGCAGATTACGGGCCTCACATAGCTGCTGCCAGGCCCCTAATCTGCCATGGGCCCCTATATACCGCCTCCTCATGCTGCTGCCAAGTCCAGAGTCTGTCATGGGTCCCTGTATGGCCTCCCATTGCTGCTGTCTCCATCGCCACACTCTGCTGCCATGTGCCACTTTCAGGTCTCTTCACACTGCTGGTGTGTTAAATTTTTTGACATAGGGTGCAGGCAGATTACGGGCCTCACATAGCTGCTGCCAGGCCCCTAATCTGCCATGGGCCCCTATATACCGCCTCCTCATGCTGCTGCCAAGTCCAGAGTCTCTCATGGGTCCCTGTACGGCCTCCCATTGCTGCTGTCTCCATCGCCACACTCTGCTGCCATGTGCCACTTTCAGGTCTCTTCACACTGCTGGTGTGTTAAATTTTTTGACATAGGGTGCAGGCAGATTACGGGCCTCACATAGCTGCTGCCAGGCCCCTAATCTGCCATGGGCCCCTATATACCGCCTCCTCATGCTGCTGCCAAGTCCAGAGTCTCTCATGGGTCCCTGTACGGCCTCCCATTGCTGCTGTCTCCATCGCCACACTCTGCTGCCATGTGCCACTTTCAGGTCTCTTCACACTGCTGGTGTGTTAAATTTTTTGACATAGGGTGCAGGCAGATTACGGGCCTCACATAGCTGCTGCCAGGCCCCTAATCTGCCATGGGCCCCTATATACCGCCTCCTCATGCTGCTGCCAAGTCCAGAGTCTGTCATGGGTCCCTGTATGGCCTCCCATTGCTGCTGTCTCCATCGCCACACTCTGCTGCCATGTGCCACTTTCAGGTCTCTTCACACTGCTGGTGTGTTAAATTTTTTGACATAGGGTGCAGGCAGATTACGGGCCTCACATAGCTGCTGCCAGGCCCCTAATCTGCCATGGGCCCCTATATACCGCCTCCTCATGCTGCTGCCAAGTCCAGAGTCTCTCATGGGTCCCTGTACGGCCTCCCATTGCTGCTGTCTCCATCGCCACACTCTGCTGCCATGTGCCACTTTCAGGTCTCTTCACACTGCTGGTGTGTTAAATTTTTTGACATAGGGTGCAGGCAGATTACGGGCCTCACATAGCTGCTGCCAGGCCCCTAATCTGCCATGGGCCCCTATATACCGCCTCCTCATGCTGCTGCCAAGTCCAGAGTCTGTCATGGGTCCCTGTATGGCCTCCCATTGCTGCTGTCTCCATCGCCACACTCTGCTGCCATGTGCCACTTTCAGGTCTCTTCACACTGCTGGTGTGTTAAATTTTTTGACATAGGGTGCAGGCAGATTACGGGCCTCACATAGCTGCTGCCAGGCCCCTAATCTGCCATGGGCCCCTATATACCGCCTCCTCATGCTGCTGCCAAGTCTAGAGTCTGTCATGGGTCCCTGTACGGCCTCCCATTGCTGCTGTCTCCATCGCCACACTCTGCTGCCATGTGCCACTTTCAGGTCTCCTCACACTGCTGGTGTGTAGAATTTTTTGACATAGGGTGCTGGCAGATTATGGGCCTCCTATAGCTGCTGCCAGGCCCCTAATCTGCCATAGGCCCCTATATACCGCCTCCTCATGCTGCTGCCAGGTCCAGAGTCTCTCATGGGTCCCTGTACGGCCTCCCATTGCTGCTGTCTCCATCGCCACACTCTGCCATGTGCCACTTTCAGGTCTCCTCACACACTGCTGGTGTGTAGAATTTTTTGACATAGGGTGCTGGCAGATTATGGGCCTCCTATAGCTGCTGCCAGGCCCCTAATCTGCCATAGGCCCCTATATACCGCTTCCTCATGCTGCTGCCAGGTCCAGAGTCTCTCATGGGTCCCTGTACGGCCTCCCATTGCTGCTGTCTCCATCGCCACACTCTGCCATGTGCCACTTTCAGGTCTCCTCACACACTGCTGGTGTGTTACATTTTTTGACATAGGGTGCAGGCAGATTACGGGCCTCACATAGCTGCTGCCAGGCCCCTAATCTGCCATGGGCCCCTATATACCGCCTCCTCATGCTGCTGCCAAGTCCAGAGTCTGTCATGGGTCCCTGTATGGCCTCCCATTGCTGCTGTCTCCATCGCCACACTCTGCTGCCATGTGCCACTTTCAGGTCTCTTCACACTGCTGGTGTGTTAAATTTTTTGACATAGGGTGCAGGCAGATTACGGGCCTCACATAGCTGCTGCCAGGCCCCTAATCTGCCATGGGCCCCTATATACCGCCTCCTCATGCTGCTGCCAAGTCCAGAGTCTCTCATGGGTCCCTGTACGGCCTCCCATTGCTGCTGTCTCCATCGCCACACTCTGCTGCCATGTGCCACTTTCAGGTCTCTTCACACTGCTGGTGTGTTAAATTTTTTGACATAGGGTGCTGGCAGATTACGGGCCTCACATAGCTGCTGCCAGACATGTAATCTGCCATGGGCCCCCGTACCGACTCCTCATGCTGTGACGTTGCAACAAGGTGGAATTCAACCCTACATATGTTAGACCGCCTTTACGAACAGCTAAAGGCCATCACAGATTTCCTGATGTTAAAAGCGGATAAAGGTACTCCCTGTGTAACTTAGATGTCAGCCATTGGCAGCTCATGTGTGACACCTGCGCTTGCTCAGGCCCTTTGAGGAGGCCACGCTATTCGTGAGTCGGCAGGACTATGGGATGAATGAGGTCAAATCGGCCATGGGCCCCCGTACCGCCTGTTCACGCTGATGCTGGTCCCACAGTGTGACCTGGGTCCCTGTACGGCCTTCCATTGCTTCCACTCTGCCATGTGCCACTTTGAAATCTCCTCACACTCCTGCGGTTGTCCATTTTGTCATAGGTTGCTGGCAGATTACAGGCCTTCCATAGGTGCCACCAAGCCCCATATCGGCCATGGGCCCCCGTACCGCCTGGTCACGCTGCTGCTGGGCCCATAGTGTGACCTGGGTCCCTGTACCGCCTCCCATTGCTCCCACTCTGCCATGTGCCACTTTCAGGTCTCCTCACGCTCCTGCTGGTTTCCATTTTGTCATAGGTTGCTGTATGGCCTCCCATTGCTGCTGCCTCCACCGCCACACTGTGGCTCCAAACACTGGTTTTGGCCCCGTGACTGGCCAAAGGAGTGAAGTGTGCAGTGATTCTAAGATCGACGGCACTCATCTGCATGTCATACTGACAGACAGTATTATTTCTCTTCCCCAGCAGACTCCAAGGGCATTTAAATTAAAGGTACAGTGTTCTGCACTAATATTAAGTCTCTCTGAAGCCTAGAAACACCCTTTTTTAAGTTAAATTCACAGCGAATTTATTCGACTCGAATCGAATATTGTCCACGAATTCGCCGAATCAGTCGAATCGAATTTTTCATTTCTTCGCTCATCTCTAATCACCATGTATAATACATAAGGAGGGGGGTATGATCTCCATGTATAATACATAAGGGGGGGTATGATCTCCATGTATAATACATAAGGGGGGATATGATCTCCATGTATAATACATAATGGGGGGGGGATATGATCTCCATGTATAATACATAAGGGGGGGGATATGATCTCCATGTATAATACATAAGGGGGGATATGATCTCCATGTATAATACATAAGGGGGGATATGATCTCCATGTATAATACATAAGGGGGGATATGATCTCCATGTATAATACATAAGGGGGGATATGATCACCATGTATAATACATAAGGGGGGATATGATCACCATGTATAATACATATGGGGGGGATATGATCTCCATGTATAATACATAAGGGGGGGGTATGATCACCATGTATAATACATAAGGGGGGGGTATGATCTCCATGTATAATACATAAGGGGGGATATGATCTCCATGTATAATACATAATGGGGGGGGGGATATGATCTCCATGTATAATACATAAGGGGGGATATGATCTCCATGTATAATACATAATGGGGGGGGATATGATCTCCATGTATAATACATAAGGGGGGATATGATCTCCATGTATAATACATAAGGGGGGATATGATCTCCATGTATAATACATAAGGGGGGATATGATCTCCATGTATAATACATAAGGGGGGATATGATCTCCATGTATAATACATAAGGGGGGATATGATCTCCATGTATAATACATAAGGGGGGATATGATCTCCATGTATAATACATAATGGGGGGGGATATGATCTCCATGTATAATACATAAGGGGGGATATGATCTCCATGTATAATACATAATGGGGGGGGGATATGATCTCCATGTATAATACATAAGGGGGGGGATATGATCTCCATGTATAATACATAAGGGGGGATATGATCTCCATGTATAATACATAAGGGGGGATATGATCTCCATGTATAATACATAAGGGGGGATATGATCTCCATGTATAATACATAAGGGGGGATATGATCACCATGTATAATACATAAGGGGGGATATGATCTCCATGTATAATACATAAGGGGGATATGATCTCCATGTAGAATACATAAGGGGGGATATGATCTCCATGTAGAATACATAAGGGGGGATATGATCTCCATGTAGAATACATAAGGGGGGATATGATCTCCATGTATAATACATAAGGGGGGGATATGATCACCATGTATAATACATAAGGAGGGATATGATCTCCATGTATAATACATAAGGGGGATATGATCTCCATGTATAATACATAAGGGGGGGGGGATATGATCTCCATGTATAATACATGAGCGGGGATATGATCTCCATGTATAATACATAAGGGGGGATATGATCTCCATGTATAATACATAAGGGGGATATGATCTCCATGTATAATACATAAGGGGGGATATGATCTCCATGTATAATACATAAGGGGGATATGATCTCCATGTATAATACATAAGGGGGATATGATCTCCATGTATAATACATAAGGGGGGATATGATCTCCATGTATAATACATAAGGGGGGATATGATCTCCTTGTATAATACATAAGGGGGGATATGATCTCCATGTATAATAAATAAGGGGGGGGGTATGATCTCCATGTATAATACATAAGGGGGGATATGATCTCCATGTATAATACATAAGGGGGATATGATCTCCATGTATAATACATAAGGGGGGGATATGATCTCCATGTATAATACATAAGGGGGGATATGATCTCCATGTATAATACATAAGGGGGGATATGATCTCCATGTATAATACATAAGGGGGGGGGGATATGATCTCCATGTAGAATACATAAGGGGGGATATGATCTCCATGTATAATACATAAGAGGGGATATGATCACCATGTATAATACATAAGGGGGGATATGATCTCCATGTATAATACATAAGGGGGGGATATGATCTCCATGTATAATACATAAGGGGGGGGATATGATCTCCATGTATAATACATAAGGGGGGGGGATATGATCTCCATGTATAATACATAAGGGGGGATATGATCACCATGTATAATACATAAGGGGGGATATAATCTCCATGTATAATACATAAGGGGGGGATATGATCTCCATGTATAATACATAAGGGGGGATATGATCTCCATGTATAATACATAAGGGGGATATGATCTCCATGTATAATACATAAGGGGGGATATGATCACCATGTTTAATACATAAGAGGGGATATGATCTCCATGTATAATAAATAAGGGGGGATATGATCTCCATGTATAATACATAAGGGGGGATATGATCTCCATGTATAATACATAAGGGGGGATATGATCTCCATGTATAATACATAAGGGGGGGATATGATCTCCATGTATAATACATAAGGGGGGGGGATATGATCTCCATGTATAATACATAAGGGGGGGGGATATGATCTCCATGTATAATACATAAGGGGGGATATGATCTCCATGTATAATACATAAGGGGGGATATGATCTCCATGTATAATACATAAGGGGGGGATATGATCTCCATGTATAATACATAAGGGGGGATATGATCTCCATGTATAATACATAAGGGGGGATATGATCTCCATGTATAATACATAAGGGGGGATATGATCTCCATGTATAATACATAAGGGGGGATATGATCTCCATGTATAATACATAAGGGGGGATATGATCTCCATGTATAATACATAAGGGGGATATGATCTCCATGTATAATACATAAGGGGGGATATGATCTCCATGTATAATACATAAGGGGGGATATGATCTCCATGTATAATACATAAGGGGGAGATATGATCCCTATGTATAATACATAAGGGGGAGATATGATCCCTATGTATAATACATAAGGGGGGATATGATCACCATATATAATACATAAGGGGGGGATATGATCTCCATGTATAATACATAAGGGGGGGATATGATCTCCATGTATAATACATAAGGGGGGGATATGATCTCCATGTATAATACATAAGGGGGGGATATGATCTCCATGTATAATACATAAGGGGGATATGATCTCCATGTATAATACATAAGGGGGATATGATCTCCATGTATAATACATAAGGGGGATATGATCTCCATGTATAATACATAAGGGGGGATATGATCTCCATGTATAATACATAAGGGGGATATGATCTCCATGTATAATACATAAGGGGGGATATGATCACCATGTATAATACATAAGGGGGGATATGATCTCCATGTATAATACATAAGGGGGGGATATGATCTCCATGTATAATACATAAGGGGGGGATATGATCTCCATGTATAATACATAAGGGGGGGATATGATCTCCATGTATAATACATAAGGGGGGATATGATCTCCATGTATAATACATAAGGGGGGATATGATCTCCATGTATAATACATAAGGGGGGATATGATCTCCATGTATAATACATAAGGGGGGATATGATCTCTGTTCTGCCTCCATTTTGTTTGGATACTTTTGTGTTGAAGTTGTTTCTGAGTGTGGCGAGGAATGCGGCTTTTCTGCCTATTACTAGAACTGCCTTCAGGTGTCACTGACAGGAGAGCCAACAGTCGGCATTCTGGCAGCTTCACACATTCCTCCCGTGTCAGGAAATCCCCAACAATGTCTTTCATCGCTACAAAGTCTATTCATCAACGTTTTCCCTCAAGATTCACACAACTTTCACTCAGAATTCAGATTTTTACATCATTTTCCATCAGAAAAGCAAGTAAATAGGATTTCCCCCTCACCCCCTCCTTCCTGACCGGCCACTTTTTGCGATACGGCGCTGCGTTGCTTTATCTGACAATTACGCGGTCGTGCAACGCTGCACCCAAATTAAATGTATTTCCTTTTTTACCACAAATACAGCTTTCTTTTGATGGTATTTGATCCCCTGTGCACTTTTTTGTGTGCGCTATAAATAAAAAAAGACCGCTGATTTTGAAAAAAATTTTTTGGGGGCGTTTGGCTTTAAAACATGTCCAGTAAAAAAATAATTAATATTAAAAAATCGAATTTCTTCATAAATTTCAGCCAAAATGTCTCCCGCTCCGTGTCTTCGCTAGAAAAAAAAAACCCGACACGTGTAAATTAATTGGTTTACGTGAACGTTATAGCGTCTGAAAATGGTGATATAGATACTGAGGTTTTTATTGTTTACTAGTAACGGCAGTGATCAGCGACTTATAGCGGGACTGCGGCGGGCATTCTTACACTGGGGGGGAACTGACTTGGTGTCAATGACATCCCCAGTGACACCAATACAGTGATCAGTGCTAATAAAAATCCCTGACACTGTAATAATGGCATTGGGCAGGAAGGGGTTAACATCTGAGGCCATCAAAGGGTTAACTGTGTGCTGTGTTACTCTGGAGACATGCTGTGCAGAGAGATACAAAGCAGCATGTCCTTGATGACAGTTGACAGATCTTTGTTGGTTACACACAGGTCTCTCCCCCGTCAGCTTTGCCTGACAATCGCCGGGTACCAGCGGGGGATCTCCAGCCGGGACCCGGTGATTGACATCCCTAGACACCAATGGCAGAGTGGGTAGGGCGGCATGCAGTCTCCGCCCCTGAGGAGCGTACAATCTAAGCTCCCTAACTCATATTCATACATACACATACTAGGGCCGATTTACCTACCAGCTTGTCTTTGGACCCACATGGAAGAAAAATATATTTTAAAAATATTCTTCCCAAATATATTGATATATATATTTGAAATGCTATAATTTTGGCCGTATTCAATATATTTCACTATACATATATATATATTTGTAAACACACACACACACACTGCATGTTGAAATGCGTTTTTATATATTACAAAATATATGAAAAATATTTTTTAAAATATATATTTTTTAAATATATTCTTCAGATTTTTTTAACATATAAAAAAGTAATTTTAACATATATTTTACATATATTTGTAAATGCATTAAAAAAATGTAGATTAACTGTATTTTTAGACATTCGGTATATTTGAAAATGTATTTTTAATAATATTTGTCATATATTTTGGCATATATAAAAAACGAATTTCAACATATATTGAATACGGCCAAAACTGTAGTATTTCAAATATATGTCAATATATTTGGGAAGGATATTTTTAAAATATATTTAAAACATATTTTTCTTCTATGTGGGGAGAAACTGGAATACCCGGAGGAAACTCACGCAGGCACAGGGAGGACATGCAAACTCCAGTCAGGTGGTGCCGTGGTTGGGATACGAACCAACAACCCCAGGACTTCCAGACGGGAGAGCTAACCATTTAGCCGCTGTGCTGCCGGAGGCTCAGTTTCAGATCAATAAGAAAAAAAAAATTGCTGTGCAGCCATCATGAATAATCCTGTAATGCATCTAATATATTTTTTCCTCTGATCACCGGCTCCAGCTAGTGGCCACAGTGTGGTATCTTCCTGCAATACCTCAATCAGGAGCATACTGCATTATGGACGGAGGTGACGATCAGAGGAAATAAACATTGTGACGGGAGTCACTTTGGGTGGGGGCCCCATGGAACCCAGCTCACTTTGGAGAGGTGGGGAGACCCCTGTCCCAGCTCCCCATATCCCACTTATGTGTAAGTCACCCTGTGCCTGTTAGGGGTACAGGGTGATCTGTCCTAATATTGGGATGGGGGGTTGTTGATTGTTTAATGCATTGTGGTTGCATCCCATTGTTCTATTGTGTGTCTTGCTTGGGAGCAAACTATTATGGGATGTATGTGTTTGTGTGTATTGGCTTGGTGGGGGGTGTGTGTCTCCAGCAGCCCTCCCTCCTGATGGGACTGTCTGCTGGTGTGAAGTTTGAATATCTGTGTGTCTCTTGTTGCTAATTGTAGATTGCCCCGCCCTGTGTCATTATGCAGGGGGGGGGGGGGACTGTCCCCTGAGTGTATAAAAAGCCAGTTCGAGTTTCAAATAAAGAGTTCCATGTTCAGACAGAAGGGTGTCGTCTAGTCTTGTATGGTCAGCTGTGGTGTCTGTGGTCAGTGTTTGGACGGGGAAGCGGTATTCTGTTACAAACATGTCAGGCACATTACAGGGATTTCTCATTATTGGGGTATTGCAGGAAAATACCACATGGTGGCCACTAGCTGGAGCTGGTGGTCCGAGGAAATAAATGTAACGGACACATTACAGGACTGTTTGTGATGGCGGTGTGAATGCTGAGACATTGGCGCAGCAATTTGTTTTATAGACTCTTTATTGTCAGCGTTTCAGGTAAGACAAAAGAAAAACGAAAAAAAAAACAAATTTCACCTCGTAGTTCCTTAGCCCCACTATGGGTACAAACAAATATCGCTCACATATGTGGTGTCCCCATACACGTCAGGAGTGGTTGTTTTTGTGTGGTGGGGGATGGGAATGGCAAGAAATATATAACTAAAGAAAAAATGATACTTTATGTATTCCTCTGTTTTCCTGCATAGTTGAGCTGCTAACCATTGCAAAATAGGAACTGGGGGGAGAGGGCAGAAAAATGTCAGCAAGTGCTCTGGATTGATGAGTCAAAATGTGAAATATTTGGCTGTAGCAGGTGGCAGTTTGCTGGAGGAAGGGCTGGAGAGCGGTACAATAGTGAGTGTCTGCAGCCAACTGTGAAGCATGGTGGAGGTTCCTTGCAGTTTGGGGCTGCAGTTGGAGTTGGGGATTTGGTCAGGATCAATGGTGTCCTCAATGCTGAGAAATACTGGCGGATACTTACCATCATGCCATACCATAGGGGAGGCGTGGAATCACACCTGCCAAAAACTTAGCTCTGGGAGGCGTGGCATCACACCTGCCTAAAACTTTTGCACAGTAAAATGTGGAGGAGGGGGGCGGGGTACTTTTACTGAAGACTGAAGGGCAGCTTTAGGGTGACTTATAGTCCTCTGCAGCTCCATTGATGAACGGCCACCTATAGGGGCTGCTCCTGTGCGCCCTTCATTGGCTCCAACCAAAACATTTTTGAATAGAAAACAGTGAAATAATTTGTGAGCGGGGGAGGGGTTGTGACCTAAAACACAGCTGAAATCTGGAAAATGAAAGAAAATGGAAGAATGCAGCCCGTCACACCCCGTCACACCCCGCCATGAACTGTCACTTAGCTCACTTTTCTCTCCCTAATAAGCTGTTGAAGGAGATATCATTCAATCACCGAACTCTCCTCAAAGCTCGAACATGTGAATGTCATTTCAAAAGTCATTTTTAATCTTTATTAAATCTGCTCTCTGGTGATCCTGTTATGAAGGTCCTCGTTCCTGTGATAGGGTGACAACGCTCTGTCCCAGTCTCCCTATTGTGCCCCTGCGTTGTCACCCTGTCACATGGGCTCTCAATGGAGACTACAAGTGGCTTTTTCTTGTTCAGATATTTTATGGAAGGTAACAAATGCGGAATATCAATGACAGGTGTAGAGATTACTGGCTGACGACCAGAACAGGAGAGAAGAGCGGTAGTGTGCCTGGAAGACGTTCATAAATGGTGGGGGCCCCTGGCAGTGAGGGCAGAAATACAGGAGTACCTCAGTTTACGGACACCTCGGTTAATGTAACTTTCAGTTTATGAATGAAAATCCATTGAAAATAATCCTGAACTGGGCTTTTTTCTCTGGGGGCCACAAATTTGTGTACTTGTCTTTCTGCTGTTTTTGTGCTCCCAGCACAGAGACTGGGATGTCACTGAGAACCCCGATTCCGTTCTAATGATCGGGACCTGGGACTCTTGATTCCGGGTCACATGATCGCTGTGACTATCACAGTGATCAGTCACTGTACAGCCCGCCCCCCTTGTTTTTTTCCTTCTATGAATGGAAGAGAGAGATACATTGTATCATTATATACATCCTATTATACATTGTATCATTATATACATCCTATTATACATTGTATCATTATATACATCCCATTATACATTGTATCATTATATACATTCTATTATACATTGTATCATTATATACATTCTATTATACATTGTATCATTATATACATCCTAGTATACATTGTATCATTATATACATCCCATTATACATTGTATCATTATATACATCCCATTATACATTGTATCATTATATACATCCTATTATACATTGTATCATTATATACATCCTATTATACATTGTATCATTATATACATCCTATTATACATTGTATCATTATATACATCCTATTATACATTGTATCGTTATATACATTCCAATATACATTGTATCGTTATACACATTCCATTATACATTGTATCATTATATACATCCCATTATACATTGTATCATTATATACATTCTATTATACATTGTATCATTATATACATCCCATTATACATTGTATCATTATATACATTCTATTATACATTGTATCGTTATATACATTCCATTATACATTGTATCGTTATACACATTCTATTATACATTGTATCATTATATACATCCCATTATACATTGTATCATTATATACATCCTATTATACATTGTATCGTTATACACATTCCATTATACATTGTATCGTTATACACATTCCATTATACATTGTATCGTTATACACATTCCATTATACATTGTATCGTTATACACATCCCATTATACATTGTATCCTTATATACATCCTATTATACATTGTATCATTATATACATTCCATTATACATTGTATCGTTATAGACATCATATTATACATTGTATCATTATATACATCATATTATACATTGTATCATTATATACATCCTATTATACATTGTATCATTATATACATCCTATTATACATTGTATTATTATATAGATCATATTATACATTGTGTCATTATATACATTCTATTATACATTGTATCTCTCTAACTCCTGGCATCGAGGGCAAAAAAAAAAATTTTTGTTAAAAAAAAAAGAAAGAAAAAAAGATAAATAAATAAATATATATAGAAAAATAAAATAAAAAATAAAGAAAAATACCTAGATGAAGGTTTGTTCTAGCTTAGTGCCAGGGTATGTTTTTGGGTCAAGGTCAGGGTCAAAGGTCAGGATTTTTTTATTTATTTTATTTGGTGTCAGTGTATTTTAGGTTAGAAAAACAAATTGCGCACTCTTGTTTCTGGGCCGTACTCCGGGTACACACAACAAATAACACACATATATATATCGCTGCGATCATCAAGAGCTGGAGAATATATTTTGTTTTTTTCTTTGGTGGTCGGTTACGGTAGTAATAAGAAACACACAGCTACAGGTTTAGAACACGGGTGGGCAAACTGTGGCCCTCCAGCTGTTGTGGAACTACAAGTCCCATCATGCCTCTGCGAGTCATGATGCAACTGTCAGCCTTTCAATGCCTCATGGGACATGTAGTTCCATGACAGCTGGAGGATCACAGTTGCCCACCACTGGTTTAGAAGGATCTGTGGTCGTTAGCTTGTGGGCCCGAATGAGATTGTTGAGGGCCAATTGTGGGAGGCAGAAGGGGATGTCCAGGCTGGGGTGAAGGCGGGGTTATGAAGGAAGGACAGGAGAGGATTATGGGACAAGTGGCTGTTTCAGCTCACATGACACAGACTTTGTCCGCTGTTGTCACCATCAGGAAACCCACCCTGAGAAATGCCAGGCAGCCATCACTGGAGTGCATGGAAGAAGGAAGTGGCTGCAAAGTGGCTGCAGGAGATCAGCAACACCGAGATGTAACAAACAAAAGGTGACAACATGATTTGTTTTGACAATCCTCCATGACACACAGTGCACAGAACAAGCTAAGAACCATCCAGTTGGGGCCCATTCACACCAGCGTGCGTGATGCACGGTACAATGTGAGCCCGCAGGTGTGCGCTGTGTAGGGGGTGACATTTGTTGGTAGAAGGAATTGAACTGCTTATCTGTTTGTATTTATAGGTCACAAAATGATATTTCCTTCATCTCTATGCAACGTAGTGTGCGGTCTGGGGTGACACCATGGGACGTACGGTGTGGGGTGACGCCATGGGACGTACGGTGTGGGGTGACGCCATGGGACGTACGGTGTGGGGTGACACCATGGGACGTACGGTGTGGGGTGACACCATGGGACGTACGGTGTGGGGTGACACCATGGGACGTATGGTGTGGGGTGACACCATAGGACGTATGGTGTGGGGTGACACCATGGGGTGTACGGTGTGGGGTGACACCATGGGACATATGGTGTGGGGTGACACCACGGGACATATGGGATGGGGTGACACCATGGGGCATACGGTGTGGGGGTGACACCATGGGACGTACAATGTGGGGTGACACCATGGGGTGTACGGTGTGGAGTGACACCATGGGACGTATGGTGTGGGGTGACGCCATGGGACGTACGGTGTGGGGTGACGCCATGGGACGTACGGTGTGGGGTGACGCCATGGGACGTACGGTGTGGGGGGACGCCATGGGACGTACGGTGTGGGGTGACACCATGGAACGTACGGTGTGGGGTGACACCATGGGGCATACGGTGTGTGGTGACACCATGGGACGTATGGTGTGGAGTGACACCATGGGACGTACGGTGTGGGGTGACACCATGGGACATTCAGAGAACTTCCTTGTCTGTGTGTTGGGGAAGACTTCCCAGCATGCCGTGTAAATGGGTCCATCCGGTTTATTGTTCTTGTCTGTATCCCAGAATATGTCGCCTTTTAGTTCCTCTCTCTTCTTTATCTGTAACTTGAAACTTTGTAACAAAAAATAGAACTTTAGAGGAAACAATACTTCTATTTCCTGTGTCTGAGGATGGATGAGGATTCTGTGTACTAATACTGAGAGATCTCCTCCACCTGTCCATTGCACCCCTCCCCCCCAATGTACAATATGGAACAGCAAGTCCCAGCAATCCCTCATAGAAAGTCAATGCCGGCTGCAGGACTGACACGGAACCTTTCCTGGAACTCTCCATCAGAGACAGAAAGTCATGTGACCTGCAGTAATATAAAAGAGAAACAGTTTACAGACTTTTACAGAAATATTTGTGCCTCACCCAGAAAACACCTTCACTCCCCGCTTGGCTGTACGACCTCACCTACTGCTAACCGACCCCCACCATGGGGGACAGCAAGTACCTGCACCCTGTGGCCCTAACCTGGAGCCAGGGGCCACAGAAACTGAAAAAGATGAAGAATACACTGGAAATGTATTTCGGGAGTAAAAGCAAATCAGACGGAGGAGAGTGTGAGATCCGAGACAGCGACTGCAGCCCGGGGTACATCACCATATACTTCAAGGAGGAGGCAGGTAGGTACTGAGGACTGGAGGGGATCCTCATACACTACAAGGAGGAGGCAGGTAAGTACTGAGGAATGGAGGGGATTCTCATACACTACAAGGAGGGGACAGGTAAGTACCGAGGACTGGAGGGGATCCTCATACAATACAAGGAGGAGGCAGGTAAGTACCGAGTACTGGAGGGGATCCTCATACAATACAAGGAGGAGGCAGGTAAGTACCGAGGACTGGAGGGGATCCTCATACACTACAAGGAGGAGGCAGGTAAGTACCGAGGACTGGAAGGGATCCTCATACACTACAAGGAGGGGGCAGGTAAGTACTGGGGACTGGAGGGGATCCTCATACACTACAAGGAGGGGGCAGGTACAGATTTTCAATTGAATTAAGGTCTGGTAACTGGCTAGGCCACTCCAGGACCTTAATGTGCTTCTTCTTGAGCCGCTCCTTTGTTGCCTTGGCCGTGTGTTTTGGGTCATTGTCATGCTGGAACACCCATCCACCACCCATTTTTAATGCCCTGGCTGAGGGAAGTAGGTTCTCCCCAAGATTTGAGGGTACATTGCCCCGTCCATCGTCCCTTTGATGCGGTACAAATGTCCTGTCCCCTTAGCAGAAAAACACTCCCAAAGCAGAATGTTTCCACCACCATGTTTCACAGTTGGGATGGTGTTCTTGGGGTCATAGGCAGCATTCCTCCTCCTCCAAACACGGCAAGTTGAGTTGATGCCAAAGAGCTGGATTTTGGTCTCCTCTGACCACAACACTTCCCACCAGTCCTCCTCTGCATCATTCAGATGTTCAGTGGCAGACTTCAGACGGGCCTGGACATGGGCTTTCTTGAGCAGAGGGACCTTGTGGGCACTGCAGGATTTCAGTCCTTGTCGGCGTAGTGTGTTACCAATTGTTTTCTTGGTGACTGTGGTCCCAGCTGCCTGGAGATCATTGACAAGATCCTCACGTGTAGTTCTGGGATGATTCCTCACTGTTCTCATGATCATTGACACTCCACGAGGTGAGATCTTGCATGGTGCACCAGACCTAGGGAGACTGACACTTGTTTTGTGTTTCTTCCATTTGTGAATGATTGCACCAACTGTTGTCACCTTCTCACCAAGCTGCTTGGCCATAGTTTGGTAGCCCAGTCCAGCCTTGTGTAGATCTACCATCTTGTCCCTGACATCCTTGGACAGCTCTTTGGTCTTTTGCAATGGTGGAGAGTTTGGAATCTGATGGTTTGATTGCTCCTGTGGACAGGTGTCTTTTATACAGGTAACACAATGAGATTAGCAGCACTCCCTTTAAGAGACTGCTTCTAATCTCAGCTTGTTACCTGTATGAGAGACACCTGGGAGCCAGAAATCCTGCTGAATGATAGGGGATCAAATCCTTCTTTCCCTCATGAACATGCAGATCCGTCATCATTTGTTAGACGCATTTCTGCTGAATTTGTTGTTGTATTCTGTCTCTCAGTGTTACACCGAACATTCCATTGTTAGACCGATCATTTCTGTGTGAGGGGTGAACATTCCATTGTTAGACCGATCATTTCTGTGTGAGGGGGAACATTCCATTGTTAGACCGATCATTTCTGTGTGAGGGGCGAACATTCAGCATCAGGGGGGGCAAATACACATTTGCTTCACTGTAAGTACTGAGGACTGGAGGGGATCCTCATACACTACAAGGAGGAGACAGGTAAGTACTGAGGACTGGAGGGGATCCTCATACACTACAAGGAGGAGACAGGTAAGTACTGAGGACTGGAGGGGATCCTCATACACTACAAGGAGGAGGCAGGTAAGTACTGAGGACCAGAGGGGATCCTCCAGGCAGGTAAGTACAGGGGGAATAGAGGAATGTAGGAAGGACAGGACTGTCTGGATGGTCCAATATACTATATCTGGGAATCTTCTCTATCGCAGCACGAGATCGGGTTCTGCAGAGGAAGGATCATGAACTGAAATTACCAGATGGAACGACATTACAGCTGGAAGTCCGATTACCGGAAGACACACAGAGTACAACGACCTCCCCACCCCCACAGGACAAGCCTGAGGTAAGTGTTGAGGTGCAGAGGGGGGGAGGGGCTCACAGGGGTGCAGGGTTTCAGTCTCGGCCGATGTTGATGCCGCCTCCAGTCTCTGAGCTCACATCTTCCATATATATGAGAACTAAATGTCACCACATTGAGGACTTTTATGGCCCATGTATGGAAGGGGCTCATTCTGTATATCTGTCAGAGGGGGGCACTCCTCTCCTGGATGATGCTGACCACATTCCAAAGACATACTGGGAGGATAATTGGCTCCGGTCTAAATTGTCCCTAATATGTGTATGTATGAATGTGAGTTAGGGACCTTAGACTGTATGCTCCTCGGGGGCGGGGACTGATGGAAATGTACAATATATACATGTATACTGCTGTGTGAATTGTTGAAGTGAAGCAGACATGTAGGAGGAAATTGTCCAATACTAAGGTGGAGAGCAGAGAAAGACGTGTTGCCTGAACCATGAATGGTAGAGGGGTCTTCTAGTGCCAGGAAGCAGAAGGATAGCTGGGACAGGGAGTGAACATGGAGAGGGAGCAGACAGAGCATCTGAGCATGCTCACTGAGGGCGTAAACCTGACTGGGTATAAGAACCCTCCAGTACTTCTGGCAACAGACATGAAATGTTCTTTTTATATCATATAGTTCAGCTTTGTCCCGACCCTTCATACGAAGACAGATATGGGCCGGTCATAAACTGTCACTTTGTAGAAGATGGCGACACCATCGCAATGTAAATGTGAGTCGTCTTTAGTCTGATCCTTCATACATAAATCCCTCAGTGGATGGGTGGTGGACCCAACCCTCAGGAGTGCAATCTCAGCTTCTATTAAGATATACTAGACCCCTGAGAAGGCTCGAGGTTTGGGAAATAAAAGTAGATGTCTTGACCAGCCTTTTTCAACAAGGGTGCCCAGGCACAATGGGGTGCCTTTAGGTTTATTTTGGGGGGGCCTTGGGAAAATGCCTAAAAAATGCCCAAAAAGTTGTATACAAGCCGGCGGGGTAGATAAATCTTCCCTTTTATTTACAAAAAGCCAGAGGTTATTATTGTCCACCATTGCAGCCTTCCACCTGCTGGTGTCCTAACAACCAATGATGTCATCTGTTGATAAGGAAGACATCGGGCACAGCATCCTTGTTTGCCCGTCCCCTGCCCCTCTCCATCAGCACTGGGGTCACATTAGCTGAGTGAGGGAGAAGAGAAATAATGGAATGCTAGTCAGTACCAGTGTGCAAAGGTGTATTTGCTTTGGAAGAAAAAAAATCACATCTAATGTTGGATGTCCTACGTGGTCTGATGTAGGTAAAACTGTTCATTTTGCTTTTTATATTTGTAATGCCTATGAAATGTGTCGGCCTTGGACCCTTTGTTTCGTGGGTCAAAAGCATTGTTGCCCAAATGCCAGGAGCATGAGAAGTGACTGATGTAATTTTTCTAGGCTAAAGGAACAGTCACAAGACATTAGACTGCTTAAAGCAAGATAAGAACATGTTTGTGGGATTGAACGTGTTTATGACATCCAGAAATGTTAGATTAGAAGATAAGAAGTTGTTTAAAGATGTCTACTTGCCTGAGAAGCTGGACATTTTTAAGTTTGGGGTAGATGAGAAGAATTTTAGGGTAGATAAGAAGCTGATCTAAAGCAAAAATGTGACTCCTTAGATAACATTGTTTATTCAATATAGTGGCTGGGCGTGACTCTGTTATCCTTAGGGAACCTTTCTGCTAGCTCCTCCTGAAGTGGGTGTGGCGCCCGCCTACTTCCGGAAAGCTGCCAGGAAAAAGGGTTTAAAATCCAAGACGGGATGGATGGGAGCATTGCATTACAATATTTTAGAATGGGGTGCCTCGAGAAATGTGTATAATTGTAAAGGGTGCCTTGACTGAAAAAAGGCTGAGAATCACTGATCTAGATCTAATGTGATGATTGTATGTTTTTGTTTTGTTTTTTTCAGGCTTGCAAAGCTGAGAAGAGCCAGAAACTCCCAGGTAACTGAACAATATTGAATTTACAGAGGAGTGCATTTCAACCTATAAGCCTCCACAGGAAAGTGTCTATAGCAGCCTTTCTCCACCAGGGTTCCTCCAGAGGATTCCCAGGTTTCCTCCAGAGGTTGCCCAGGTTTCCTCCAGAGGTTGCCCAGGTTTCCTCCAGAGGTTGCCCAGGGTTCCTCCAGAAGTTGCCCATGGTTCCTCCAGAGGTTGCACAGGGTTCCTCCATAGGTTTCCCAGGGTTCCTCCATAGGTTTCCCAGGGTTCGTCTAGACGTTGCCCAGGGTTCGTCTAGACGTTGCCCAGGGTTCTTCCAGAGGTTTCCCAGGGTTCCTCCAGAAGTTGCGCAAGGTTCCTCCAGAGGTTGCCCAGGGTTCCTTGACTTATGAACAGTGATGGATTGATCTCCTGGATGATGGTGCCCATATAATTCTGCCACCAACACAACTCATTCTTTCCACTGACCACCAGTGCAAGGAAGCCCCTCTACCAACGTAGGATGGAAAAGGTACCACAAAGCTGTAGCTATTATCAATATTAGAAGGGGGTTCCCCAAAACCTGAATATTCTTTCAAGGGTTCTTCCATGGGAAAAAGGTTGAGGAAGGCTGTATTGTGGTGTGCTGTGACGGGAGTGACTTTTGGGGGTGGGGGACCCCTGTCTCAGCTCCCCATGTTCCCATTATGTGTAAGTCACCCTGTGCCTGTTAGGGGTACAGGGTGAAATGTTCTAATATTGGTGTGGGGGTTGTTCATTGTTCTCTGCCTTGCGGCTGCATCTCATTGTTCTAACAAACTATTATGGGATGTAATGTTTGTGTATTGGTGTGGGGGTTGTTCATTGTTCACTGCCATGTTTTGCATACCATTTTTCTATTGTGTGTCTTGCTTGGGATGGGATGTAATGTTTCCGGCAGCCCTTCTCCCTCATGGGACGGCCTGCTGATGTGTTTCTTGTCTGGGTGTGTATTTCCCCGCCCTGTGTATATATCTTGTATCTTTGTTAAAATAAAGCAGTCTATTTCCTGTCTTTCATACGAGTCTGGTGCTGTCTTGTCTTGTATGGCCAGTGGTGGTGTCCATGGATCTGTGTTCGGACAGGGAAAAGGGAGTATAACGTAAATACCCAAGTGCGGTCTGGGTCCGGTTCCGTTACATGTGCATACGAAATAAAGACAGTCCTCTGGAGGATAATATGGTCCCCAAAACAAACACTGAGTAAAAAGGGCAATATACAGTCAACACACTGGCAATTATGACAACGTACAGGAAATAAATATGTAAATGTCACAATAGCCCCTCTCCCTCCATATCCTCTCTGTGGCCACAGTGAGGTGTTGGAGGAGACCAAAGGTCAATGCCACCATCTCTGTCTTCTCTAACTTGGTATATTGGGAAGTTATAAAATAAAAATGTGTATGGCTGTGGGATGGGGGAAGTCCCAGGCGGTTAGCATCCAGAGGGACGGCACGAAGAGAGAGAGAGCGGTGAACAGAGGCTGGCAGTGCCTGGCCGCAGAGAAAGGCTCGGAGGCAAATGCAGTAAGCACAAGTAGCGGAGAAGTTCCCCAAGGAGCTTTGGCGACAATCCCTGTGCTGTCCTTCTTCCTCTGGAACCTTTTCCTACTCTAAGCACACTCACCCTGTCAGGTGAGCTCCTGTCCCTAATCCAGCCACATGCAGAATGAGTGCCAACTGCAGTGAACCAGAGCTTTTTGTAAGCTAAAGATGGCCACAGAGGTCACCCGGGTGAAAGTGTCCAATCCGCCAGCAGCCCAACTCATGATACATACATAGACCTAAGAGAATGGATATTCCTCCTGTGCTCCACTCTCCCTGCAAGGTGGATGCAACAGCACCATCTGTGTAGGGAAGTCAACTTGCACCTGCCTACATGGCAAGCAAAGAACTTGCACATGCTCAGTAGCAATTTTATGGACTAATTATGTAAATTACAAATACACAAATAATGCTGTGTTTCCTAAGACTGTGTGCTAAGAGGTGGTTGGCCACCCGTCTTGTGCACCACTTATGTGCATTGGCCAAGTCACATGTCACAATGGGCAAATGCCCCCCCCAGTCGCCATCTTGGACAAACCTCTTCTTATCCAAGGAAAACCTGACCATTGAAATAGTAACCCTTGTAGAAGAAGAATATTTTGTCAGGAATAGTGAAAGTGAAATTAAAATTTTTAGAAAGAGGCAGGATAGACTTCCCTAAAGGATCCACTAAAGGTGGATAGGAGGCACTGATAGGTGGCACTGATGATACTGCACTGATAGGTGGCACTGATAGATGACACTGATGGGCAGTACTGATGGGTGGCACTGACTGATGGCACTGCTGGGCACTGACTGGCACCACTGCTGGGCACTGATGGGTGGCACTGCTGGGCACAGGTGGGTGGCACTGCTAGGCACAGGTGGGTGGCACTGATAGATACAGGTTGGCAGCACTGATGGCTACAGGTGGGCATCAATGATGGGCACAGGTGGGTGGCACTGATGGGTACAGGTGGGCGGCACTGATGGGCACAGGTGGGTGGCACAGGTGGGCGGCACTGTTGGGCACTGATCATCAGTGTGCTGATGATCAGTGCCGATCCCTTCGTTGACAATTGCTGGTTCTCGGCAGTACTTTCTTCACGCTGTGACAGGGTAAGGAAAGTGATGCCGATAACCAGCAACTATATTTACCCGGTGATCTGCTGTGCCATTGGACACAGCTGATCACATGGTAAAAGGCCGCTGTGATTGGCCTTTTACTGTATCGTGTGATCAGCTGTGTCCGTAGAACACAGCAATCACCGGCGGTGCCGGGTGCGTGCAGGGTGCATGTTCTGGGAGGACGTCCGTGGACGCCCTGCCAGAACTAGACAACTGGGCTGTAGCTGTCTTTCAGCTATAGCGTGGTTGGAAATTGGATAAGAACACTAAAGTGTCTTCTGTGTGCTCATTGGGGCCCAGTTGGTATTAAGTTGAGTTGAGGTGTGGTATATAGTTCCTTAGGACAGCAACACAAAGATAGTGAGGGAACAAAGTAGATTTAACACTGTTCCTCTTGATGGTAGCAAATTAGGGTGGGGTCCCCTTTAAAGCACTAAACACGGGGCAGGCTTGAAGTAATGAATAGCAACAATTGGCATAAGTGTAAATGGACAAAAGACAACTCCCTCTGAATATCAAAGGCAAAATGATCAGTAGAAGGAATCCTGCTTTGTTGGCACTGCTGTATCCTGGCCTTCAACCTTATGTCAGCTTGTAGAAATAAACTGTAATGCAGATGTGTCCCAACAATGGCGGCTGGGAGAACTAGGCCACAACCTGAAGTGATATATGTAATGTTCACAACTACGTGTAAGCAGATAGCTGAGGTGGCAAACTGTTAGTATTCACTCTGTGAGTGGGTGCATGGGTCCCTCTCCCCTTTCAGAGTAGTCCGGCAGATTGTAGCAGTGTGTCAGGTTGGACTGCTGGGCAGCGTGGTGGACTGGGTGGTCAGTAGGCTCTTTCAGCTCTTCCTTTCTCTCCAACCCTGGCTAGTTCAGCACCTCAGCTGTCAGCACACCTCCTTCTCCTTCCATCTCTCCCCGCACTCTCCTGACCAATCTCCCGGGCTATTGATATTTATATGCCCCCGCCCACACGCTACCCTTCCTGGGAAATGTAGTCCCTGACTGCCCTGCTCACCAGCCGAGTTCTGTTATTTAACATACTAGTCCCAGAGGGATGTTCTGTCCATGTGAGTGACCCTGAATGGCAGGCCACCATCATCTAATGTCCATTTTATTGTATTACAAGTAATAACATTTCAATGGGTTCCACAAATGACAGGTAGAAAATATACTTCCAGAAAAATAAAATAAACTGCCAACTGTTGTCATGGGAAACACAGAGAAAGCTGAGTATGTTCTGGAGGAGGAAGGAGGACGTTACCACGACCCATGGCTGAGCTTTATATGTACATAATAGGAAGGATAACTATGGATGGTTGGAGATAGTTGGGACAGAGCAGTAATATGTCCATGTTTAATGCAGTTTTATCATTCCTTCCAATTTTTACAGGGAAACCAACTCCAGAGAAAGAAGAGGTGTCACCCAGCCACTCGTCCCCTCTGGTTCTGATTGAGAATATCCAGGACAGACACAATCCTGAGATGTTAAAACTCCTGGTGGAGAATATCAGTGACAGATCCATGGACATGGACTTCTACATAGAGAGGATTCCAGAGGTCCAATCTGCCGTCATCACCTTCACATGTGATATAGGTCAGACACCCAACAAAGACAACGATTTATGAACAACTCCATAACAACGAATCAAATTCCATGTTTTATTTTAGAGTTCTTCTTAGAGAGCAGAAGATGACATGTGATTGGTTGGTTTGGGCTGTGGAAATATTTCTCTTTTTCCTCCGTTTTACATTAATCAGTGACTTGATGTGAGGGAAGTTGCAGGGCCAACATTTGGAGAAGGACCCTCCTGTGAACTGCTCACTAATTCTTTACCACGCTAGACAGTCTTGTCAAGACGTCCAACCCTAACAGGCCTTACCTTGTGCGGCCGATGTTTGCACCATTATGGGGGTAAAATAAATAGAATAATTGCACATATGAACTGCACTCCACAGATTGGGAACCACTATTGACGTATCGCTACCACCGACATCCAATCAGTACCAAACCAGGCAGGAGGCGTGCATGTATATACAGTTGCAAGAAAAAGTATGTGAACCCCTTGAGATTACGTGGAGTTTTGCATGAATTGGGCATAAAATGTGCTCTGAACATCATCTATGTCACAACAATAGAAGAACACAGTCTGCTGAACATAATACTACACAAACATTAGATGTTGCCATGGTTTAATTACACATAACATGTAAACATTCACAGTGCAGGGAGGAAAAAGTATGTGAACCTTTGGACTTAATAACTGGTTGACCCTCCTTTGGCAGCAATAACCTCAACCAAACGTTTCCTGTAGTTGCAGATCAGACCTGCACAACGATCTGGAGTAATTTTTGGACCACTCCTCTTCACAAAACTGTTTCAGTGTAGCAATATTCTTGGGATGTCTGGTGTGAATTGCTCTCTTAAGGTCATGCCACAGCATTTCAATGGGGTTGAGGTCAGGACTCTGACTGGGCCACTCCAGAAGGTGTATTCTGTGCTGTTCCAGCCATTGTTTTATTGAATTACTTGTATGCTTTGGGTCATTGTCCTGTTGCATCACCCATCCTCTGCGGAGCTTCAGTTGGCGGACAGATGGTCGTACGTTTTCCTGCAAAATGTCTTGCTAAACTCTGGAATTCATTTTCCCATCAATGACAACAATCCGTCCAGGCCCTGAGGCAGCAAAGCAGCCCCAAACCATGATGCTCCCTCCGCCATGTTTTACAGTGGGGATGAGGTTTTGATGTTGGTGTGCTGTGCCTTTTTTTCTCCACACATAGTGTTGTGTGTTCTTCCCAAACAACTCCATCTTGGTTTCATCTGTCCACAGTATATTCTGCAAGTAGTGCTGCGGAACATCCAGGTGCTCTTTTGCAAACTTTAAACGTGCTGCAATATTCTTTTTGGACAGCAATGGCTTCCTCCATGGTGTCCTCCCATGTACTCCATTCTTGTTTAATGTTTTCCTTATTGTAGATGTGTCAACAAGAATGTTAGGATGTGCCAGAGATTTCTGTAGGTCTTTAGCTGACACTCGAGGATTCTTCTTTACCTCATGCAGCATTCTGCGCTGTGCTCTTGCAGTCATTTTTACAGGACGACCGCGCCTAGGGAGAGTAGCAACAGTGCTAAACTTTCTCCGTTTGTAGACAGTCTGTCTTACCGTGGACACATGAACATCAAGGCTTTTGGAGATACTTTTGTAACCCTTTCCAGCTTCATGCAAGTCAACAATTCTTGATCGTAGGTCTTCTGAGAGCTCTTTTCTGCGAGGCAAGGTTCACATCAGACAGTGCTTCTTGAAACTAGTAAACCCAAAACAGGTGTGTGTTTTTTAAGGGCAGGACAGCTGTCAGCAACACATCCAATATCATCCCACTGATTGGAGTCAAGGTTGGCTCACTCCTGGCTCCAATTATCTTTGGGAGAAGTCATTAAGCTAGGGCCTCACATACTTTTTCCTCCCTGCACTGTGAATGTTTACATGTTATGTGCAATTAAACCATGGCAACATCTAATGTTTGTGTAGTATTATGTTCAGCAGACTGTGTTCTTCTATTGTTGTGACTTAGATGATGTTCAGAGTACATTTTATGCCCAATTCATGCAAAACTCCACGTAATCCCAAGGGGTTCACATACTTTTTCTTGCAACTGTAGATGGGAGGGTGATGGCTTTTATCCATTTTATGATGCCCATCAGGTCCAGTAATGGGACCTCTGAGGCTTCAGACAGCAACTTTCAGGACCGATTCGTACCGGAACATGCTCCTTCCTGTGTGTTTCCTACATGTTCCCATGTGGTCCAGTTTTGCAGCCAATTCATTTGAATGAGCTACAAAATGTACTGGAATGTGGAAAAAGTACTACAAGAGCTACTTGTTCAGCACGCACTGCACCAAATTGCATGCAACTACCGTACCATAATGCACTGCATTTGTGAGATGCATTTTGGGGTGCGCCATTAACAAAAAAATTTTAAAATGCACATCAGGACAAAATAGAATACAAAACATAGTCAATACATCTCCCCAGTACATACACTTTTCCCTTTTTTTTTAAACCCTTGGCACTGGCACCTCCCAGGCCTTTCAGGGGGTTTCAGATGCCAGAAGGCGGGGTTTCTGATGATGTGACCACATGTCACATGATCAAAAAGCTCCTGCATAAATGTTGTTTTATTACGGACAGTAAACTACCACATTATGGCCATTAGATGGAGCTGGGGAGCAAAGGAAATACATACATCTTTGTAATAAGAGATACAATGTAACAATTCTAGAGAACACTAGAGGGAATTAGCACATAAATGTAACCCAATAGTTCCATGATCTTTAAGCAAATGCCAGAATACTAGGGCTGGGCTGGGAATATACGTGTATCTACGTATTCACTGGGATGTGATGTCTCTATTCACAGATATTGCAGATTTCATTGAAAAATTCTCCGGTAGCCCAAGAGTAAAACAGCATAAACTAACAGCGAAAAGTCTGGAAGAAACCAGAAGTGTCCGAGTGGAGGGGATCCCCCCCAATACCCCGGAGGACATGATCACACTTTACTTTGAGAGCGCAAGGAATGGAGGAGGGAGTGTAGAAGATGTGGAGATGTTATCGGATGAAAGAGCCGTGCTGGTCACATTTCACCAGGCAGGAGGTGAGAGGTATAGAGGTTGAGGGCACTGGGGGTGGGGGATGGTAATGTCTGGGGCAGGAGGGGGTAGACCTGATACTGTATATTGTCACACTCAGGGCCAAGAGAAGGGGTGGGTAGGAGGGGCGGCTGCTCTGGGCGCTGTGGGTGCCTTTCTTCTGTTACAAGGCTGACAGCAGTAATGACAGCGGCATCACCACTCCTGTCAGCCCAGCGCTGGGAGTGGCAAAGGGAGAGCCAAGAGGCAGCACAGGCTGTGTTCTCTCTCCCACTCCTTCCTACATCTTGTGGTGGGACCGCATTGCAAAAAACTGCACTTCCAGGTCAATGCAAAACCTGATCAGGAGCTGCACAGCGATTTTGACAATTGACAGCTGTGCATTGGATCCCCTAAGCTTGTACATCATGAAAGGGGGGGAGGGGGTGCATTTTGGCGTCTTTGCCCTGGGCACTGGATGACCATGTCCCGGCACTGGATGACCATGTCCCGGCACTGGATGACCATGTCCCGGCACTGGTCATGCTCTGCAAGAAATCAAGCACTGGCTGCAAGGGCCACAGAGTTCCACCTACTTACTGCATATTTAAGTGCTGAACACATTCTTTATTGAGAGGCCATAGCTGTACTTTATGTTTCTTTTCTCTTTAACTTCCCCAGAACATCACTGCAAAGGACAGCTAAATCTCTAGTAGCCTAACCTCCCAGAAGTGCTATGGTAAAGGCTAGAGAGAAAACGGAGAGGCTTCATTGTATTAGACTTTGTATTACTATTCCAAAACTTTCCTAATAGCTTCACCAATACAAAAAAGCCGATATTTTCCACCTTCTTCATTTTCAGCTTGTTATGCTACAAAAATGATACTATAGAGCCGGGTCTCCAAGCTTTCTAAGCAAAGGGCCAGTTTGCTGTCCTTCAGACTTTAGGGGGCCAGACTGTGGCCATCAGGAGTAGAAAATGTCCCAGCATTAGTGAGAGTAAACAATGCTCCATCATCAGTGCCATTGCGCTCCATCATTGTTGTTGTTGGGAGGAATAGTGCCCCATCGATGGTGTCATTGGGAGGAATTGTGCTCCATCTTTGTTGTCATGGGAGCAATTGTGCACCTTCGTTGGTGACAGTGGGGGGAATTATGCCCCATTGTTGGTACCAATGGATGAAATATTGCCCCAAGAAGAAAAGTAAGCAAATAGCCCCAGTTTGGAGACCCCTACAACAGAGCAGTCATTGTCAACCTTTTTGCTCCAGAGAAAAGCCCCTTACTTTGGTAAACACCCTTTCAGACATTGAAAAATATAATTGGCGTCATGAAGCTGGATCTGTAAGGTGGTGTTGGACCCGGAACTAGGAAGGCATCATGGAATGTGAATTTAATCAGCCAAAGTTCATGGAACCCCTAGCAGCCTCTCCAGGAGCCCTAGTTGAGAATGACTGATATGAAATAATAATCGTATTATATGTGTTGCCAAGAGGGCTAACACTACTTCTGATGTATCCCTGATTATTGCTGCCTCTCTTATCCTCTAACAAGCATTTTATTTCTTTTTATTGCAGTTCTGAGGATGGTGATGACAAAGCAGCATGTGCTAGACAATGAGACAATATCCGTGTACCCATATTACCCATCCATTGGTCATTGCTTGTATGGGAAGGAAGGCCCTCATATGGAAATACCTGATTCAGTAGAAATCCCCATCAGTCCACATATACTGGCATTTATTTTGAAGGATGAACAGATAAAACTAAATATTGAAAAAGAAATGTCCGATGTTTACTGTGATATCACTTGGCCAAATGTAGACCACCCCACTCCTGTCATCAAACTGTCTTTACCCAGGAACCTCTCCAGTCATCTCCGAACCTTGGCAAAGATAGTTCCAACATGGAGCGATAACGTCCACAAAAAGCTTAAATCTTTTATTTTGGAGTATAAGGCTGCAGAGTGTGACCTGAAACCACCGGTGTGGGAAGGCATCAAAGAAAAGATGTCTACCTCAGGTAGGTACTGGGGTGGGGGCATTATAACATACTACTAGAAGGAGGAGGCAGGTGAGTACTGAGGACTGGAGGGGATCCTCATACACTACAAGGAGGGGGCAGGTAAGTACTGAGGACTGGAGGGGATCCTCATACACTACAAGGAGGAGGCAGGTAAGTACTGAGGACTGGAGCGGGATCCTCATATACTACAAGGAGGGGGCAGGTAAGTACTGAGGACTGGAGGGGATCCTCATATACTACAAGGAGGAGGCAGGTAAGTACTGAGGACTGGAGGGGATCCTCATACACTACGAGGAGGAGGCAGGTAAGTACTGAGGACTGGAGGGGATCCTCCAGGCAGGTAAGTACATGGGGAATAGAGGAATATAGGAAGGACAGAACTGTCTGGATGGTCCAATATACAATATCTGTGAATCTTCTCTATCGCAGCACGAGATCGGGTTCTGCAGAGGAAGACTCTTGAACTGAAATTACCAGATGGAACGACATTACAGCTGGAAGTCCGATTATCAGAAGACACACAGAATACAACGACCTCCCCACCCCCAGAGGAGAAGCCTGAGGTAAGTGTTGGGCTCCGGGGGGAGGGGGGGGGGGGTTCAGTCTCTGCCGATGTTGATGCCACCTCCAGTCTCTGAGCTCACATCTTCCATATATATGAGAACTAAATGTCACCACATTGAGGACTTTTATGGCCCATGTATGGAAGGGGCTCATTCTGTATATCTCTCAGAGGGGGGCACTCCTCTCCTGGATGATGCTGACCACATTGTGCATCAAACATCAGGCAACATCAATCGGGTCATCGGTTCAAATCCCAACCACTGCACCAACTTCCTGGAGTTTGCATGTTCTCCCTGTGTCTGTGTGGGTTTCCTCTAGTTACTCCAATTTCCTCCCACATTCCAAAGACATGCTGGGAGGATAATTGGCTCCGGTCTAAATTGTCCCTAGTATGTGTATGTATCAATGTGAGTTAGGGACCTTAGACTGTACGCTCCTCGGGGGGCGGGGACCGGTGTGAATGTACAATATATACATGTATAGCGCTGTGTGAATTGTTGAAGTGAAGCAGACATGCAGGAGGAAATTGTCCAATACTGAGGAGGAGAGCAGAGAGAGACGTGTTGCCTGAACCATGAATGGTAGAGGGGTCTTCTAGTGCCAGGAAGCAGAAGGATAGCTGGGACAGGGAGTGAACATGGAGAGGGAGCAGACAGAGCATCTGAGCATGCTCACTGAGGGTGTACACCTGACTGGGTATAAGAACCCTCCAGTACTTCTGGGAACAGACAAGAAATGTTCTTTTTATATCCTATAGTTCAGCTTTGTCCCGACCCTTCATACGAAGACAGATATGGGCCAGTCATCAAAATGTCACTTTGTAGAAGATGGCGACACCATCGCAATGTAAATGTGAGTCGTCTTTAGTCTGATCCTTCATACATAAATCCCTCAGTGGATGGGTGGTGGACCCAACCCTCAGGAGTGCAATCTCAACTTCTATTAAGATATACTAGGCCCCTGAAAAAGGCTCGAGGTTTGGGAAAGAAAAGTAGATATCTTGACCAGCCTTTTTCAACAAGGGTGCCCAGGCACAATGGGGTGCCTTCAGGTTTCTTCGGGGGTGCCTTGGGAAAATGCCTAAAAAATGCCCAAAAAGGTGTATACAAGCCAGCGGGGTGAATAAATCCTGCCTTTTAGTTACAAAAAGCCAGAGGTCTTTATTGTCCACCGCTGCAGCCTTCCACTAGCTGGTGTCCTAACATCCAAAAATGTGACTCCTTAGATAATGTTGTTTATTCAATATAGTAGCTGGGCTTGTTATCCTTAGGGAACCTTTCTGCTAGCTCTTCATAGAGTGAGTATGTCACCCGCCCACTTCGGGAACGCTGCCAGGAAAAAGGGTTTAAAAGCCGAGAGTTTAAATGGAATCGATGAGAGCCTTCCTCGCAGCAGGGGACACTCTGATGCTAGGACTCTTGCCAAGGCTATATGGGCTCATCGATTGGTCGCATTTAGGGCTTCCCCGTGACCCCCTGTGCAGTATGGTTCCGTTGGGGTCTGTTCCTTCCCGTCTTCCCATAGTTTTGGTAATGTATTAATTCTATGCTGTGACGCTGTCCAATGAAGTGTCTATTTCATGCTGTAATGCTCACATTATTATTTGTGTGTGTTATTATGCAGATTGTGACGACTATAAGATATATCCTCCTGTGTGTCGTGTGATAATAAAAGTGGAGGTTTTGACAATGCAAGAATATTGCAGTTGGATTCTGTTATTTCTTGGAGTGCCGAGTGAATGCTATGATGTGCCATGGAAGGTGTTCATTTGGTAGAGGGTCTTTCACATGCTTAGAATAATTAACGGTGTAAATGCTGGTTAAAAGTACCTGTGTGACTACCTGTCTATTGTGTGTGTATATGACTTGCTTTTAGTTATTGCATCCAGCATTGCATTACAATATTTTAGATTGTGGTGCATCGAGAAATTTGTATAATTGTAAAGGGTGCCTTGACTGAAAAAGGCTGAGAATCACTGATCTAGATCTATTGTGATGATTGTATTTTTTTTTTTTTTTTGCAGGCTTGTAAAACTGAGAAGAGCCAGAAACTCCCAGGTAACTGAACAATATTGAATTTACAGAGGAGTGCATTCCAACTTATAAACCTCCATAGGAAAGTGTCTATAGCAGCCTTTCTTCACCAGGGTTCCTCCAGAGGTTGCCCAGGGTTCCTCCAGAGGTTGCCCAGGGTTCCTCCAGAGGTTGCCCAGGGTTCCTCCAGAGGTTGCCCAGGGTTCCTCCAGAGGTTTCCAAAGGTTCCTCCAGAGGTTGCACAGGGTTCCTCCAAACGTTGTCTAGGGTTCTTCCAGAGGTTTTCCAGGGTTCCTCCAGAAGTTGCCCAAGAATCTTCCAGAGGTTATTTGGGGTTTCTTGACTTATGAGCAGTGATGGGTTGATCTCATTCTTTGCACTGACCACCAATGCAAGGAAGCCCTTCACTAACATAGGGTGGAAAAGGTACCACAAAGCTGTAGCTACTATCAATATTAGAAGGGGGTTCCCCAAAACCTGAATATTCTTTCAAGGGTTCTTCCTTGGCAAAAAGGTTGAGGAAGACTGTATTGTGGTGTGCATATGAAATAAAGACAGTCCTCTGGAGAGTATTATGATCCCCAAAACAAACACTGAGTAAAAAGGACAATATACAGTCAACAAACTGACAGTTATGACAATGTACAGGAAGTTATTATGTAAATGTCACAATACCCCATTGAAAATAATGTGATAATTTGTTGCAATACCCAGGTGATAATAGCAGTACAAGGAAGCCCAGCATGCCTCATGAACCCCCAATTATTCCTTCCCTGTACTCAAGGAACTGTGGGCAGTGTGTGAGCCACTAAGCCCCTCTCCTTCCATATCATCTCTGTGGCTACAGTGAGGTGCTGGAGGAGACCAAAGGTCAATGCCACCATCTCTGTCTTCTCTACCTTGGAATATTGGGAAGTTATGAAATAAAAATGTGTATGGCTGTAGGCTGTGGGATGGGGGAAGGCCCAGACGGTTAGCACCCAGAGGGACGGCATGGAGAGAGAGAGAGAGCGGTGAACAGAGGCTGGCAGTGCCTAGCTGCAGAGAGAGGCTCGGAGGCAAATGCAGTAAGCACAAGTAGTGGAGAAGTTCCCCAAGGAGCTTTGGCGACAGTCCCCGTGCTGTCCTTCTTCCTCTGTGTAACGGAACCGGACCCAGACCACACTTGGGTATTTCCGTTATACTGCAGCTTCCCTGTTCAAACACAGATCCCTGGACACCACCTCCTGATCATGCAGGAAATAGACAGCACCAGTCTCTTCTTAAGACAGGAAGTCAACTCTTTTATTTCTACACAAAACACAAGTTATATACACAGGGCGGGGTAACACAACCAGGAACAGGAAACACATCATCAGCCCGCCCCATCAGTGGGAAGGGCTACAGGAAACACTTCATTAGCCCTCCCCATCAGTGGGAAGGACTACAGGAAACACATCATCAGCCCGCCCCATCCAACCAAGACACAGAACAATGGGATGTAGTACATGGCAGAGAACAATGGACAACCACATGACAGGGAACAAGGACAATCCCCACACCAATACACATTCACACCCTGTACCCCTTAACAGGCACAGGGTGGATTAAACATAATGAAGGGAACATGAGCCGACACAGAGTTCCCCCCACCCCCAAAAGTCACTCCCGTCACACTCTGGAACCTTTTCCTACGCTAAGCACACTCACCCTGTCAAGTGAGCTCCTGTCCCTAACCCAGCCACATGCAGAATGCATGCCAACTGCAGTGAGCCAGAGCTTTTTGTAAGCTGTGCCCTCACTAAAGATGGCCACAGAGGTCACCCGGGTGGAAGTGTCCAATCCAACAGCAGTCCACCTCATGATACATACATAGACCTAAGAGAATGGATATTCCTCCAGTCCTCCACTCTCCCTGCAAGGTGGATGCAACAGTACCATCTGTGTAGGGAAGTCAACTTGCACCTGCCTACATGGCAAGCAAAGAACTTGCACATGCTCAGTTGCAATTTTATGGACTAATTATGTAAATTACAAATACACAAATGATGCTGTGTTTCCTAAGACTGTGTGCTAAGAGATGGTTGGCCACCCATCTTGTGCACCACTTATGTACATTGGCCAAGTCACATGTCACAATGGGCAAATGCCCCCCCAGTTGCCATCTTGGACAAAACTCTTCTTATCCAAAGAAAACCTGACATTTGAAATAGTAACTCTTGTAGAAGAAGAATATTTTGTCAGGAATAGTGAAAGTGAAATTTCAATTTTTAGGAGACAGGATAGAGTTCCCTAATGAGATTTCCAAGGATCCACTAAAGGTGGACAGAGTAGGACAGATTGTGGTAGAGAGTTTCAGAGAATGGAAGAGGCTTTGGAGAAGTTCTGGAGATGGGCATGGAAGGAGGTGATGAGAGAACTAGTGAGCACGAGGTACTGGGAGGAACAAAGAGGATGGTTTGAGTGATATTTGGAGATGTGGCTGGTGATGTAGCTCAGGGAAGCCTTTGTATGTTGTTGTTAGTAGTCTGAATTTTATTAATTGGGCAAAGGAAAGCCAGTGGAGGGATAGGCAGAGAGGAGAGGCGGACACTGAATGGTTGGGGAGGTGGATGACTGGCATGAGCATTCATGATGGACTGAGGGTGGGATGGCTTGTGTAGAGGGAGGCCAGTAAGGAGGGAGCTGCAATAGTCAAGGTGAGAGATAACAGGTGAGCAGATTAGTATATTGCTGGTGTAGTTGGTTAGGAAGGGACGTATTTTGGAAGGTTATGGAGGTTAAGGCGGCAAGTTTTCGGCATTGATTGAATGTGAGGCTTGAAGGAGAGGTCAGAGTCCAGGGTTACACCTAACATCCTGGCATTAGAGGAGGGACTAATAAATTTTGATTTTGATCTTCATAAAAATTTGGGGGAAGGGGCAAATATCATGAGCTCAGTGTGTGGCCTCCATACTGATATGTCAGATTTGCGTGTCATCAGCATAGAGATGGTATTGGAATCCACACATTGTTATCACGTTTCATACACCATAGAATGTTATCACTCCTCCATAATTATCAGCAGTGGTCATGGTGCCCTTCAATATCTGCAAATTTCAAGCAAATGGGCAATATTTCTGATTTGTCCACATACGGCCAGGGTGGTGGGAAGCGGGTTGGGGTAACAAATGTAGAACTACCCCCTCAAGGGTTGCTTAGTCATTTTTGGGTTCCCTGTCAATCTGGACCTCTTGTTGAAAGCCCAACCTCTGCTGACACCACCGTGCTCTTGTGACCAAAGTAAATCACACCTGTAAGATGGACTCACACACAAGTCAGTATAGACCAATATGAACTTTATATTGGAATTAAAGGTAACTTGGTCAAAAAGAACAAAAGGACACTGATATATGCAGCAAACATGATTTGGTTAAGGACTAAAAATGTCCGTTGATTATCTGCTCCTGTCCAAATTAATCATTCTAGCTAGCTTTGGAATGTGCGCACACTGGAAGAGACTCACGCTGACACACAAGTTCAGTCTATGAACACTTCTAGTTTATTATAATGAGAAAGTGAGCTTATATATGCAAAATGATGCGAGAGTCATGTGACAACAGCATCAGCATTATATTAGTCTATATAGGCCTTTTACCACATCCATCACAGTCCCCCCTTAAAATGACTATTTTACTCTGTCCCTATAAGACCTCGCTCATCTGTCCTTATGTACCTTGGAACTCTTTTATGCTGCACGTTAGACAGGTGATGACTATTTCATCACCCCCCTTGCCACAGACTTTGTACATAAGGAAGTCAGATGCTATCCCTACAAAATTGTGAGATTACTGTTGGAGGGGAGGGACCGTAATGGGGTATAAGGTTTTTCTTCATCAATCGTATAGAGATCAGGAAGGTAGGTGGTTCAGAAAGGTAGGTGTTCTGTTGTCTACAGCTTTGCTCATCAATTTCCTCACACATGGTATAACACAGCATACAACCAGGGCCAGGAGAATCAGAATTATTAGTATAGTTATCCCTATCTACATTTTTATTCACAGTTATCATTGGAATCAGGGATTCGAAACCTGTTTTTACTTGGTCTCTGGCTTTAAATTCATTAGACACCCCCCCTTGGGACTCCAATGGCATCTATATACACATGTGGGTCAAAACTACCAGAAGGAGCTTTCCACTTCCTCCTATGGCCAGGCGTTGGGTCAGGGGTATTTTCTGCTAGGATGTGGAGAGGCATAATGGCCTTTGCAAGAGCATACTCACCCGTCCAAATCCCTTCCAATCTGGTTCTAATCTTTTGGTCCCCAGTAATCATCCATGACACATATATATACCTGGTCACTACCATCGGAACATACTCGTTGTGTCAAGATCGTATAGATCACAGATACTACAGAAATCAAAGGTGAAAATTGCTACATGAGTGTTGGATGAGTTGTACCAAAATATAGTGGTGTCTCCTATTTCGGTGATAGCCACCTGTTGAGCCTCTGTCAGACTCATTAGAAAAAGGATATACAACATAGTTGTCATGGTGTAGATGACGCCTTTTCCTCAAGGGTTGGGACCTTCTTGCAGTGGGAGGCATTTATCCAAGTGTTCTTCCCGGCCACCTTGACAGAAGTGTCTGTGGTCAGCAGAACTTGGAATGGACCATCATATCTTGGCTCAAGGGAATGTTTCCTCACCAATTTCTTTACTAATACCCAATCTCCGGGTAATAGGCTGTGAGTTCCTGTATCTGACTCAGGATCTGGAATGGAAGAAAACACTTGGACATGGATACGGGTTAATTCACGTGATAATACAGTCACATAATCAGTTAACACATCAGATTGTAATTGCAACTGTTGTGGAAAATAACAACCAAGTCTGGGGGCTGAGCCAAACAAAATCTCATAAGGGGATAGGGAGTGTTCTCCCCTTGGTGTGTATCTGACACTAAATACAGTAGGGCAATAGGCAGACTGTCTGGCCAACTCATGCCAGTCTCTTGGGCCATTTTTAGAATTCTGGCTTTCAGTGTACCATTCATTCTTTCTACTTTTCTACTACTTTGGGGGTGATAGGGGGTATGGAACACCAGAGTGACTCCTAATGCCGCCCATATTTCTTTGGTTACTGAAGCTGTGAAGGCGGGGCCCTGGTCACTCTCTATCACCTCTGGAAGCCCATATCTGCATACAACCTCAGTGAGGAGTTTCTTCGCAGTTGTTTTAGCAGTCATGTTAGTTACAGCAAAGGCCTCTGGCCAACTGGAAAACATGTCCACCACCACTAGGGCGTACTCGAACCGCCCACTCTTTGGCATCTGGATATGGTCAATTTGTATTCTTTGAAAGGGGTATAGGGGTTTGGCCAAATGTTTCTGTGGTGTCTTCTCTGTGCGTCCCGGATTACATTTTGCACAGATGGCACATGTTCTGCAAAAATTGTTCGTCAATGTGGTGATTCCAGGCGCTATATAGTACTTGTTGATGAGAGAGTTCATGAGGTCCTTTGACAGATGGGCTGCTCCATGTGCCCACTGGACTACAGCTGGAAACATATTCTTGGGTAAACAAAGCCTCTTGTTGCACTCAAACAGACCGTCTTTGAGAATAGCTCCTCTCCGTCTCCAGCTTTCTTTTTCTTCTGGACTTGCTTCTTCTTGGAGTTCCTTGAGGTAGCTTCTGTCCACAGGTAAGGTCTGTAGGGTGAATATTAGTTCCCACTCTCCGGTCACCTCTCCTTCCATTTCTGGTGGTTCCATGGTTGCTCGTTTTGCCACCAAATCTGCCAGATTATTGCCTTTGGCTTCTGGGGAGTTTAATTTCCCGTGAGCTTTTGCCTTCAGAATAGCCACTTGAGTGGGTAGAAGGAGTGCTTCCAGCAATCGTCCAATGGCTGCTCCATGTCTTATGGACGTACCTGCCGCAGTCATAAATCTTCTCGCCTTCCACATGGGTCCGAAATCATGGGCCACCCCAAAGCCATATCTGGAGTCTGTGTAGATATTGGCCCTTTTTCCTTCCACCATCTGGCATGCTGTTGTGAGTGCTTGGAGTTCTGCTCCTTGTGCAGATATTGCTGGCGATAGGGCTCTTGCCTGTAGGACTGTGTCTGCAGTAGTGACCACAAATCCTGTATGATATTTGCCTCCACAATCTGCATATCTGGAACCATCAACAAAGAAGGTGAAATCTGGGTCCTGCAGAGGTGTTTCACTCACTGTGGGGAGATGGAAGGTTTTCTATTTTCATCACTTCAAGACAGTTATGAGGCTCAGTGGCTCCATTATCCTCTCCACTTTCTTCATTACCTTCATTACCCCACTCAGCAAGTGAGAGGAGAGTGGCCGGGTTCAAGGTTTGGCAACGTAGAGAGTGACGTTATCAGGAAGTTGGAGGGAACACTGTAGTCTGAGATGCCTCGCTGTGGACAAATGTTTAGGTTGGACTTGGTTTAAAATGGCAGCAATATCATGCGGCGCCAGAAGGACAAGTTCACGTCCCAGAATGATATTAGAGGTCTTATCCAGCAGAGCTTGAGCAGTGAAAACTGCACGCGGACATGAGGGGGCTCCTCTAGCCACTGGGTCTAAACGACATGAGTAGTAGCCTATGGGTCATAGGGGGTCGCCATGGGACTGGGCCAATATTCCTGTGGCATGGCCTTGGTGAACTGGCTCAGAGAATTTTGACATAACTGCCTAGGTGTATTGCTGCCCCTCATGGGTAAAAGCGAAAAGGTATCTGCAGGAAGGATGCAAGGGAACGCTGAAGAATACATTTGCCAGGTCCACCACGGTGAAGTACTTTGCTGTTGGAGGTACCCCTGTGAGTAAAGTGTGGGGATTTGGGACGATAGGTGTCTCTAAGACAGTGGCTTCATTCACTGCTCGGAGGTCCTGTACCATCCTGTACTTCTCTGGTTCCCCTTTGGGTGTCTTCCTTTTCACCAGGAACAAAGGTGTGTTGCATGGAGAGGTACAAGGTATGAATGCACCATTTGCCACAAGGGACTTGACCTGCTTTGAAATGGCCTCGGATTGCACTGGTTTCAGTGGGTACTGTGGTTTCCTGGGTAGGGGAGCTCCAGGCTTCAATTCCACCATAATTGGGGGTACCTTTAAATGTCCAATATCTTCGAGTCCTGTGGACCATAGGCAACTTGGGATTCTGCTCAGCACATCCGCTGGGATGCTGGTGGTAGGGGTCTCTTGCAGTGCCATCAGAAGGGGAATGGAGCACAGTGCAGACGTGTCCTCTTCTAGTGGTGATGAGATGACCACCTTACCATCAGGAGTGAATGTGATAGAGGCCTGGAGCCTAGATAGCACATCAGCTCCCAGGAGATTCAGGGAACACGTCGAATACACGATGAACCGGGCCAGCAAGTCTGGGAATGGACCAACCTGTAAAGGTCGGGTAAGAGGATTAGACCGTGGGGTTCCATCTACCCCCACACAGGATATATCTATATCAGAAAGGTATGAGTGGTCTGGCAGGTCTTCTGATCTGATCACGCTCCTGGCTGCACCTGTGTCAATTAGAAATGTCGTTGGGTGCCCTTCAATAGGTAAGGTCACTTTTGCTAATGGGCCCCCTGAACCCGCTGAAGACACTGCCAGGATAGGGGATGACACAGGCTTGCCCACTTCCTAGCGCAGAAGATCCAGGTGATCCGCGCT